>NC_092343.1:4887500-5487500 GCF_046630445.1 Rutidosis leptorrhynchoides
GGAGATATATGTAAGGCTCGCCGAAAACCGACACCCGGGGCTCAGGATACGACCCGATGAACTTTTGATTTAAAACTTGTGACTAATTATTAAACTTATGATATAAATAATGGATTTCATTATTATTTAATTACTTATGATAAAAAAAGTAATTATTATTATTTACAACTTATGATATATATTTATTATATCATTTAATTAATACTTATGATTTAATTAACATTTTAATTAAACATATGATAAATGATACTTCATTATTAATGGAAAATACTTATGATAAGTATTAAACTTATATTATGAGATTACTATATAAGACTTATAATAAGGATTAATTAATTATTTAATTATTCTAAGGCTTAGTTATTATTTAATTATAATTTAATTATTAAATACTTATGATTTAATAATTATAATTAGAAACTTATGATATGATTAATAATTCATTATTAATTAATAATACTTATGATATGATTTAAAATTTATTATTAATTAATAATACTTACATTATGACTAATATTTAATTAATTAATTAAATACTTATGTTATATTAATTATACCATTTAAACTTATATTAACTTTAATAATTCATTTTAATTTAATTAAACTTATGTTATGACATAATTAGACATATTTAACTTTAATAAACGTTATAACTTATATTATTATTATAACTTACACTTTTAAAATTTACATTGACCATGTTTGACCAAGGTTGACTTTTGAGTTGACTTTGACTTTCAGTTGACTTTTGTTGACTTTCTAATTAAGGAAACTTTCCTAACTTATAAACTTTCCTAAAATAGCAACTTTCTAAATTTGGAAACTTTCCAAAAATAGAAACTTTCCAAAAATAGAAACTTTCCAAAAATAGAAACTTTCTAAATTTGGAAACTTTTCAAAAATAGAAACTTTCCAAAAATAGAAACTTTCCAAAAATAGAAACTTTCTAAAAATAGAAAGTGTGTGTCCGTAAGCTGTTCCGATCAAACCGATGCATATTGAGTATTCTTCTATGACTACTTGCAACATGTACAATAGCTGTCATACTAAGACTTGACCTAAGTTAGTTATTTATATCGACCTGCTTTATTTATAGGTCGGCGTTGTGATCATTCCTGATCACTGTACTACATTTGCTGTTCGCTTAATTGTGTTGGTTACTTCGTTGCTATTAAGGTGAGTTATAGTCCCATTTTTCTATTTTAAATCTTTTGAGATGAGAATACATGCTATTTATTTTATATTTTTGGACACATGTGGAAGTTGGTTTAAATTATTCATTGTGAGTTGAACAAAAATATTCCCTAGTCTGGTAACTGTAATCACTGGTTTCTACTGGTGAACGCGAATCCTACGGATAGATCTATCGGGTTTGACAACCCCATTTCGAGCTAGTCGCGCTAGCAATTTATAATCGGAATGTTTAGTACTTCGTATTTTGTTGTAGATACACTTGTTCGGTGTATATTATTTATTGTGTTTGGCAAGGGTAAATAAATGGTTAAGTGGTTACCAGGTGGCTCACGGAAAATGGAATAATGTTTTTATATGTTTTCTAGCATATAATTTTGTGGTCCAAAAAGGAGTTTTTATGTTTTCAAACATAAATTTTTACGGTTTAAATTAAATATTGTTTGCAATATTAAACCTATAATTCACTCAACATTTTTATTGACAGTTACTCGCATGTTTTATTCTCAGGTTCATGATTGATTGCTTCCGCTGTGCTTAGAGAGCCTGCATATTTATGATGGCAGCTTTTGTTAAACAATAACTTGCATTCTCTTTTGATACATTTAATAGTGGATGCTGTTGACTTTGTTTTGGTCAACTTTTGGATTAGTAATAATGTATGGTTTTTCTAAACTTACATATTTTGATAGGTTTCCTTTATAGGAAATCATTTTTTTTTAAATAAAGAATGCAAGGGTATTTATTAAATTCATATAGAGTTATGATCAAGCTGTGGAACCAAGATAACGATGGTCGTCAAGCGTACTTTGACGGGTCGTTAAAACACCCTTGGGTGGAATTCAAGGGTTAAAGGGGCAACCTTTTATACAATGTTGTACCCCAAGAGTGTCGATCTCCTGACCTCTCGTTAAGAAAGGGATCTACTATCGCGTGAGCTACAATACAAAGTTTCACCAAACTTCAGTTGATTACATGAATGAGAATGAAAACGAATTACACTATGAAATTGAGAAACTGAATTGCAAGATTAAACTCTAAACTACAACTGTTTGGCCTTTTATATATTGAACCAGATGATCAGTTATACTCTCCCAAAATTAGCTCGTTACCAGCAAGTAACAATATAACAGAATAACTTCTGTTTGTCCAGAAACAATCCATGTACTTTATAACTTTGGAGAAATTACACTTTACACCCCTGGACTTACACAAATGCGATAGAAAATGTTCACGGACTGTTGTTGGTTAGATAAAAGGCTAAACTCAATTAATCAGGTTGTGATTATCAAATAAGGGTGCGTTTGATAAAACTGAATGATTTAGTGCTGAACGATTCAGAATCTGAATAGTCCAGAGTCTCTAAATAAGATTTTTTCTGAATGAAAATAAGCTGTTTGATAATCATTTAGAATGAACGATATGAACCGACTAAAAATACCTTATCAACGTGTGACATGAATAAAAAATTAATATACTTGTTAGTTAGGTGATCAGGATATGATTTGAGGAGAATATTATAGATAATTTAGGCTCTTAATGGTTAAGAAAGTGTTTCATCTCTGAATGGTTCAGAGCTGAATTCTGAACTATTCAGCATCATATGTCATTCAGAGGTCAGAAACAAACGCACTGAATGCTGAATGGTTCAGCATTCAGTGCTGAACCATTCTATTAAGAGGCAAACAAACGCACCATAAGTTTGGAAAACGTTATTTACTTAGTCTTAACTATTCCGAACTTCAATACTCGATTGGAATGTTGAAATTAAAAGGTTTTTTTTTAAAAAAAAGGTCATAAGCATTTTCATTTACATTAAATCCTTATATGCAATTTTCAATAACTTTAACTTAATTAAAGACGATACGTAATTATTACATACAAAAATTCTAAACACGTTAATAACAACATTCAGAGTTGTCACTAGAAAACATCACACTTTTATACTTAAATTTATAAATTCTATAAGAGCATATATAATGTGCGTATCCATTTTTTAAGCGTAGCAAACTTAAAAACATGTCATGACGTATAGTACCACTTTATATTTTGCTTAATAAAGCATATGATGATGCCTAAATAGTAGAGTGATTTACATGTTTTGTTGTTAGGTTTGATTAGTTCCATGAATATTTTGTAAGGCATTATGAGACCGAATAAATTGTTGGAATAAAGGTATGTAAAAGCGAAATCTTTATATCTCGATATAACATATTCTCTTACAAAGCAAATGATTCTATATAGAAGAATAAAGTAATTTATCCATCCATCAGTTGGACTTGATCAATCCTTTTTCAGTGGCTGGATCATAAATGATAAATCCAATATCTTTCTAAAAGGTCTTTTTACATTTTGTTTGAGTAGCAAATGCAAAAAGTTGTTCTAACATCATCTTCTACATTTTTCACTATGTTCTAACAATTTTGGTATGATTTTAGGGTTTAGGGTTTAGATTTAGAGTTTAGAGTTTAGGGTTTAGATTTTAGAGTTTAGGTCTAGATTTAGCATTTAACATGAACGACTTAGAGTATAGGATTTTGGGGTTATGGATCTAAATTCAAAACATTAAACCCTAAACTCGGCTAAATTTAGAAAAAAAACTGAATTCGAACAAAAACAACTCAATCCGAACAATTTTGCGTTCTTCAATTTGTTCTACAACTCTGAATTCGAACAAAAAATTGCTCAATTCGAACAAAAAAAAATCCTTGTTCAACAGCTCCTAAATTCGAACAATTTTGGCTGAATTCGAACCAAAATGGCTCTTTTCGAATAAAACTGAAGTTCTCAGGGTCATCTCCAAATTGATGTTCTCATGGGATCCTCAATATATACACACATATATACACATAAATACACACACACACACACACACACACACACACACACACACACACACACACACACACATATATATATATATATATATATATATATATATATATATATATATATATATATATATATATATATATATATATATATATATATATGTTGTGTTGATCAAAGGATATCAATTTATTTTCGTAAACAGCTATATTTAAAAATAATTTTATAGACCATCTATATTTACGTGCTGAGTCGAATTAATCAGGAGAATGTGTAAGACCGCAAATACTCATAAATCCAAAGACTATATTGGTATAACTAATGTTAATCACTAAATACACATGTATTTATGTCTATTTACCATTTTTTGTTGAACTCTTAATTGAATTTGATATACATAAAATAATATACGAATTTGAATACCTTACAATATATCTTCCTTATGGAAATACACGAAACTTATGAAGTTTAGTGATAAAAATGTAATATTTGAAAGTATAGGGTAGAAAATGTAATTTTCTTATTTGTTGGGTAACGACTTTAACAGCCTTTCCCGTCAGTTTATCTAGCGTCTTGTTAAATTACTAGATTGTTAGATTTTTGATGTTAAGCTCTAATTGAGCTGGTATAAACACTTGTAACAGTTTTCATTTTGAGATTAATGAAATCAATTACACAAAACACTTCCGTTTCTTATGGTATCAGAGCTATGGAAGCTTACGAACCCTAAACCCCCAAATTTCATAATTACAAATCAAATCAATCCTGTTACTAAACGAGTCAATTGCTCGTTAATATACGTTCGTAATCACTAATCGAATTGTTCTAAATCACCAAAACATGGTGATTCCTGAAAACCTTCAAAACACCATCAATGATCCACTGTATCTTGCTATGTCCGATCATCCTGGCATGATGTTAACAAGTACTCCGTTTAATGGAGATAATTTTCTTGGTTGGAGTCGTACGGTAAAGATGGCTTTAGGTGCTAAACTCAAATTAGGGTTTGTTTATGGAAGCTTGGAAATATCAGCTGTTACACATGAAGATTTTCAGAAATGGACGAGATGTGATTATATGGTAACTTTCTGGATCTTGAACTCAATGGTAGCTGAATTGTCTGAATCTTTCTTGTATGCAACTAGTGCAAGTGGACTTTGGAAAGAACTCAGTGAAAGGTATGGTCAAAGTAATGGACCACTGATTTACCAAATTGAAAGAGATTTAAGCAAAGTGAATCAGGGTAGCTTAACTATAGCTGCTTATTACAACAAGTTAAAGAAATATTGGGATGAATTGCAGAGTCTAAATGGCGTTCCTTCATGCAGTTATGGTAGGGTGAGGGATTGTACTTGTGGTACAGCAGAAAAATTTCATGAAAATGAAGGTAGGTCAAAGTTGATTCAGTTTTTGATGCAGCTCAATGATGAATTTAAAAATGTTAGGAGTCAAATTCTATCAATGGATCCACTGCCTACCATCAACAAAGCTTATTACATAGTGCAACAAGTTGAGAAACAAAAGCATGTTACACAACATGAACCTAACCCTACTGCATTCTTTGCTAATCAGAATAAAGGTACTAATTACAAGAAGGCCTACAAGGACAACAAAGAAGATGAGAAATGTACTTTTTGCAACATGGAGGGACATACTTTTGATGGCTGCTTTGAAAGAATTGGATATCCAGACCGGTTTAAAGGAAAGAAAAGAAAGAAGCAACAAAAGGTGGCTGCACAGGTTACTGCAGATCTGGATTCTTACTTGTACAAAGATACACCATTCAATATGGAAAATGAGAATGGAATTAACAATGAGAGGGTTGAATTGGATCAGAAATTGGTCAATGCTGTTTGTCAAGAAATGATGAAGATGTTCAAAGGAAAAGGTCAAGCTGATATGTGCAGCACTTCTCAAACCTATGCAGGTAAATCTTACCATGTTGCAGTTAAAGTCTTGACTGATAAACATGTAGGATTTTATTATAAAAAGGATTGGATAGTGGATACTGGTGCTTTTGATCTCATGTCAAACAATATCAGTTTATTTCAGAACATTAGAGTGTTGACTAGACCTATAAAAGTCAAATTACCAGAAGGTAGTATAAAATGGGTCACAAAAGTAGGAAGCATATAAATTACACCCAATTTAAAGCTCAATGAAGTGTTCTACATTCCTGAATTTCGCATTAACTTGCTATCAGTTGGTAATCTTCTAAAACAGAAGTTTCTCATTGCCATTTTTCCCCCTTCCTGTTTCATTTTCCAGGACCCTTCAATTAAGCAAGTGATTGCTGCTGGAGAAGGGTTTCAAAAGCTTTATATCTGCAAGTCTAGTGTAACCATTTCAAAACCTTTTATTGATTTGTTATCTTTTGTAAATAATGTTGTTGTCAATAAGTCTTTAGACATTCCTGTGAAACTTTTCATTCAAGATTAGGGCATACCTCAGTGTCTAAGCTCATACATGTAAAGGATTGTAGTAAAACCAACTTGGTTGATCTTTTCTATGATACTTGTCATCTTGTTAAATCTCATAGATTACCATTTCTTGTAAGTCAAAATAGAGCCATTGCACCTTTCCAGTTAACATATGTTGACTTATAAGGACCATATAAAGTAACTGCTTTAAATGGTGCTCATTATTTCTTTACCATAGTTGATGATCACAGCAGGTGTACATGGACCTATCTACTACATACAAAAGATGTAGTTTGTGATATTTTGTCCAATTTCTTCATATATGTTCAGACTCATTTCAACACTCAACCAAAATACATAAGGTTTGATAATGGTACTGAGATAGTGAATAAAATGTGTATGCAATTATTCAAAGAAAAAAGAATTATTCACCAGAGGTCAATGGTTTATACTCCACAACAAAATGGCAGAGTTGAAAGAAAACATAGGCATTTGCTTGATACTGCAAGGGCTTTAGAGTTACATGCTAGTTTGCCTAATGAATTTTGGGGTGATTGCATTTTAAGTGCTACTTATTTGATAAATAAAATGCATGTGAAAGTTCTAAATTGGAAGACACCTTACGAGATATTGCACAAACAAGCACCTCAATATGATCATCTTAGGACTATTGGTTGTCTCTGTTATGCCAATGCTCCTAAACCTTATCAAGGTAAGTTTGAAGCAAGAGGTATCAGATGTGTGTTATTAGGCTATCCACCAGAACAAAAATGTTACAAATTGTATGTTTTGGACACCAAAGAGGTTATTTACAGCAGAGATGTCATTTTTAAAGAGGATGGATTTCCTTTTAAACACTCTTCTATGAAAGATACATGTCAACAGAATGATTTGCCAATTCCCAATTTTGCTGAAGAAGATGATACACAACAATCAACACCACAAGAACTTGTTGAACCAGAAGTCAACATCAGTCAATCAAATAGTCAAAGTAATACTCAGTCAACTGCAACTACAAAATCACTTAGAAGATCCAGCAGAACACGTATACCACCAACATGGTTAAAAGATTTTGTACAACCAACAAGTGCAGCAAATGTTGCATTCTTAAAACCAATTGTTCATCCTTTGTTTCAAGAAAAAGATATCACAGAATATCCAGAAGACAATGTTATTTCTCTGTTCAATGTTCTAGCTACAACTACAGAACCATCATCTTATTCTGAAGCAATAGTTCATTAAGGATGTGAAGAGGCCATGAATAAAGAGTTGCAGGCTTTAGAAGATAATGAAACATGGGAATTGACTACTTTGCCATCCAGTCATAAAGCCATTTCTTCAAAATGGGTATTTAAAACAATATACAAACAAGATGGTACAGTTGAAAGACTCAAATCAAGATTGGTAGTAAGAGGTTTCAATCAAAAAGAAGGGATTGATTATAAACATACTTTTTCACTAGTGGCCAAAGCAGCTACTATTCTGGTTTTGATTGTTATTGCAACATCAAAGGATGGCCTTTACATCAATTGGATGTCAACAATGCCTTCCTTCATGGCTATGTAGATGAAGAAATTTATATGAAACCACCATAAGGGTATAAGAAGGCATTACCAGGTCAAGTTTGTAAGCTGAATAAATCACTTTATGGTCTTAAACAAGCATCAAGACACTGGAATCATGAATTGACTAAATTCTTAGTTACACTTGGTTTTACATAGTCAAAACAAGACTATTCCTTATTTGTAAAAGATAATAATGGAGTATACACGATTGCCTTAGTCTATGTTGATGACATCTTAATCACTGGTAATTCAGAAGATGATATTATTCAAGTTAAGCAGGCTTTGGATGACAAATTCATAATCAAGGATTTAGGGCTAGCAAGATATTTTCTTAGCATTGAGCTTCTCAAAACCACAAAGGGTACTTATTTACATCAAAGAAAGTATATCTTGGGTCTTTTGACTGATGCATGTCTTACTGCAAGCAAACCAACTTCAACACCTCTGCCTCAATATTTGAAATTGTCATTAGATAATGGTAATCCTATCAAAGATCCAGAATCATACAGAAGATTGGTTGGAAAGTTGATGTATTTGTCTATGACTAGGCCAGATATTTCATATGGTGTTCAACACTTAAGTCAGTTTGTCTCTGCACCAAAGGACACACATATGCAGGCAGCTCTTTATCTTTTGATGTATCTTAAGGGTACCATTTTGTAACACCGTACTTTTTGCCTACACATTTTTTTTAAGCTGCTCACAGCGGAAGACTAATTAATTTACATATCATATATTATTTACAGAAACATATGATTATAGAAAACACTGGTGTTACGTTATTACTACAAGACATTTAACCATATAGTTTATTACAAAACACATCAGAGTGGCACTGTGTCAAACATCTGTAGCTGCCCGACATAACCCACCAAAAGCTGCTAATACACACCTGCAGGGTAAAACACTGTAGGGGAATTACCATAACGCTAAGTGAATGGAAATATCTAGGTGGACATCACTACAAGCATCAAGCACAGCTTATAGGCACTAGTCACTAATCACTTAAATCCATACACAAGAGGACCGGCAACCCATAGCTGATCAAGCTGAAATATACCGATAGTCCACACTACTGAGTCACTGGTATAGTCTTCCAGACGTGACGCACTCATCATTCACACTATACCACTAATCAGTAACACTTGGACCCAATACTATCACCCTAAATACACAAGGTAAATAGCATTGACCTCTTACGTCGTACAAAACACCTCGACGTTCACTGGGTGCGCACATAATCACATATAGTCACTGCACTGGTCACAGACTCATTACACAGTCTAATTAAGCATGGCATGGATCATTATACTTGTCACTGTATAATTACGTCCATAAAGATAATCTCACTCACCTGGAAGCATAAGTACTCAGTTGTATTATATCACTGAGCCTTCACCTTTCCGCTTATCACCTTGTTTTGATGCTTGAAATCACTTGAATCAGATACATGAAATCACAAGCTTCGAATTACACTTTTTGATTTTAGGATTTAGAGAGCAATATGTGAAATGTCCCGTTCATATTGATTATAAACATTCCATATTAATTGATTTCGTTGCGAGGTTTTGACCTCTATATGAGACGTTTTTCAAAGACTGCATTCATTTTTAAAACAACCATAACCTTTATTTTATCAATAAAGGTTTCAAAAGCATTACGTAGATTATCAAATAATAATAATCTAAAATATACTGTTTACACACGATCATTACATAATGGTTTACAATAGAAATATATTACATCGACATATGTTTCTTGAATGCAGTTTTTACATAATATCATACAAACATGGACTCCAAATCTTGTCCTTATTTTAGTATGCAACAGCGGAAGCTCTTAATATTCACCTGAGAATAAACATGCTTTAAACGTCAACAAAAATGTTGGTGAGTTATAGGTTTAACCTATATATATCAAATCGTAACAATAGACCACAAGATTTCATATTTCAATATACATCCCATACATAGAGATAAAAATCATTCATATGGTGAACACCTGGTAACCAACATTAACAAGATGCATATATAAGAATATCCCCATCATTCCGAGATACCCTTCGGATATGATATAAATTTCGAAGTACTAAAGCATTCGGTACTTTGGATGGGGTTTGTTAGGCCCAATAGATCTATCTTTAGGATTCGCGTCAATTAAGGTGTCTGTTCCCTAATTCTTAGATTACCAGACTTAATAAAAAGGGGCATATTCGATTTCGATAATTCAACCATAGAATGTAGTTTCACGTACTTGTGTCTATTTTATAAATCATTTATAAAACCTGCATGTATTCTCATCCCAAAAATATTAGATTTTAAAAGTGAGACTATAACTCACTTTCACAGATTTTTACTTCGTCGAGAAGTAAGACTTGGCCACTGGTCGATTCACGAACCTATAACAAATATGTACATATATATCAAAGTATATTCAAAATATATTTACAACACTTTTAATACATTTTGATGTTTTAAGTTTATTAAGTCAGCTGTCCTCCTTAGTAACCTACAACTAGTTGTCCAACGTTAGATGTACAGAAAAAAATTGATATATATTATCTTGAATCAATCCACGACCCAGTGTATACACGTCTCAGGCTAGATCACAACTCAAAGTATATATATTTTTGGAATCAACCTCAACCCTGTATAGCTAACTCCCTCATTACTGCATATAGAGTGTCTATGGTTGTTCCAAATAATATATACACATGGGTCGATATGATATGTCAAAACATTTGCATACGTGTCTATGGTATCCCAAGATTACATAATATATTAGAATACATGTATAATACAATATAAGTTAGCTAGGATATGATTAATATAGATTTGTTACCAATTTTCACGTTGCTACAACAAGAAAAATTATCCAATCTTGTTTTACCCATAACTTCTTTATTTTAAATCCGTTTTGAGTGAATCAAATTGCTATGGTTTCATATTGAACTCTATTTTATGAATCTAAACAGAAAAAAGTATAGGTTTATAGTCGGAAATATAAGTTACAAGTCGTTTTTGTAAAGGTAGCCATTTCAGTCGAAAGAACGACGTCTAGATGACCATTTTAGAAAACATACTTCCACTTTGAGTTTAACCATGATTTTTGGATATAGTTTCATGTTCATAAGAAAAATCATTTTCCCAGAAGAACAACTTTTAAATCAAAGTTTATCATAGTTTTTAATTAACTAACCCAAAACAGCCCGCGGTGTTACTACGACGGCGTATGTCCGGTTTTACAGTGTTCTTCGTGTTTCCAGGTTTTAAATCATTAAGTTAGCATATCATATAGATATAGAAAATGTGTTTAGTTTATTTTAAAAGTCAAGTTAGAAGGATTAACTTTTGTTTGCGAACAAGTTTAGAATTAACTAAACTATGTTCTAGTGATTACAAGTTTAAACCTTCGAATAAGATAGCTTTATATGTATGAATCGAATGATGTTATGAACATCATTACTACCTAAAGTTTTCTGGATAAAGCTACTGGAAATGAGAAAAATGGATCTAGCTTCAAAGGATCCTTGGATGGCTTGAAAGTTCTTGAAGCAGAATCATGACACGAAAACAAGTTCAAGTAAGATTTCCACTCGAAATAAGATTGTTATAGTTATAGAAATTGAATCAAAGTTTGAATATGAGTATTACCTTGTATTAGAAATATATCTTACTATAAATAATAAAGATTTCTTGAGGTTGTATGGGTACTCTACAAGATTGGAAGTAAGCTAGCAAACTTGGAAGTATTCTTGATTTTATGAAACTAGAACTTGTAGAACTTATGAAGAACACTTAGAACTTGAAGATAGAACTTGAGAGAGATTAATTAGATGAAGAAAATTGAAGAATGAAAGTGTTTGTAGGTGTTTTTTGTCGTTGGTATATGGATTAGATATAAAGGATGTGTAATTTTGTTTACATGTAAATAAGTCATGATTGATTACTCATATTTTTGTAATTTTATGAGATATTTCATGCTAGTTGCCAAATGATGGTTCCCACATGTGTTAGGTGACTCACATGGGCTACTAAGAGCTGATCATTGGAGTGTATATACCAATAGTACATACATCTAAAAGCTGTGTATTGTACGAGTACGAGTACGGGTGCATACGAGTAGAATTGTTGATGAAACTGAACGAGGATGTAATTGTAAGCATTTTTGTTAAGTAGAAGTATTTTGATAAGTGTCTTGAAGTCTTTCAAAAGTGAATGAATACATATTAAAACACTACATGTATATACATTTTAACTGAGTCGTTAAGTCATCGTTAGTCGTTACATGTAAGTGTTGTTTTGAAACCTTTAGGTTAACGATCTTGTTAAATGTTGTTAACCCATTGTTTATTAAATCAAATGAGATGTTAATTTATTAAATTATCATGATATCATGATGTATTAATATATCTTAATATGATATATATACATTAAATGTCGTTACAACGATAATCGTTACATATATGTCTCGTTTCAAAATCATTAAGTTAGTAGTCTTGTTTTTACATATGTAGTTCATTGTTAATATACTTAATGATATGTTTACTTATCATAATATCATGTTAACTATATATATATATATCCATATATATGTCATCATATAGTTTTTACAAGTTTTAACGTTCGTGAATCGCCGGTCAACTTGGGTGGTCAATTGTCTATATGAAACCTATTTCAATTAATCAAGTCTTAACAAGTTTGATTTCTTAGCATGTTGGAAACACTTAATCATGTAAATAACAATTTCATTTAATATATATATATATATATATAAACATCGAAAAGTTCGGGCCACTACAGTACCTACCCGTTAAATAAATTTCGTCCCGAAATTTTAAGCAGTTGGAGGTGTTGACGTATCTTCTGGAAATAGATGCGGGTATTTCTTCTTCATCTAATCTTCACGCTCCCAGGTGAACTCGGGTCCTCTACGAGCATTCCATCGAACCTTAACAATCGGTATCTTGTTTTGTTTAAGTCTTAACCTCACGATCCATTATTTCGACGGGTTCTTCAATGAATTGGAGTTTTTCATTGATTTGGATTTCGTCCAACGGAATAGTGAGATCTTATTTAGCAAAATATTTCATCAAATTCGAGACGTGGAAAGTGTTATGTACATTCGCAAGTTGTTGAGGTAACTCAAGTCAGTAAGCTACTGGTCCGACACGATCAATAATCTTGAATGGTCCAATATACCTTGGATTTAATTTCCCCCGTTTACCAAATCGAACAACACCTTTCCAAGGTGCAACCTTAAGCATGACCATTTCTCCAATTTCAAATTCTATGTCTTTTCTTTTAATGTCGGCGTAGCTCTTTTGTCGACTTTGGGCGGTTTTCAACCGTTGTTGAATTTGGATGATCTTCTCGGTAGTTTCTTGTATTATCTCCGGACCCGTAATCTGTCTATCCCCCACTTCACTCCAAAAAATCGGAGACCTGCACTTTCTACCATAAAGTGCTTCAAACGGCGCCATCTCAATGCTTGAATGATAGCTGTTGTTGTAGGAAAATTCTGCTAACGGTAGATGTCGATCCCAACTATTTCCGAAATCAATAACATATGCTCGTAGCATGTCTTCAAGTATTTGTATCGTCCTTTCGCTCTGCCCATCAGTTTGTGGATGATAGGCAGTACTCATGTCTAGACGAGTTCCTAATGCTTGCTGTAATGTCTGCTAGAATCTTGAAATAAATCTGCCATCCCTATCAGAGATAATAGAGATTGGTATTCCATGTCTGGAGACGACTTCCTCAGCCAGTGTGCTAATTTGGTGAGACGATCAACTATTACCCAAATAGTATCAAAACCACTTGCAGTTCTTGGCAATTTAGTGATGAAATCCATGGTAATGTTTTCCCATTTCTATTCTGGGATTTCAGGTTGTTGTAGTAGACCTGATGGTTTCTGATGTTCAGCTTTGACCTTAGAACACGTCAAACATTCTCCTACATATTTAGCAATATCGGCTTTCATACCTGGCCACCAAAAATGTTTCTTAAGATCCTTGTACATCTTCCCCGTTCCAGGATGTATTGAGTATCTGGTTTTATGAGCTTCTCTAAGTACCATTTCTCTCATATCTCCAAATTTTGGTACCCAAATTCTTTCAGCCCTATACCGGGTTCCGTCTTCCCGAATATTAAGATGCTTCTCCGATCCTTTGGGTATTTCATCCTTTAAATTTTCCTCTTTTAAAACTCCTTGTTGCGCCTCCTTTATTTGAGTAGTAAGGTTAGTGTGAATCATTATATTCATAGATTTTACTCGAATGGGTTCTCTGTCCTTTCTGCTCAAGGCGTCGGCTACCACATTTGCCTTCCCCGGGTGGTAACGAATCTCAAAGTCGTAATCATTCAACAATTCAATCCACCTACGCTGCCTCATATTCAATTGTTTCTGATTAAATATATGTTGAAGACTTTTGTGGTCGGTATATATAATACTTTTGACCCCATATAAGTAGTGCCTCCAAGTCTTTAATGCAAAAATAACCGCGTCTAATTCCAAATCATGCGTCGTATAATTTTGCTCGTGAATCTTCAATTGTCTAGACGCATAAGCAATCCCCTTCGTTCGTTGCATTAATACACAACCGAGACCTTGCTTTGATGCGTCACAATAAATCACAAAATCATCATTCCCTTCAGGCAATGACAATATAGCTGCCGTAGTTAGCTTTTTCTTCAATAATTGAAACGCCTTCTCTTGTTCATCCTTCCATTCAAATTTCTTCCCTTTATGCGTTAATGCAATCAAGGGTTTTGCTATTTTGGAGAAATCTTGGATGAATCTTCTGTAGTAACCAGCCAATCCTAAAAATTGACGTATATGCTTCGAATTTTTTGGGGTTTCCCACTTTTCAACGGTTTCGATCTTTACCGGGTCCACCTGGATACCTTCTTTGTTCACTATGTGATCGAGGAATTGAACTTCTTCCAACCAAAATGCACACTTTGAAAATTTAGCGTACAATTTTTTCTTTCCTCAATACTTCTAGCACTTTTCTCAAATGTTCTTCGTGCTCTTGATCATTCTTTGAGTAAATAAGTATGTCATCGATGAAAACAATGACAAACTTGTCAAGATATGGCCCACACACTCGGTTCATAAGGTCCATGAACACAGCTGGTGCGTTAGTTAATCCAAACGGCATAACCATAAACTCGTAATGACCATAACGCGTCCTAAAAGCAGTTTTTGGAATATCATCCTCCTTTACTCGCATTTGATGATATCCAGAACGTAAATATATCTTCGAATAAACCGAAGACCCTTGTAGTTGATCAAATAAGTCGTCAATTCTCGGTAGTGGATAACGGTTTTTGATGGTAAGTTTGTTCAACTCTCTATAGTCAATACACAACCTAAATGTACCATCCTTCTTCTTGACAAACAAAACAGGAGCTCCCCATGATGATGTGCTTGGTCGAATGAAACCACGTTCTAATAGTTCTTGCAGTTGGCATTGCAGTTCTTTCATCACACTGGGTGCGAGTCTATAAGGAGCATGAGCTATTGGTGCAGCTCCTGGTACAAGATCTATTTGAAATTCAACAGATCGATGTGGAGGTAGTCCCGGTAATTCTTTCGGAAATACATCGGGAAATTCTTTTGCGACGGGAACATCATTGATGCTCTTTTCTTCAGTTTGTACTTTCTCGACGTATGCTAGAACAGCATAGCAACCTTTTCTTATTAGTTTTTGTGCCTTCAAATTACTAATAAGATGTAGCTTTGTGTTGCCCTTTTCTCCGTACACCATTAAGGGTTCTCCTTCTTCTCGTACAATGCGAATTGAATTTTTATAACATACGATCTCTGCTTTCACCTTCTTCAGCCAGTCCATACCAACTATTACATCAAAACTCCCTAACTCTACGGGTATCAAATCAATCTTAAATATTTCGCTACCCAGTTTAATTTCTCGATTCCGGCATATATAATCTGCTGAAATTAATTTACCGTTTGCTAATTCGAGTAAAAATTTACTATCCAGCTGCGTCAATGGACAACTTAATTTAGCACAAAAATCTCTACTCATATAGCTTCTATCCGCACCCGAATCAAATAAAACGTAAGCAGATTTATTGTCAATAAGAAATGTACCCGTAACAAGCTCCGGGTCTTCCTGTGCCTCTGCCGCATTAATATTGAAAACTCTTCCACAGCCTTGTCCATTCGTGTTCTCCTGGTTTGGGCAATTTCTAATAATGTGGCCTGGTTTTCCACATTTATAACAAACTACATTGGCATAACTTGCACCGATACTACTTGCTCCGCCATTACTCGTTCCGATACCATTTGTTCCTTTCGTTCTATTAACCCCTGGTCTGTAGACCTCACACTTCGCCGCGCTATGACCATTTCTTTTACACTTGTTGCAAAATTTGGTGCAGAACTCCGAGTGATACTTTTCACACCTTTGGCATAGCTGCTTCTGATTGTTGTTGTTGTTGCGGTTGTTATTGTTGTTGGGATGATTGTTGTAGTTGCTGTTGTTGTTGTTGTTGTTGTTGTTGTTGTTGTTGTTGTTGTTGTTGGGCCATTTGTTGTAGTTGCAATTGATGTTGCGATTGTTGGGATAGTTGTTGCGATTATAGTTGTAATTGCTGTTGTTGTTGTATTGGTGATTTTATCACCGTTTTCCTCCCACTTTCTTTTGACTTGCTTCACATTGGCTTTTTCAGCCGCCTGTTCTTTAATTCTTTCCTCAATCTAGTTCACTAGTTTGTGAGCCATTCTACATGCATGTTGTATGGAGGCGGGCTCGTGTGAACTTATATCTTCTTGGATTCTTTCCGGTAATCCTTTCACAAACGCGTCGATCTTCTCTTCCTCATCTTTGAACGCTCTCGAACACAATAGGCACAATTCTGTGAATTATCTTTCGTACGTGGTAATATCAAATCCTTGGGTTCGTAACCCTCTAAGTTCTGTCTTGAGCTTATTAACCTCGGTTCTGGGACGGTACTTCTCGTTCATCAAGTGCTTGAATGCTGACCACGGTAGTGCGTAAGCATCATCTTGTCCCACTTGCTCTAGATAGGTATTCCACCATGTTAATGCAGTACCTGTGAAGGTATGCGTAGCGTACTTCACTTTGTCCTCTTCAGTACACTTACTTCTGGTAAACACTGATTCGACCTTCTCGGTCCACCGTTTCAATCCGATCGGTCCTTCAGTTCCATCAAATTCCAAAGGTTTGCAGGCAGTGAATTCTTTGTAGGTGCATCCTACACGATTTCTTGCGCCGTTAGATGCATTGCTAGATTCGGAGTTATTGTTGGTATGTAACGCAGCCTGTACTGCGGCTATGTTTGCAGCAAGAAAGGTACGAAATTCCTCTTCGCTCATATTCATGGTTTGTTGAGTAGTCGGTGCAATTTCCTTCAAATAGTCAAATGAAACAAGTTAATCATACAGAATATTAAGAGTAGTCAATAGTATCTCGTAGCATAATATGAACTCATTTATAAAAGTTTTTTCTTCATATTAGCATTTTATAAGTATAAATTCGGGTAGTACCTACCCGTTAAGTTCATACTTAGTAGCTAATATACAATTCAACTACTACAATTCTATATGAAAAACTGATTATAATAATATTTCGCGTTCAAACTTTTACACAATATTTTACAAACTTACAATACCCCTTATTTTACATATAGCATGAAATATAGCACACAATAACTTTGATACAAGATAGTTGTGAAGATAATTCTAGCTAGTACACAAGTCGTTCAGTAAAGGCAATAAAGACACGTAATTCATACGTCCAGAAACAAGTCATGCATTCTGGTTTTACAAGGACTACTTCCCATCCTTGGTCTTGTGGAACATAACCGTTATGGCCGTTGATAAGACAGCGTGTTGTAACATCGTCAAAGGGACGAGGGTTACGTAATGTCCAACAGTCCCGTAACAATCTAAAAACCTCATTTTTTACCCCAATTACCGACTCCATCACTTGTGGGAACGTTTTGTTTAATAGTTGTAGCCTGATGTTCTTGTTCTCACTTTGGTGAGAAGCGAACATTACTAACCCGTAAGCATAACATGCTTCTTTATGTTGCATGTTAGCCGCTTTTTCTAAATCACGAAGTCCTATATTCGGATATATTGAGTCAAAATAATTTCTTAACCCGTTGCGTAAAATAGCATTTGGGTTCCCCGCAATATATGCGTCAAAGTAAACACATCGTAACTTATGGATTTCCCAATGTGATATCCCCCATCTTTCGAACGAAAGCCTTTTATAAATCAAGGCATTCTTGGAACGTTCTTCGAATGTCTTACAAACTGATCTCGCCTTAAATAGTTGTGCCGAGGAATTCTAACCGATTCTAGACAAGATTTCATCAATCATGTCTCCGGGTAGGTCTCTTAAAATATTAGGTTGTCTATCCATTTTGTGTTTTTAAACTGTAAAATAGACAAGAGTTATATTCATAAAAAAAATACTTATTAATACAAGCAATTTTTATATATATCATAAAGCATAAGCACACTATATTACATATATTACACCACATGAATACAACTATCTTATTCCGACTCGCTCGTTTCTTCTTCTTCGGTTTTGGTTAGTTTTGCCAAGTTTCTAGGGATATATGATGTTCCCCTAATACGAGCCGTCATTTTCCACATTGGTTTAGAAAAACCTGGTGGTTTAGAGGTTCCCGGGTTATTGTCACAACTTAAGAAATACGGGTGTTGACGATACATATAAAGTTCATCGGGTTTGGAATCAAATTTCTCTATTTTTATGCCCTTTCCCTTATTGTTCTCTTTTGCCTTATTAAATTGTGTTGGGGTAATTTCTATAACATCATCGGAATCCTTGTCGGGATCCGATTAATCGGAGAATTGGTAATCCTCCCAATACTTTGCTTCCTTGGCGGAAACACCATTGACCATAATTAACTTTGGTCGGTTGGTTGAGGATTTTCTTCTACTTAACCGTTTTATTATTTCCCCTACTGGTTCTATTTCTTCTTCCGGTTCCGACTCTTCTTCTGGTTCCTCTTCGGGAACTTGTGAATCAGTCCACGAATCATTCCAATTTACATTTGACTCTTCATTATTATTAGGTGAGTCAATGGGACTTGTTCTAGAGGTAGACATCTATCACATAATATCAAACAAATTAAGAGATTAATATATCACATAATATTCACATGTTAAAAATATATAGTTTCCAACAAAATTTGTTAAGCAATCATTTTTCAAGTAAACACGGTCGAAGTCCAGACTCACTAATGCATCCTAACAAACTCGATAAGACACACTAATGCAAAATTCTGGTTCTCTAAGACCAACGCTCGGATACCAACTGAAATGTCCCGTTCATATTGATTATAAACGTTCCATATTAATTGATTTCGTTGCGAGGTTTTGACCTCTATATGCGACGTTTTTCAAAGACTGCATTCATTTTTAAAACAACCATAACCTTTATTTTATCAATAAAGGTTTCAAAAGCATTACGTAGATTATCAAATAATGATAATCTAAAATATACTGTTTACACACGACCATTACATAATGGTTTACAATAGAAATATATTACATCGACATATGTTTCTTGAATGCAGTTTTTACATAATATCATACAAACATGGACTCCAAATCTTGTCCTTATTTTAGTATGCAACAGCGGAAGCTCTTAATATTCACCTGAGAATAAACATGCTTTAAACGTCAACAAAAATGTTGGTGAGTTATAGGTTTAACCTATATATATATATCAAATCGTAACAATAGACCACAAGATTTCATATTTCAATATACATCCCATACATAGAGATAAAAATCATTCATATGGTGAACACCTGGTAACCGACATTAACAAGATGCATATATAAGAATATCCCCATCATTCCGGGACAGCCTTCGGATATGATATAAATTTCGAAGTACTAAAGCATCAGGTACTTTGGATGGGGTTTGTTAGGCCCAATAGATCTATCTTTAGGATTCGCGTCAATTAGGGTGTCTGTTCCCTAATTCTTAGATTACCAGACTTAATAAAAAGGGGCATATTCGATTTCGATAATTCAACTATAGAATGTAGTTTCACGTACTTGTGTCTATTTTGTAAATCATTTATAAAACCTGCATGTATTCTCATCCCAAAAATATTAGATTTTAAAAGTGGGACTATAACTCACTTTCACAGATTTTTACTTCGTCGGGAAGTAAGACTTGGCCACTGGTCGATTCACGAACCTATAACAAATATGTACATATATATCAAAGTATATTCAAAATATATTTACAACACTTTTAATACATTTTGATGTTTTAAGTTTATTAAGTCAGCTGTCCTCGTTAGTAACCTACAACTAGTTGTCCAACGTTAGATGTACAGAAAAAAATTGATATATATTATCTTGAATCAATCCACGACCCAGTGTATACACGTCTCAGGCTAGATCACAACTCAAAGTATATATATTTTTGGAATCAACGTCAACCCTGTATAGCTAACTCCCTCATTACTGCATATAGGGTGTCTATAGTTGTTCCAAATAATATATACACATGGGTCGATATGATATGTCAAAACATTTGCATACGTGTCTATGGTATCCCAAGATTACATAATATATTAGAATACATGTATAATACAATATAAGTTAGCTAGGATATGATTAATATAGATTTGTTACCAATTTTTACGTTGCTACAACAAGAAAAATTATCCAATCTTGTTTTACCCATAACTTCTTTATTTTAAATCCGTTTTGAGTGAATCAAATTGCTATGGTTTCATATTGAACTATATTTTATGAATCTAAACAGAAAAAGTATAGGTTTATAGTTGGAAATATAAGTTACAAGTCATTTTTGTAAAGGTAGCCATTTCAGTCGAAAGAACGACGTCTAGATGACCATTTTAGAAAACATACTTCCACTTTGAGTTTAACCATGATTTTTGGATATAGTTTCATGTTCATAAGAAAAATCATTTTCCCAGAAGAACAACTTTTAAATCAAAGTTTATCATAGTTTTTAATTAACTAACCCAAAACAGCCCGCGGTGTTACTACGACGGCGTATGTCCAGTTTTACAGTGTTCTTCGTGTTTTCAGGTTTTAATCATTAAGTTAGCATATCATATAGATATAGAAAATGTGTTTAGTTTATTTTAAAAGTCAAGTTAGAAGGATTAACTTTTGTTTGCGAACAAGTTTAGAATTAACTAAACTATGTTCTAGTGATTACAAGTTTAAACCTTCGAATAAGATAGCTTTATATGTATGAATCGAATGATTTTATGAACATCATTACTACCTCAAGTTTTCTGGATAAAGCTACTAGAAATGAGAAAAATGGATCTAGCTTCAAAGGATCCTTGGATGGCTTGAAAGTTCTTGAAGCATAATCATGACACGAAAACAAGTTCAAGTAAGATTTCCACTCGAAATAAGATTGTTATAGTTATAGAAATTGAATCAAAGTTTGAATATGAGTATTACCTTGTATTAGAAAGATATCTTACTGTAAATAATAAAGATTTCTTGAGGTTGTATGGGCACTCTACAAGATTGGAAGTAAGCTAGCAAACTTGGAAGTATTCTTGATTTTATGAAACTAGAACTTGTAGAATTTATGAAGAACACTTAGAACTTGAAGATAGAACTTGAGAGAGATTAATTAGATAAAGAAAATTTAAGAATGAAAGTGTTTGTAGGTGTTTTTGGTCATTGGTATATGGATTAGATATAAAGGATGTGTAATTTTGTTTACATGTTAATAAGTCATGAATGATTACTCATATTTTTGTAATTTTATGAGATATTTCATACTAGTTGCCAAATGATGGTTCCCACATGTGTTAGGTGACTCACATGGGCTGCTAAGAGCTAATAATTGGAGTGTATATACCAATAGTACATACATCTAAAAGCGGTGTATTGTATGAGTACGAATACGGGTGCATACGAGTAGAATTGTTGATGAAACTGAACGAGGATGTAATTGTAAGAATTTTTGTTAAGTAGAAGTATTTTGATAAGTGTCTTGAAGTCTTTCAAAAGTGTATGAATACATATTAAAACACTACATGTATATACATTTTAACTGAGTCGTTAAGTCATCGTTAGTCGTTACATGTAAGTGTTGTTTTGAAACCTTTAGGTTAACGATCTTGTTAAATGTTGTTAACCCATTGTTTATTAAATCAAATGAGATGTTAATTTATTACATTATCATGATATCATGATGTATTAATATATCTTAATATGATATATATACATTAAATGTCGTTACAACGATAATCGTTACATATATGTCTCGTTTCAAAATCATTAAGTTAGTAGTCTTGTTTTTACATATGTAGTTCATTGTTAATATACTTAATGATATGTTTACTTATCATAATATCATGTTAACTATATATATATCCATATATATGTCATCATATAGTTTTTACAAGTTTTAACGTTCGTGAATCGCCGGTCAACTTGGGTGGTCAATTGTCTATATGAAACCTATTTCAATTAATCAAGTCTTAACAAGTTTGATTTCTTAACATGTTGGAAACACTTAATCATATAAATAACAATTTCATTTAATATATATATATATATATATAAACATCGAAAAGTTCGGGTCACTACAATATGGTGTTTAGGGTTTGTGTTTTTGCTAAAAGTGGTAAGGAAATGAACGATACAGTGTATATATTGAATTTAGGTTTCTTCACATGAAGGTAAGCTCTCCCGTTTAACACACGTGTATTTACCAGTTATCTGAAACCCAAAATCTTTATTATCTTATTCATTGTAAGTCCAAATCACAAAAGGAAATATGTTATGTGACATTTGTCACAAAACGCACATTATCCCATATACAATAATTATAAAACACATAATTATTAAAATCACTTAATAACACAGAAGGGTAAATAGGTCATCACCTGCTAGAACCAAAGTGAGGTTGTTACAAATCTACCCCCTTTAAAGGAGATTCCGTCCTCGGAATCTGGTCAAGGTTAAACAAATGAGGGTATCTAGAGGTCATCAATTCCTCGGTCTCCCATTTCAGATTGGTGCCTAAACTTTGCTTCCATTCCACAAGCACCATTGAAATTTCTTTCTTGCACAACTTAGTCACTTTTCTGTCGACGATTCTCACTGGTTCTTCCACCAATTTATTACTTGAATCTACCTTCAGATCTTGGAGAGGATGAATCTGACTTTCATCGTCCAGTTTACACTTACGAATATAGCAGATGTTAAACGTGTCATGAATACCTGCTAACTCTGGAGGGAGATCTAACATTACAGTTTGATCTTTTAGCACTTGACGAATTCTAAAAGGACCAATGTATCTCGGAGCTAGTTTTCCTCGTTTACCTAACTGAATTACACCCTTCCACGGTGACACTTTTAAATACACACGTTCACCCACAGTAAATGTCATTGGTCGTCGACGAGGATCTACATACATCTTTTGTCGATCTCTGGCAGCTTTCAGCTTTTCACATGCGATAGCCACTTTTTATGCAGTCTGCTGCACAATTTTTGGACCCGCAAACTGTTTCTCACCTGCCTCCAACCAACACGATGGAGTTCGACACTTTCTAGCATACAACATTTCATACGGTGGCATGCCTATACTCGAATGATAGGAGTTGTTGTAAGAAAATTTGATCAATGGCAGATGATAATCCCACGCTCCACCATACTCTAACACACAAGTCCTTAACATATCCTCTAAAGTCTGAATAGTTCTTTCACTTTGACCGCCAGTCTGAGGATGATAAGCTGTACTTAGGTTGACACGAGTACCCAAATTTTCTTGTAAACTATTCCAGAAACTAGACACAAATTGGGAATCTCTATCTGACATAATAGACAACGGTATCCCATGTCGCGATACTATTTCATTCAGGTACAACTGAGCTAATTTTGTCAACGAAGCTGTTTCCCTAGTAGCTAGAAAATGCCACTTTTGGTTAAACGGTCTACTATTACCCAAATCATATCGTTTCCTTTCTGGGTTCTGGGTAGTTTTGTCACAAAATCCATGGTGACATGTTCTCATTTTCACTCTGGAATCTCTAATTGATGCAAAGACCCATACGGTTTCTGGTGTTCTGCTTTCACTTGGGCAAAAATATGGCACTTTTCCACGTATTGCGCTATGTCTGCTTTCATAGTTGGCCACAAATATAACACTTTCAGATCATGGTACATTTTTGTACTACCGGGATGCACGGATAATCTCGATTTATGTGCTTCATTTAAGATTAAATCCCTCAATTCTCCAAATAACGGCACCCAAACTCTTTCACAATAAGTCTTTAATCCTCGAGAATCATTCATCAATTCTACTTTTCTTTTCACCATTAACTCAGATTTCAAATGTTCATCTTGTAATGCTTCGAGTTGAGCTATCTTTAGTCGATCCACTAAATCAGACACAATCTCAATTCGCATAAACTTTACACTGTCAGCGGATTTCTTACGACTTAACGCATCAGCCACAACGTTTGCCTTGCCAGGATGATATCCGATCTCACATTCGTAATCCTTAATTAGTTCTTGCCACCGTCTCTGGCGTATATTCATTTCTTTTTGCAAAAAGATATACTGTAAACTTTTATGATCGGTGCAGATAACACAATGCGTACTATAAAGATAATGCCTCCACAACTTTAATGCAAACACTACTGCAGCCATTTCTAAATCATGTGCTGGATAATTCATTTCACTTGGTTTTAACTGTAGAGACGCATACGCAATTACACGATCTCTTTGCATTAATACACGGCCCAAACCGGATAAAGATGCATCGCAATACACAACGAAGTTGTCGGATCCCTCGGGTAAGGCTAACACTGGCGCTTGACACAACAAACTTTTGAAAGTCTGAAACGCACTTTCCTGTTCATTACCCCACTGAAACGACACATCCTTTCTAGTTAACTTTGTCAAAGAATTTGCAATCTTTGAAATCTTTAATAAACCGTCGGTAGTAACCGGCCAATCCTAGAAAACTCTTGATTCTTGTCGGATTCTTTGGTGAATTCCAATTCATCACAGCTTCAATTTTAGACGGATCCACTTTTATACCTTCTGCACAGATAATATGACCCAAAAATTGAACTTCACGTAACCAGAACTCACACTTGGAAAACTTTGCATATAATCGTTCACGTTTCAAAAGTTCCAACACTTGTCTTAAATGTTCAGCATGCTCGGATTCAGTTTTGGAGTACACTAAGATGTCATCAATGAACACGATAACAAACTTATCCAAAAACGGTTTACACACCCTATTCATAAGATCCATGAAAATTGCTGGAGCATTGGTTAACCCAAACGGCATCACTAAGAACTCATAATGACTATAACGAGTACGAAATGCAGTCTTAGGAATGTCAGATTCAGCAACACGAACCGGGTGATATCCCGAACATAGATCTATTTTTGAAAAGAACGAATCTCCTTGATGCTAATCAAATAAGTCATCTATTCTAGGAAGCAGATACTTATTCTTCACTATTCTTTTATTTAGTTCACGATAATCTATACACATTCGGAGCGTACAATCTTTCTTTTTCACGAATATCACTGGTGCACCCCACGGCGAAGAACTCGGACGAATGAACCCGCAGTCCAACAGTTCTTGAATTTGGGACATCATTTCGCGAATTTCTGAAGGAGTTAATCTATACGGAGCTTTAGCAACTGGCGTAGCCCCTGGCACTAACTCGATCTTATATTCAACTTCCCTAATCGGCGGTAAGCCTGACAATTCATTTGGGAACACTTCTGGATATTCAGACACCACCGGAATATCGGGCGCTACTTTATTTTCCTTCTTTACATCGATCACATAGGCTAAGAAAGAATCACAGCCCTTGGCCAAAGATTTCCGAGCTTTCATTATTGACATTAATGGACAACGGTACCCGCCACGATCACCATGAGCCACAACCCGTTTTCTACCGACCACCGAGAAATAGATAACTTTCCTATCGCACTTAATATCGGCCTTATGGTCACTAAGCCAATTCATGCCTAGCACTATATCAAAACTTGGTATAGGCATCACAAGGCAAGTCACAGGGAAAAGACTACCCTCCATGTCAATAGTAATTCCAGACACAAACTTTGTGACTGGAACAGTTCTACCGTCACCCACTTCGACACTTAAGGGTGAAGGTATTTCGTATGCCCGAGAGACGTATTAAATTAATGTGGCTAATATGTTTTGATCCAAGTCGGGTCATACCCAATAACAAGCTTACCGACACCTTAATCGTATTTTGATCTTAACGATTGGATCATTGATTAAATTACGCAACACTTGAGATTTAAGAAAAATGGTTTTCTTAAATAATATTACTTGATGTGTATATAAATTATGGTATAATTTATATAATAAGAATTTAATTATTTATAGGTTAAATAATTAATAAAATTATGTTACATTTTATAAAATTGGTTTTATAAAATAAAGTAAACATAACTTATTATATGGAATTCATAAAAATGAGTTTTATAAATATGTATACATAATTTTATAGAATGCAAGTTTATTAAGTGTGTTTTATAAAATCTAATTTTATAAAAACAACTTTATAAAATGTGCAAGTATATAAAATGTGTCTAGTTTATAAAATCATTTAATAATAATGTGAGTGGCTTTGGAAGTGAAGTGAGCATGCTTGGATTCCTTTTCTTGGTCAATTACAAGGGCCATTCTTCTATAACATGCAAGGCTTAACTTATTCCAAAGGTACTCTTTCACATACACATCAAAAGATCAAAAAAAAAAACTGCATAATCCTTTGTAGCTGCTGCTGAAAGCCGTGGCTGTTTAGGGGACTAAAGGGGTTCAAGTTTTGATCTTAGTAAGCCAAATTCAAGTGTTAACAAATCCTAACTAAGGTACAAGGTGTTGGTGAAAAGCTTGGGGTATAACAACTTGAGGTTTCATTGCTTTGAAGCTCCATTTTCGCATCATCTTCATCCACATTCTGCTGTCCATTTTCAGCCCTCAATCTATATTGAGGAGGTAAATTCTTATTCCCTCTTTTAGTTTGTAAGTATATGTTCAAGGCTTGATAACACATAATGGAATTCACTTAAAAGGGTTTAACATATACACTTGTTTATAAATAACATAATGCTTCCGCTTGTCTTAATATTCATGAAATCGGTTTTGTGATTATATACACATATAAATTTGTTGTTATGTTGAATTCCATCAATGGTATCTAGAGCCGAAGTCTTGAAATATGTTTCGAGATGGTTTTTTGAACTCACCATAACTTTGCATTTTATGTACATGCATGAAAATAGAATGCAAATATTATTGGTTTTGGGTGGGTTAATCTATGTGCCGAATTGTTTGGGGCTCCAAATATGGTTTTGGTTTGCCATTTGGTTCATATTTTGTTCATATGTTGTTGTTCACAATCATAGCCAAGACCTTGTGATTGAATGCATGTGGGTTTGAATGATTTGTATTATTCATTTGGTATGTAATAATTAATTCATTCATTTGGTTGTAATATTCATTCATTTGGTTATGTAATTTATTTTATATTTGGTATGTAAAATAGATTAGGTTGTAATTTCATTTTTAGACAAAATGTATTAGGATATAATTTTGTAAAAATGAAGATACAAGACGAAGACTTGGAAGATGCATTTGGATGCAAGATTAAGTGGGAGATTTTGAAATCTCCTACTTAGTGTTATAACCCTTAACCGGTGACATTTGTTTTCGGCTAAACAAATGTCTACCAAAACGGCTTGATTGTGAACACATTGTTTTGCATGCATGGTTGTGTTGTTTGATTATGGTTTGTATGTTTGGTTACTACAAGTTATCACACAAGTAAAACAACAAGCAAAACTACATTTAATTGGTTAAATTAAAAATTGTTAACACATGCAAAAGATCAATTTAAATGGTTAAATTAAAAACGGCTAAAAGGAAATTAATAAACGGTTATTAAGAACATGATAAGGATCGTAAATATAAAATGGTTTATATCAAGTAATTGGTTAAAATTACAAGATTTGAAAATGGATTTCAAATGAACCATACACTAAATGCATGTTGGTGTATGGCATAAATGTTTTCTTAAACTAGAATTAACGAAAACTTAAAATCCCTTAATCGACAAGGAAAACAAGTTAAACGCCATCCTATTGTGGGACACTTGAACATAGTAGTGAACTCATAATGGGATAAAGGTCACCTAACCGTTATGAGCAAACTAATATGGTTAAGGTGAAATTCACATGCTTGTGGGATAAAGGTCACCTAACCACTTGCATGCTAATTTTACATGTTTACACAAGTAGGACGACTTGATTTGGGAATCATGAACTTAGGGTCACCGAAGCATGAGGAACAAATAGGCGTTGATGGGATAAATATGCCATGCAAAAGGATTGCATGATCCCATAATTTAGAAGTTGCAAAAGGATTGCAATTGTCATATAAATGACTACCTAGCTAAATCAAATAACGGGATAAAGGTCACCTAACCGAAATTTGATTTACCGTTGGATTCTAATATTTAATAAGACAATTATAATATAAAAGGGTATTGTTTATTAAATTTGAAATCAATACTTAAATGAACTTTGTTAATTTTGTAGATGGCCGCTAATAACAACAACAACATGCAAAACGCACCACTTAACCTAAACAACCTATCGTTAAGGTCTCTCCTCGAGAAAGAAAAAATCAACCATACGAACTTTATGGATTGGTTCCGTAATCTTAGGATTGTCCTCAAACTTGAGGATAAATCGTATGTGTTGGAGGACCCCATTCCCGATCAACCCGACATGGATGATACGGAGGGCATGGCTTACTATGATAAATATTGTGCCGATTCGGTGCAAGTTGGTTGCCTAATGCTTGGGACTATGATACCCGAACTCCAAAAGGATTTCGAACATCATAGTGCATATGACATGATAACGCAATTGAAGGAGATGTTCCTTCAACAAACACGTGTCGAGCGCTTCGAAACAGTTCGAGCGCTACATGCATGTCGTATGGATGACACCCAATCCGTCTCCTCCTATGTCCTCAAAATGAAAAGCCTCATTGATCGCGCAAACCGTCTTAACCTCAACATTTCCAATGAGCTAGCCACCGATCTTATCCTAAACTCCTTGTCAAAGAGGTTTGACCAATTTGTAATTAATTACAATATGAATGGGATGGATAAGACCATCGGTGAGCTTCATGGCATGTTAAGGACGGCCGAAACAAGCATGGGTAAAAGGGCTTCACCCGTGCTAATGATCAATGATGGCAGGTCAAAAGGTAACAACACCTCTAAGCCTAAGGTGGCTAAGAGAAAAGGACCCGCCTATCAAGGCAAGGGAAAGGTGAAGATGGTTACCCCAACCAAGAACAAGAACAAAAAGCAAAAGGTTGCGGAAAAGGCAAACCCCAAGGAAGACCCATGTTTCGGTTGCGGTGAGATGGGTCATTGGAAACGAAACTGTCCGGTCTACCTTAAGGAGTTGAAGGAAAAGAGGGATGCGGGGCAATCCTCAGGTAATATATATATGGTATATATAGAGCTTAGTATTACTTCTTCTAATACATGGGTATTAGACACTGGATGTGGAACTCACATTTGCAATTCTTTGCAGGGGTTCAAAAGAAGTAACAAGCAAACGGGAACATCAAGTCTCTTCATGGGGAATGGAGCTAAAGTGCAAGTGAAAGCTCAAGGAGACTTTTGTTAAAACTTCCAAGTAGCATGGAACTTATTTTGAATGATGTTTTGTATGCACCCGACTTGTGTCGAAACATTATTTCTGTTTCCCGTTTGAAACAATATGGTTTTAATGTTAATTTTATTAATGATGATATCCATGTCTGTTTAGATAATGTATTTTATTTCAAGGCTTCGCCTTCAAATGGAATTTATGAATTGGTTCATGATGACACATCATCTAGTAGCTCAATGTACCATACAAGCACCAAGAAACTCAAAAGGGATTTGAGTGATTCCTACTTATGGCATTGTCGCCTTGGTCACATAAACAAGAACCGAATGCATACACTTCAAAAGAATGGACTTTTAAAATCAAATGAGATGGACTCGTTTGATGTATGTGAATCTTGTTTACAAGGCAAAATGACTAAAGCACCTTTTAAAGGGACCTATGAAAGGGCTAAAGACTTATTGGGATTAATACATTCGGATGTGTGTGGACCCTTTAAGCCCATGACTAGGAATGGTGAAAGATACTTTGTTACATTCATTGATGACTTCAGTCGTTTCGGATATGTCTACTTGTTAAGGCATAAGGATGAAACTTTTGAAGCATTCAAAGAATATCAAAACAAAGTACAAAATCAACTCAATAAGAAAATTAAGGTACTTCGAACCGATAGAGGAGGTGAATACCTAAGCAATGCCTTCCAAGATCATCTTAGAAGTTGTGGGATTATCTCGCAACTTACTCCACCCGGGACACCACAGCTTAATGGTGTGTCCGAAAGGAGGAACCGAACCCTAATGGATATGGTTCGATCTATGATGGCTAGAAGCTCGTTACCTCTATCATTCTGGGGTTATTGTCTATGCTCAGCGGCTCGTATTTTAAATATGGCCCCAACCAAGAAAGTGGAACGAACACCTCATGAGATGTGGTTTGGAAAACCTCCATCTCTATCATACTTAAAGGTATGGGGATGTGAAGCTTACCCTAAGCGTTACGTCCCTAATAAGTTGAATGCTCGATCCACGAAGTGTATCTTCATAGGATATCCCAAGAATGATATGGGATATTATTTCTATGATCCATCCGAGCAGAATGTATTTGTTGCTCGGAAGGCGGAATTCCTTGAAACTAAGTTCCTAATGGAAGGAAATAGTGAAAGGAAGATAGATCTTGAGGAGGTTCAAGATCAAGTAGTAGATACACAATTGGTTAACACTAGCACTCAACATGAAAATGTTGATAATGATCAAATGGATGATCAAAATACACAAGACGTTCGCAGATCTGGTAGGATTAGTAATCCTCCTGAGAGATATGGGTTTCTTATGGATGGGGTTGCTATGTGGTTGATTTGGATGAACCAACCAACTACCAAGATGCTTTATCAAGGATTGATAAAGATAAATGGAAGGAAGCCATGAACGCTGAGATGCAATCCATGTATGACAACCAAGTTTGGGAACTTGTTGCGCAACCTCCTGGCTCTAGGCTAGTTGATTGTAAATGGCTTTTCAAAATGAAAACCGACATACATGGAAACTTGGATACATATAAAGCTAGACTTGTAGCAAAAGGTTTCACTCAAACTCAAGGGGTTGACTATGATGAAACTTTTTCGCCTGTGGCAATGCTAAAGTCTATTAGGATATTACTTGCCATTGCGGCTCATTATGATTATGAAATATGACAGATGGATGTCAAGACCGCTTTCCTAAATGGACATCTTAAGGAAGATGTCTATATGGTTCAGCCTGAAGGTTTTGTGGATCCGAAATATCCTAATAAGGTATGCAAGTTAAAGAAATCAATCTACGAATTGAAACAAGCATCCAGAATGTGGAATCATCGTTTTAATGAGGAGGCCAAGAAATTTGGCTTCATTAAAAATGGTGATGAAGCTTGTGTATATAAGAAGGCTAGTGGGAGCACTATCATGTTCCTTGTACTATATGTGGATGATATATTGTTATTTGGAAATGATATTCCGGCAATGCAAGGTGTTAAAACTTGGTTAAATAAATGCTTCTCCATTAAGGATCTTGGAGAAGCACAATACGTTTTGGGGATTGGGATCTACAGGGATAGATCCAAGAAACTGATAGGTTTAAATCAAAGTGTATACATTGAAAAGATCTTGAAAAGGTTCAAGATGGAGAACTCTAAGAAAGGTTTGGTACCTATTCAAAAGGGAACACTTCTCAGTTCATCTCAGTGCCCCACCACCAAAGATGAACAAGAGAAAATGAAGAAAGTCCCATATGCATCTGCCATTGGGTCAATCATGTATACAATGATATGCACTAGACCGGATGTGTCATGCGCTCTAAGCCTGACAAGTAGATACCAGAATAACCCAGGCAACAGTCATTGGATTGCTGTCAAAAGTATATTGAAATACCTTAGGAGAACTAAGGATATGTTTCTAATATATGGGTCTGGTGAGGAGGAACTCGCTGTAAAAGGTTACGTGGATGCGAGTTTCCAAACTGATCGAGATGATTCTCGATCACAATCCGGTTATGTCTTCACATTAAATGGTGGTGCGGTCTCTTGGAAGAGTTCAAAACAGGATGTTGTTGCATTATCCACTACAGAGTCGGAGTATATTGCCGCCTCATTGGCAGCTCAGGAAGCTGCATGGATGAAGAAATTCATCGACGACTTAGGAGTAGTCCCTTCCATTCAGGACCCTCTTGAGATCTTTTGTGACAACGAGGGTGCGATTGCTCAAATCAAGGAACCTCGTGCTCACCAAAAGACCCGTCACATTGAGCGGAGATTCAACTACATAAGGGATGAAGTTGAGAAGGGAAAGATATGTATTCGCAAAGTTCACACAGATCTTAATATAGCGGATCCTCTCACGAAGCTCTTACATGGATCAAAACATGCAGGACATGTTTGTGCATTAGGACTTCGATATTCTAGTGATTGGTCATGATCTGTTTAAGTATTTTAATGGAACGAAATCTGTTCAAACTCATTTATATAATTATGGTATTAATTTATTAATATTGAGTCATGTTCCTATTTTGCATATTTTATCCATGAATAAGTAATTATTCTAAATTCCGTAGTCGATCACATTTGTGGGAACAAGTGTGAGGTTTAGACTATTATGAACTCGGATTGGTATACATTCACAGGATGAATGTGATGCAAGATCACAGCCAAGGTTCGTAGATATTTGTGGGATACAAATATTGGAAGACCCGCTCTCAAGACTTACTAAATGGAGCCTTGTGGTTGATCACATGTAATCTTGAGTAAAGGCGAAAATCATTGTATCCTCTGACCTGAGATACATATTGGGTTCAGATATTTACCAAGTACTGTGCCTTGATTCTTTCCTTCGCTATTCTAAAATATGGTAGCTCATAAGGAAGAGCTCAGGTACAATGCAAGGTACATATTTAGGACGTATGTAGTCAAGATGGAATTTGTCCCTCTTATTCGTTGAGAGTCAGATGTCTAAGGCCTGATAAAGATAAATCTAGAAGAGAGTGATCACTCTGTGTCTCTTGGATTTAACAAGACATCTAGGACGAAAGGAAATAATGAAAGATTCACCTATTCATATTCGAGATGGGAACTCGAAAGGGATGATGTTATTGAATGGCACTAAGTCATAACATATTGGGGGTGATGGACGGTCGTTAGGTGGTATCCATCACTTGCATTAATTTCTTATGTTTCTCGTGCAAGTGGGAGATTGAAGGTATTTCGTATGCCCGAGAGACGTATTAAATTAATGTGGCTAATATGTTTTGATCCAAGTCGGGTCATACCCAATAACAAGCTTACCGACACCTTAATCGTATTTTGATCTTAACGATTGGATCATTTATTAAATTACGCAACACTTGAGATTTAAGAAAAATGGTTTTCTTAAATAATATTACTTGATGTGTATATAAATTATGGTATAATTTATATAATAAGAATTTAATTATTTATAGGTTAAATAATTAATAAAGTTATGTTACATTTTATAAAATTGGTTTTATAAAATAAAGTAAACATAACTTATTATATGGAATTCATAAAAATGAGTTTTATAAATATGTATACATAATTTTATAGAATGCAAGTTTATTAAGTGTGTTTTATAAAATCTAATTTTATAAAAACAACTTTATAAAATGTGCAAGTATATAAAATGTGTCTAGTTTATAAAATCATTTAATAATAATGTGAGTGGCTTTGGAAGTGAAGTGAGCATGCTTGGATTCCTTTTCTTGGTCAATTACAAGGGCCATTCTTCTATAACATGCAAGGCTTAACTTATTCCAAAGGTACTCTTTCACATACACATCAAAAGATCAAAAAAAAAAAAACTGCATAATCCTTTGTAGCTGCTGCTGAAAGCCGTGGCTGTTTAGGGGACTAAAGGGGTTCAAGTTTTGATCTTAGTAAGCCAAATTCAAGTGTTAACAAATCCTAACTAAGGTACAAGGTGTTGGTGAAAAGCTTGGGGTATAACAACTTGAGGTTTCATTGCTTTGAAGCTCCATTTTCGCATCATCTTCATCCACATTCTGCTGTCCATTTTCAGCCCTCAATCTATATTGAGGAGGTAAATTCTTATTCCCTCTTTTAGTTTGTAAGTATATGTTCAAGGCTTGATAACACATAATGGAATTCACTTAAAAGGGTTTAACATATACACTTGTTTATAAATAACATAATGCTTCCGCTTGTCTTAATATTCATGAAATCGGTTTTGTGATTATATACACATATAAATTTGTTGTTATGTTGAATTCCATCAAAGGGTTCATTAATTACCCTAACAGGCACATTTAACTTAGCACAAAATGTAGTTGACACAAATGAGCGATTTGCTCCTCAGTCAGATAGTACACGAGTCGGCACAGAATTTACTAAGAACATACCGGTGATTGCATCATCAGTAGCAGTGGCAGCGTCTACTGACATCTGAAAGGCTCTAGCTTCAGGTGGTGGAGGATTCTTGCGCTTCTGCCCCACAGAGGAAGCAGATGATCCCCCAGCTGACATAGCACGTACCCCTGACCCGGACCCCGCCCCGGAATAACTCTTTCTTGCAGCTGGACATTCTGCAGATCTGTGACCATCTTTATGATAGTTCCAACACACATTATTCTTAAACGAACAATCTTGAGGCTCATGTCCTACTATACCACAACGTAAACAACGTTTCGTCAAAGTTGTACACTGCCCACTATGTGAAGACTTACACATTCTACACCATGTCTTCTGACTACTTGACACTGATCCACCCTGGCTAGATTGCCCTTTTGGCTTAAACCGACTTGATTTCTTTGATTGCTGGCTAGACTGACTTGCCGTTGGTTTCACTTGCGACACACTTTCAATTTTCACACTTCTGGCTGCCTTAATATCACTTTCAGTTATCTTTGCCAACATATGCGCTTGTGATAAAGTAGTAGCAAGTCTTGCAATCATGCGATACTCAGGTCGCAAAATTTCTACAAACCGTTCCACTCTGGACTGTTCGTCAGGTATCCACTAATGCACAAACCTTAACTTGTCCATAAACTGCTCAAACGCTTCATCGACAGTCATGTCTTTAGTCATCGTCATTTGCATGAACTCTTGCTTCAATCGATTGATATCAAATGCAGTGCAGTACTGCTCCTGGACCTTTGCAGCAAATTGTTCCCAAGTGACCTGATTGAGTTGCTCTTCGGACAACGAAGCTGTAATTGTATCCCACCAAACCATAGCTCGATTATTTAACAGTTGACTGGCATAAGTTACCCACAATTCTGGTTCACATTGACAGGCTTTCAATGCCCGTTCCACTTCCCTTAACCAATTCATTGTCACAATCGGATCGCGATGACCCGAATACTCAGAGGGCTTACAGTCCATAAACTTCTTGAACGTACACTTCTTCTTCTCCTTCACCACTTGCTGAAACATAGGAGTTTGAAATGGATTCATTGTCGCGTACTGATATAGAAGAGTGTACTGGTATTGTTGGGAAGTTTGATATGGCATTTGAGGTTGAACTTGAGGTTGAAACTTAGGCGGTTGGGAAGCACTACCCGACGGGCCAGATGTATACTGAGTACCAGTAAACCCTGTAGGTATCGGTAGATCACTTGCTTCAGACACCACAGTTGAATGCCTGATTTGGGCCTCTAGTTCCTTCACTTTTTCTCGAGTTTACTGTAACTGACCTTCTAACTGTTGAACGTAATCATCTGGATCACGTTCTGGACTATGCTCCACTGATGGCGCTCTAAATATTCCGGGTCCGGGAGTCAAAGGGGCATCATTATTTCTGGTCTGGTCAGCCATACCTGTCTGCAAACACAACATCTCACAAATGCTAAGTTGATAACCTGTTAGCACCTATCACTAAGCACAATCACCTAGGCACATATCTCTACATTCACTTATCCCCCACTTGGATGTCTGACACGACACATTCATAAGTTTGGGAGTAAGTCACTTACACAGTGCACATACTGCCAAACCTATGCTCTGATACCAACTTGTAACACCGTACTTTTTGCCTACACATTTTTTTAAGATGCTCACAGCAGGAGACTAATTAATTTACATATCATATATTATTTACAGAAACATATGATTATACAAAACACCGGTGTTACGTTATTACTACAAGCCATTTAACCATATAGTTTATTACAAAACACATCAGAGTGGTATTGTGTCAAACATCTGCAGATGCCCGACATAACCACCAAAAGCTGCTAATACACATGATAATGCTAAAAACGAACATATATTTCATAGCATTATCCCTCAAGAAAGACAAGCTTTTAGTTGCAATTGTTCTATTTACAAGTGATATTCGTTTAAATAATAAAAGGTGAAGACAAAAGACAGATTTGACAAATTGAAGACGCAAACGACCAAAAAGCTAAAAAGTGCAAAGTACAAGCAAAGAGGTTCCAATTATTGATAAGAAACGTCTCAAAATTACAAGAGTACAAGATTCAAAACGCAAAGTACAAGATATTAAATTATACGAAAAGACGTTCGAAAATCCGGAACCGGGACTAGAGTCAACTCTCAACGCTCGACGCAACGGACTAAAAATTACAAATCAACGGAGTACAAGAATATAATATAATATATATATAATTAAATTTAATTATATATATTATATTATATAATAAATAAATAAGCAGCCCACGTTTTTGTAGACTTTTGAGCCTCCCCAGCTGGCCATGCGATCGCATGAGCCTGAAGGGCAAAGCTCATGCGATCGCATGAGCTCCTTTTCCAGCCCACATGCCTATAAAAATTCGCATTCTGGTGAACATCATATCCATATATCAATCTCTCTATCTAAACGTATATATATATATATATTTTAATTTTAATTTTAATTTCTAATAATAAGGGTATGTTAGCGCATATTGTAAGGGTGTAAGTCGAAATTCTGTCTGTGTAACGCTACGCTATTTTTAATCATTGTAAGTTATGTTCAACCTTTTTAATTTAATGTCTCGTAGCTAAGTTATTATTATGCTTATTTAAATCGAAGTAATCATGATGTTGGGCTAATTACTAAAATTGGGTAATTGGGCTTTGTACCATAATTGGGGTTTGGACAAAAGAACGACACTTGTGGAAATTAGACTATGGGCTATTAATGGGCTTTATATTTGTTTAACTAAATGATAGTTTGTTAATTTTAATATAAAGATTTACAATTGGACGTCCCCATAAATAACCATATACACTCGATCGGACACGATGGACGGGGTATTTATATGTACGAATAATCATTCATTTAACCGGATACGGAAATGGATTAATAGTCTATGGAATTATTAAAACAGGGGTAAAATTATGTACAAGGACACTTGGCATAATTGATAACAAAGTATTAAAACCTTGGGTTACACGCAGTCGATATCCTGGTGTAATTATTAAACAAAGTAATAAAACCTTGTTACAGTTTAAGTCCCCAATTAGTTGGAATATTTGACTTCGGGTATAAGGATAATTTGACGAGGATACTCGCACTTTATATTTATGACTGATGGACTGTTATAGACAAAAACCAGACGGACATATTAAATAATCCAGGACAAAGGACAATTAACCCATGGGCATAAAACTAAAATCAACACGTCAAACATCATGATTACGGAAGTTTAAATAAGCATAATTCTTTTACTTCATATTTAATTTCCTTTATTGTATATTTAATTGCACTTTTAATTATTCCACTTTTATTTATTGTTTTTGTATTTAATTGCACTTTTAATTATCGTACTTTTTAATTATCGCAATTTTATTTTATCGCACTTTTATTTATTGCAATTTCCTTATCGTTATTTACTTTACGCTTTAAATTAAGTCTTGTATTTATTTTTAATATTTTACATTAGGTTTTAACTGCGACTAAGTTTTAAAATCGACAAACCGGTCATTAAACGGTAAAAACCCCCCTTTTATAATAATAATATTACTTATATATATATTTATATTTTTATAAATTAAACTAATATAGCGTTAAGCTTTGTTTAAAAGATTCCCTGTGGAACGAACCGGACTTACTAAAAACTACACTACTGTACGATTAGGTACACTACCTATAAGTGTTGTAGCAAGGTTTAAGTATATCCATTCTATAAATAAATAAATATCTTGTGTAAAATTGTATCGTATTTAATAGTATTTTCTTGTAAAATTTAATAGTATTTTATACCCCTTAGCTTTAACATCAAGTATTTTTGGCGCAGCTGCCGGGGATCAAAATCTAGCTTAAAAGCCGGAAGCGCAATGCTAATATAAAAAAAAAGGATTTTTATTTTTAGTTTACTTTTATTAAAATACGCTTTTGTAAAAATACGTTTTAAATATTCGAAAATATAAAAAGAAAAATGAAAATATAAATATTTTTAAGAGTTTGTTAAATATTTAAGTTTTATAAGCTTTCTTTATTTCTATTTTTAGTTTGTAAAAATATAATTTTTATTTAATTTATATAAATATATTATAAATATATAATACAGCAAAACAGAAAAAAAAAATATTAAAACTCGAGTCCAGTACTGTAGCAGCCCAGTGTCTGGCCCGAAACCCTAGCCCATGCGATCGCATGGCTGGGTAACTTAGGACTCATGCGATCGCATGAGCCCTTCTGACACGCCACATTTGATTATCGTACAGCATTAAATACGGAGTAATTATTATTATTATTAATCAAACCCTAATTAGGGTTGTATTATTATAATATTTAAGTTTTAATTTTATTATTTTGTATTATTTAGTTTTAATTAGGTTATTTAATTTATATAAACTTAATACTTTTATAAAATAAATAATATAAAAATAATATTTTTATAAAAATTGTACTTTTTACAACTTTTAGTATATTTTTATATTTTATCCCTTTTTAATTATTTTAGCGTAATATTTGTATTTTATCACTCGTACTTAGTTTTAAACTTAGTTTTTGCCATAGTTATTTTTATTTCTAGACTTTTAGGCTTTCCGTAAAATCCTTTAAGTGCTTTTTCTTTAGACTAAGATTTAGGTGCTTTAGAATTTTGCGACGCCGTTCTTCGCGCTACTTTCTTATTTTTTATTTTTCGACGCCTTTTACCTATGTATCAATTATCACTCAAATTAGTAATCTCAATTTTCAATTTTAATTTTAAGTTAGTGATAGTAATAAGGTTGGGTTAGTCGAGTGTTTTTAAAGTTTTATAAGTCACTCTTTTTCTTTCTTATTTTTCGACGCCTTTTATTTTTCAACCCTTTTCTTTTTCGACCTATTTCGACGCGCTCTTTCTTTTTCTTTCTTATTTCTCGCCATTCTAGTTTTTAGGACATAGAATTTTTTTTACTTCTTCTCTAAATTTCTTAAAATTACGAAAATTTATTTTAAGTGGTTAAATTGATAGACATCAAAATTTTCTGGTTCGTAGTAATAGTTGGATTTGTACGTGGACCGGGTTATTGGAGCCAAATAGTACTCAATTATATTGAGACCAAACGAATCCTGCCCCTCTGCTGCATCTTTTGGCTATTCGAAACGTGGGCAAAATCAGAAAAGTCTATTAATTGGATAACTTATATAATTTTTCTTTCCTTTTAAAAACTAATAGGATATTCAGTGAATGCACCGAGCAAAATGTTCACCACCTTTTGTACGTTCACCACCTGTAACCAGATCAAGACATCTAGCAAATATTGTCGCCGTTGATTTTTCTTTAGAATCGTCATCCAGTCGACCAAGTACTCCAATTCAAATTTCCGATAATTCATTTTTTGAACCCGACCTCACAATTGAGAATCCGGAGAATATTCAGGGACGATTCATAGATCCTGAACCATTAATTTTTCCTCCGGAACCACCAATCATTCAAACAGAGATTGTTGAGGAACAAACCATTAAATCAGAATCCTCTAGTGATTCAGATTCAAGAAATTTAATTATGGAGAATCAGGAACCTCTAAGTATGGAAGACCGAATGCGAGCTAAACGCATTGGCCAAGGTCACGCAATTACTCATCCTGACATTAATGCGCCAGATTATGAAATCAAAGGACAAATTCTACATATGGTGACTAATCAATGCCAATTTAGTGGTGCGCCGAAGGAAGATCCAAATGAACATCTTCGTACCTTTAATAGGATCTGCACTCTATTTAAAATCCGAGAAGTTGAGGATGAACAGATATATCTCATGTTATTTCCCTGGACTTTAAAGGGAGAAGCCAAAGATTGGTTGGAATCGTTACCTGAAGGGGCGATCGATACATGGGACGTTTTAGTTGAAAAATTTCTTAAACAATTCTTTCCGGCATCTAAAGCCGTAAGACTTCAAGGAGAAATTGTTACGTTCACACAGAAACCAAATGAAACTCTATATGAGGCATGGACCAGATTTGGAAAGTTATTAAGAAGATGTCCGCAACATGGTTTAGACACCTGTCAAGTAGTACAAATATTCTACCAAGGATGCGACATCACTACAAGGAAATACATCGATATAACAGCTGGTGGTTCTATTATGAAGAAAACCGAAACTGATGCTTACAAAATTATTGATAACACTGCTTCCCACTCACATGAGTGGCACCAAGAAAAAGATATCGTTAGATCATCTAAAGCAGCTAGAGCCGATTCTAGCCATGACTTAGATTCCATTTCCGTAAAGATAGACGCTGTCGAGAGACGAATGGAAAAGATGACTAAAGATATTCACTCAATACGAATTAGTTGTGAGCAGTGTGGAGGACCACATTTGACAAAAGATTGTCTCAGTATTGAACTAACAATGGAACAAAGAGAGAATATTTCATACGTAAACCAAAGGCCTGGAAATAATTATCAGAATAATTATCAACCGCCAAGACCAATTTACAATCAAAACCAGAATTATAACCGAAATATTCCATACAACAATCAACAAGGTCCTAGTAATCAACAAGTATCCAATAATACTTACAATCAGCAAATACCTAATTTTCAAAACAAACCACCACAAACCGATGATAAAAAGCCGAATTTAGAAGATATGATGACGAAGCTAGTTGAAACTCAAACGCAGTTTTTCACATCTCAGAAACAAACTAATGAACAAAATGCTCAAGCATTTAGAAATCAACAAGCTTCTATTCAAAATTTGGAACAAGAAGTAAGTAACCTAGCAAGGTTAATAGGTGAAAGAAAATCGGGAAGTTTACCTAGTGATACAAATGCTAACCCCCAGAATGAAACAGCTAAAGCCATTACCACAAGAAGTGGTATTACACTTAAACCACCTGAAATACCTGTAACTTCTGATGAAGCTATTCCTACTCCACAAGAACCACAACCTGAACAAGATAAGGAAAAAGAACCGGTAGTTGAAAAGGTTAATGAAGATAACACAGTTAAGGCTAAACCTTATGTTAAACCATACCAACCACCACTTCCTTACCCGAGTAAAATGAAAAAAGAGAAACTTGAAGCCGAGCAATCCAAATTCTTGGATATGTTTAAACAAATAAATGTCAATCTTCCTTTCATTGATGTAATTTTAGGAATGCCTAGATATGCTAAATTTCTGAAAGATCTAATCTCAAATAGAAAGAAAATGGAAGAACTCTCGGCCTTTACTATGAATGCTAATTATTCAGCAGTGCTGTTGAATAAGATACCAGAAAAATTATCTGATCCAGGAAGTTTCACAATTTCATGTTTTCTGGGTAGTCTTAGTTCAATAGAAGCATTGGCAGACTTAGGTGCTAGTATAAATTTAATGCCTTATTCACTATACGCTAAACTAGACCTTGGAGAATTGAAACCAACAAGAATAAGCATACAACTAGCCGATCGATCAATAAAATATCCTAGAGGGATAATAGAGAACATGCTAGTTAAAGTTGGTACTTTAGTATTTCCAGTAGATTTTGTTATTCTGGACATGGAAGAAGATTCTCAAGTTCCTCACATATTAGGAAGACCATTCTTAAACACGGCTAAAGCAATGATAGACGTGTTTGGTAAGAAACTGACCCTAAGTATAGAGGATGAGAGTGTTACCTTTTCAGTTGATAGAGCAATGCAACAACCGCAATCTGCAGATGATACATGCTATTATATTCAAACTATAGATTCACATGCAGAATTGTTAGAAGAATTTCCAGAATTACAAGGAATAGGAGAATGTTCTTTAGGAGAAGGAACTGAACCAATTGATGAAACTGAAATATTAGCTACACTAATGGCTAATGGATATGAACCAACAACAGAAGAAATTCAAATGCTAAAAGAAGAAGACAGATATCGATACAAATCATCGATAGAAGAACCTCCGACATTAGAGTTAAAGCCATTTCCAAATCATTTGAAATACGCTTATTTACATGGTGAATCTGAATTACCTGTAATAATATCGTCTTCTCTTACTGAAAATGAGAAATCACAACTCATTTATGTGCTAAAAGCTCATAAACCAGCCATTGCATGGAAGATTCATGATATAAAAGGAATAAGTCCTTCGTATTGTACACATAAAATCCTTATGGAAGAAGGTCATAAAACGTATATGCAACGCCAACGAAGACTAAATCCTAATATGCAAGATGTTGTTAAGAAAAAAATTATTAAACTGCTAGATGCAGGTTTAATTTATCCAATCTCTGATAGTCCATGGGTAAGCCCAGTTCAATGCGTGCCTAAGAAGGGTGGCATGACTATCATTACAAATGAGAAAAATGAGCTTATTCCTACTAGGACTGTAACAGGATGGCGTGTGTGTATTGATTATAGAAAATTAAATGACGCCACCAGAAAAGATCACTTTCCCTTACCTTTCATTGATCAAATGTTGGAAAGGTTAGCCGGAAATAGTTACTATTGTTTTCTTGATGGTTTTTCCGGATATTTTCAAATTCCAATAGCACCCGAGGACCAAGAAAAAACCACATTCACGTGCCCTTATGGTACTTTTGCTTACAAACGCATGCCATTTGGACTTTGGAACGCCCCCACAACCTTTCAAAGGTGCATGATGGCGATTTTTCACGACATGATAGAAGAATGCATGGAAGTTTTCATGGATGACTTTTCAGTCTTCGGTGATACTTTTGAATCATGTTTAGTTAATCTTGAACGAATGCTTATTAGATGCGAACAATCAAATCTAGTACTTAATTGGGAGAAATTCCATTTCATGGTTAAAGAAGGCATCGTTCTTGGACATAAAATCTCAAAGGAAGGAATTGAAGTGGATAGAGCTAAAGTAGATGTAATTGCTAAACTTCCACATCCCACCAATGTTAGAGGAGTTAGGAGTTTTCTAGGGCATGCCGGTTTTTACCGACGTTTCATAAAAGATTTTTCTAAAATTGCCACTCCTATGAATAAACTCCTAGAAAAGGATGCTTCATTCATCTTTTCAGATGAATGTATCAAATCATTTAATATACTTAAAGAAAAACTCACTAATGCGCCGATCATGATAACACCAAATTGGAATCTACCGTTTGAACTTATGTGCGATGCAAGTGATTTTGCAATGGGAGCCGTTTTAGGACAAAGGATTGAAAAACGATTTCAACCTATATATTATGCTAGTAAGACGTTACAAGGAGCACAAACGAACTATACAACTACTGAAAAAGAACTCCTTGCTATTGTCTTTGCTTTTGACAAATTTCGTTCATATCTCGTTCTAGCAAAAACGGTGGTCTATACCGACCATTCTGCTCTTAGATGCCTATTTTCGAAACAAGATGCCAAACCAAGATTAATCCTTTGGATCTTACTCTTACAAGAGTTCGATATTGAAATCCGAGATAAAAAGGGAGCAGAAAATCTCGCCGCTGATCATCTTTCTCGTCTTGAAAATCCTGAATTAGAAGTTCTAAATGAATCGGCCATACAAGACAACTTTCCTGATGAATATCTATTGAAGATAGATTATAATGAAATTCCATGGTTTGCAGACTATGCAAACTACTTAGTATGTGGATTCCTTGAAAAAGAATTATCGTACCAAAAACGAAAGAAATTCTTCAGTGATATAAAACACTATTTCTGGGAAGATCCACATTTGTTTAAAAGTTGTCCAGATGGAATAATACGCCGATGTGTATTCGGAGATGAAGCCAATCAAATCTTAAACCATTATCACACAGGACCAACAGGAGGGCATTATGGGCCTCAACTCACAGCAAGAAAAGTTTATGATGCTGGATTCTATTGGCCTACAATTTACAAAGACGCACACCTTCTTTGCAAATCCTGTGATGCTTGTCAAAGGGCCGGAAAAATAAGTCAACGTGATGAAATGCCATAAAATGTCATTCAAGTATGTGAAGTATTTGACATTTTGGGTATTGACTTTATGGGTCCATTTCCAAAATCTCATAATAATCTATATATTCTTGTAGCCATTGATTATGTATCTAAATGGGCGGAAGCACAAGCTCTCCCAACTAACGATGCACGAGTTGTAGTCAACTTTTTAAAACGTCTTTTTGCAAGGTTTGGAACACCGAAAACTTTAATAAATGATCGGGGAACTCATTTTTGTAATAATCAACTTGAGAAAGTTCTTAAAAGATATGGAGTAACTCATAAAATCTCCACCGCTTATCATCCACAAACAAGTGGACAAGTTAAAAATACCAACCGAGCTTTAAAACGTATTCTAGAGAAAACCGTAGGATCAAATCTGAAGGAATGGTCCATAAAATTGGAGGATGCACTCTGGGCTTTTAGAGCAGCCTACAAAACTCCAATTGGAACCACACCTTTTAGACTCGTTTACGGAAAAGCATGTCATCTTCCAGTAGAAATTGAACACAAAGCATTTTGGGCTTTGAAGACATGTAATCTTGATTTACATGAAGCTGGACGTCTACGGTTAAGTCAACTAAACGAATTAGAAGAATTAAGACATGAAGCATACGAAAATTCGTTAATCTATAAGGAAAGAACGAAGAAATGGCATGATAAAAGAATCAGAAGTTCAAAAGAATTTAAAGAAGGAGACAGAGTTCTTCTTTTCAATTCACGATTCAAGCTATTTCCTGGAAAATTGAAATCAAGATGGTCTGGACCATTCATAGTCAAAAGAGTTTTCCCATACGGAACAGTAGAATTAATAAATTCAAATGGGATTGAATTTAAAGTTAATGATCACAGAGTTAAACACTACATAGATAGTCCGATGGAAGTCGACAACGAAGTTAATCACAATTTCGACACCACAGCTAACTAAGTGTGGGGAGAATCAAGTCTTTAAAGGATAATATGTATTTCTGTTAGAGTTAGATTTTCTGTTTTCGTGTAGTTCTCGAAAATGGAACCCGAATGGTCTTTCCCTAGCAGACCCTAAAGAACTAGTCTTCTCCCCCCATTCTGAATTTTTATTTTTTTTAGGTTTTTACGAAATGAAGACTTCCTGTGAACTAAACCATGGTCTAATGCTACACGCTTTGATTACTAAATGTAATAATGACACACTACCGAGTGAACTGGTATCAGTAATCAGAGAAAAATTGGACGGAGTAAGAAAAGAATCCAGATGCGAAGATAATAAGTTACAATTTGGTAAAGGAAAATCAAAATCTGCAGCAAAAAGAAGAGCACGACACCTTGAAAAATGTCACAAATGCGGAAAATAGTCACACGAAGGTAAATGTTCAAATAATCAAACCTATTCAACCACCGAATTTGTTACATTATGCAGAGATGGACCGTTCATATGTTTAGAAGAAAAAACACTGAATGCTCGAGGCTACGCCTATGTATCCATGGAAAACCAATTAGTCCGACTATCTTATGAGTGGGCTAGAGCATATCACTAAGAATACTATCTCACAGGTAAGTTTGTACAGTTTTCATTTTTTATTTTTATTTTTAACCTTTTGATAATAAACGCTAATTTGTTCGCTATAAAGTATTAAATTGGTATTTAATAAAATTAGGTCTTGCGACCTAAATTATTGATATCATACAAAAATTTATTACATCACTGCGAAATTTAACGTTTATTCTTAAGGTATAAATATCTTTAATCAATCAAACCAAAATATTTCAAAAATCCGTCATGAGTTAAATTAGGTTATGAAACCGAAATTACTTTACCGAAAAGAGGGGCATATGTTTTTTGATAATATTTGATTGATTAAAGTGGGATAAAAAAGCCAAAAAGATTTTTAATTTTATTTTTACCATGTTTTTAAAAAATTAATAAATTAATATTAAATAAATATTGTAAACTTTTAAATTTGTAAATATTTGGAAAATTAATATTTTTAATATAAGTTTGTATGTATAAAAACAAAAATATAATATAAATTTGGTGTGAATTTTTAAATTTTAATAATATGAATTTTTAATTTTATGCATTTTAAATTTAAGTTTGGTGTGAATTTAAAAACAAAAATTTACTTTATTTCACTAAGTTAAAAATATGATTTTTAAAATTCGTCGTGAGTTGAAGACTAGGTCTTTGAACCGAAATTGCTCTACCCAAGGGAGGGACGAGAACTTTTATTATCATTATTTTTAATCTTATTTAAATTAAAGTATGCCAAAAACGTTAAAAAAAAACCCAAAAATCTTTACTTTTAAAATCACGCTTTAAATTGACAAATTTTAAAATTTTGTCGAGGGACGGACTAGGACAACGATCCGAAACGCCCTCATCCTAAAAAGAAACAAATTTTTAAAATTTTATTAATTTTATGTTTTATTAAGTATAAGGTTTTATTATTAAAAAAAAAGCTGAAAGTACTGTAGCCGGACACCCATGCGATCGCATGGGATTCTCACTATACCTCCATACGATCGCATGGAGGCAAAAATCAGGCCAGGTTCAAAAAGGCAGCAGGTCTGTCTTCTCCACAAAAACACACATACATACCCGAAATTCTCTCAAAATCTCACCAAATTTCATCATTTTTCCACCGTAATTCGTCATTTTTCTTGCTCTAATCATGCATAGATTCTCATTCTTCAGCAAAAAGGTAAAAATTACACCCCTAAACTCTATAAATTCCTAGTTTTTGTGATAAATACCAATATTTTACCTAATGCAATTTTGTTAATTTCTAGTGTAATTAGTGTTAAATTGTTATTATTTTATGCATGTATAACCTAGATTGATGCTATTTAACATGATTTGAAGCCAAAAACTTCAAAATTTTTAGAAATCTAGGGTTTGTGTTCTTGAGCAATTTGGGACTTTTTGATATAAACAGGTTATGGCCGATTTTTGTCATGAATTATTGCTTAATTGAGTAGTGTAACATGTTTAGGTAGTTAAATGATCCAAACATTGATCCTAAACATGATTTTTAAAGATTAAAGTAGACTTTTTAGGTGAAAATTCATGAACTTGATTAATTTGATATAATTGCCATTTGAGACTTGTTTAATTGTTAGTAATGACTATTTTGACATGTTATTTGAGTTAAATGCTTATGAACTTTGTCTACATTTCCATATGTGCTTATTTGAAAAAGTATAGAATTGTAAAAATTGTAAAAATGTGTATAAGTTAAATTTTTATTTAACATGTTATTATGATTGTTTTAAGTTGTTATTTTGCTAACACTAATGCATATTTGGATGCACAAATTTTGTGTTTAATGTGTTTTGCAGAAAGCCGATACTGGAGGTTCAGGAGCATCATCATCTAGACGACCTGCTCCAGCACCAGAACCAGAACCAGAAATGCAACACGAGCCAGAACCCGAACAAGAACCACAACAGGAACCGCAACAACAGCCTGATCAACACGTACCTTATTATGATCCGGTACAGTTTGTTAATGAATTCATAGTATTCTCGATGAGGCCACCATTAGAATTCCCAACAATTCCTGAGCACACTTTGCATCCTAATCTGAGATTTGATAGAAGATGAAGAGATTACGAGACATATCAAAGGAACAAATTCAAATTGGTAACAAAAAACGTAGAGGTGCCAAGGGTAATAGATTGGGATCCTTTGGAGAGAGTTCAGCTAGCTAATAGAGTCAGACTGCTACTGATTCAGAGGTACGGGAACTCTTCTTTTACAGATTGGGAACGTCTTTTCACCATTCGTAGGCCTGTATATAAGGAATGGTGTGTTGAGTTGATGAGTACTGTATCACTTGATACAAATATAGTTAGAATAGATGATAGAAGATTTCTTAGGTTTATCCTTGGCGGTAGGATGTACAGAATGTGCATGCTGGACATGGCCAGGGCTTTACAGATATATACTCCTGGAGAGTTGCTACTACCCGATTGTACAAATTTGATTCATTAATAGTGAAAGGGTAGATAGCAACTTTGACGCTGACGCCATTTGGAGGCGTATGTCACATTTTGATGTTTTTACACGAGCGGGAGGACACTCCTATACACATATTGACAGAGCCGAGCTTCGTATCATTCATAGATTTTTGGCTAACTCGATTACACAGAGAGGTCACAATAAGGAAAAAATGACCTTACATGATTTATTCTACCTAAAGTGTATTCGGGATCCTAGAAGCTTTGTCAATATCCCTTACTGTGTTGGTTTTTATTTATCTAAAATGGTAGAAGGAATGCAGGACGGGAGTATAATAGGAGGAGGTATTTTTGTTACTCTCATTGGAGAGTATTTAGGTGTTGATAGGAACCAAGGGGGTCCATTACAGCTTTGTAGAGAACAGGTTGAGCCTTTAGGATTGAAAGTTTATGTGGGTGCTAAGGTATTGAAAAGTAGACGCAACCAGGCAGTACCCTATGAGGGCCCTCATCCTCAGGTAGAGAGAGGCTCAGACGAGGAAATGGAGGAAGTGAAAGACATTAGGGATGTCTTTTGAGATGCTATTCTTGACGTCCACGTTCGTATAGATGAGGAAGCAATGACGAGCGTGGCCAGACATAGTATGTACGAGCAGTGGAACTCCGATCGAGTATACGAGGATTATAGGCGACGCCAACACGATAGCTGGTTAGTTCATCAGCACCAAATCATGAGCCAACTATCATATCAGGTACCAAATAATTACGTGCCTACACAACCTCCTCATTTTCCACCACACAGCCCCGACATCCGACCACCCTTTAACCGGTATGACTATAACCAAGCCTATCAGGACACCTATAACCAACAATGGAACCCACCTGACGAGATGAACTGGAACCCCTATCCAGACTGATTTAGTTCCATTTGGTTATTTTTATGATTTTTATATTTTTATCTTTTTAATTATTCATGTTTAAACTTATGTTATTGGATATATTTATGTAATTTTTATCATTTTTATTATTATTGTGTACTAATATTTTACCTTTAGGATTTGAAAGTGGGATATTAAGTCCCATTTCAAATTGCCATGCATGTTTATATTTGTATGTATGTATATTGTCGATTGTAGAAAACAGGGTAAAACAGCGCATTTTCAAAGACTGGCATTAAGTTCAGCAAAAGCTACTAATTTTGACGACAAGATGAAAAATAAATGTGATGTAACAACAAGACGGAATGAACAAATGATGTGCACCATTTATCATTCAGCAAACAAACGCCAATATGTTTGGAAACTTTGATAAAATTTAATCATTTTTCTACGCTAATCACCCTCAATAATTTAAATTATTACTAATTTCTTGCAAATGAGGGCATTGTAAGATCTTAAGTGTGGGAAGGGGTTAAATTCTTTTGGATTTTTAAAATTTTTAACTTATACACTTGGTTACCATTAAAAATACTAGTAACGCAGTAGTTGTATTAGAATCTAGTGCTCTCTGATAATAAAGAACAGCCCTAGTCTTATATACTGACTACCCAATTCTAGTAAAATTTTTCAAAATTTTCAATTAAATGAACTCAAAATCATGTTTATACATATTTATGAACGATAAAACTAGGTGTTAACACCGAAATTATTGTTACCTCGGAAAGGACATAAATTGAGAAACAAACCAAAATGTTAGAATTCATTTAAAATGGAATAGAGGACAATAAAAAGGCAAATAAAAGAAAATAAAAGCCAAGTGTGGAAAAATTTACCAAGTTATTTTAAACATATGTCACATATTTCTGTAACAAATAATTGAAGATACTTTTGCTTTGAACTAAACTAAACAGTTTTACCCGAGTTACTGTAAGAAAGATGGATCTACACGATGAATCAATTCCATCATTAAAAGGAAGTAAAGTCTTCCGAAAAAGAAACGCGCTTCTTGATTTAGGTCATGAAGTTGTCGTCCAGACCAGCTGTAGGTTGACGAAAAATCTAGAAAAGTCATCTCTAAAATCAGCAGGAAATCCACGGACCTCAGCATCAAACAGGGTCGCCAAGTGGTCAGACTTATCCTAACCATGAGAGGATATGTCTCGTACAATGGGGGGCACCGTGCAAATTAGCTTGATAAGACTAATGAATCAGATCCCCAGAAAGGATAATCTCCTTAAAGATCAAAAATCAGCTTTTAAGACTGATATTACTCAATCCTAGAGATTGACCTTAAAGATTGAGAATTACAAACTCATGGAATTCAATGATATCTAAACTCGAGCTTGAACGAGAAAATATTTTGATCAAAATTTCAAACCGATTTGTTTTCTGAAAACCTATTTTCAATGCGTTCATTACCATTGAACGTAAAATCCTAGGAATTCACCTGGAATTCATTAGGTCACCTGAACCAAATCGGGTGTCAACCGTAAGAACGGTGGTTGCATAGCATGGTCGAAGACAGGACCATGTGCCAGACCAGAAAAATTATAGGATGATCTTTACTATTGCTCCTACAAAGGATAGTAATAGCATCCGACACGTTTTAGACCATGAACAAAAGCATGTCAGGGGACATTGCCTTAACAGTTGCTTGTTCAACGCTTTCCTTTACAACCGGACTGTAGTTTACCGAAATGTAATATACGGAGCAAGTATACTGGACGTGTTGCTTTTCCAATACAAGGTTAGCAAGTGGGTGACACAAAACCGCAAGTTTTGAGCTAAAATTTTCAAATCTGAAACCCACTAAACCTACAAAAATAATTTGCAAACACCGGTGAAGGGTTATTCTGGAAAACTTATCTAGGGTAAAAAACTAGATTTAATTTTCAAAAGATTAAATGTTTTCATAAAGATCCAATTTCCTTAAAGGATCTAAATTTTATAGTCATGTAGGACTGTAAACCACATCGTTACTACCATTGTTTATACCGCCGTATAGAAATCACTGATGTACAAAGTGTGAAGAATAAAGAGGTGATTCTAGTATTTCAAGACTATATTGCTTGAGGATAAGCAACACTCAAGTGTGGGAATATTTGATAATGCTAAAAACGAACATATATTTCATAGCATTATCCCTCAAGAAAGACAAGCTTTTAGTTGCAATTGTTCTATTTACAAGTGATATTCGTTTAAATAATAAAAGGTGAAGACAAAAGACAGATTCGACAAATTGAAAACGCAAACGACCAAAAAGCTAAAAAGTGCAAAGTACAAGCAAAGAGGTTCCAATTAATGATAAGAAACGTCTCAAAATTACAAGAGTACAAGATTCAAAATGCAAAGTACAAGATATTAAATTATACAAAAAGACGTTCGAAAATCCGGAACCGGGACCAGAGTCAACTCTCAACGCTCGACGCAACGGACTAAAAATTATTAATCAACGGAGTACAAGAATATAATATAATATATATATATAATTAAATTTAATTATATATATTATATTATATAATAAATAAATAAGCAGCCCACGTTTTTGTAGACTTTTGAGCCTCCCCAGCTGGCCATGCGATCGCATGAGCCTGAAGGGCAAAGCTCATGCGATCGCATGAGCTCCTTTTCCAGCCCACATGCCTAAAAAATTAGCATTCTGGTGAACATCATATCCATATATCAATCTCTCTATCTAAACGTATATATATATATTTATATTTTAATTTTAATTTTAATTTTAATTTCTAACAATAAGGGTATGTTAGCGCATATTGTAAGGGTGTAAGTCGAAATTCTGTCCGTGTAACGCTACGCTATTTTTAATCATTGTAAGTTATGTTCAACCTTTTTAATTTAATGTCTCGTAGCTAAGTTATTATTATGCTTATTTAAATCGAAGTAATCATGATGTTGGGCTAATTACTAAAATTGGGTAATTGGGCTTTGTACCATAATTGGGGTTTGGACAAAAGAACGACACTTGTGGAAATTAGACTATGGGCTATTAATGGGCTTTATATTTGTTTAACTAAATGATAGTTTGTTAATTTTAATATAAAGATTTACAATTGGACGTCCCTATAAATAACCATATACACTCGATCGGACAAGATGGGCGGGGTATTTATATGTACGAATAATCGTTCATTTAACCGGATACGGAAATGGATTAATAGTCTATGGAATTATTAAAACAGGGGTAAAATTATGTACAAGGACACTTGGCATAATTGATAACAAAGTATTAAAACCTTGGGTTACACGCAGTCGATATCCTAGTGTAATTATTAAACAAAGTAATAAAACCTTGTTACAGTTTAAGTCCCCAATTAGTTGGAATATTTGACTTCGGGTATAAGGATAATTTGACGACGATACTCGCACTTTATATTTATGACTGATGGACTGTTATGGACAAAAACCAGACGGACATATTAAATAATCCAGGACAAAGGACAATTAACCCATGGGCATAAAATTAAATCAACACGTCAAACATCATGATTACGGAAGTTTAAATAAGCATAATTCTTTTACTTCATATTTAATTTCCTTTATTTTATATTTAATTGCACTTTTAATTATTGCACTTTTATTTATTGTTTTTGTATTTAATTGCACTTTTAATTATCGTACTTTTTAATTATCGCAATTTTATTTTATCGCACTTTTATTTATCGCAATTTCCTTATCGTTATTTACTTTACGCTTTAAATTAAGTCTTGTATTTATTTTTAATATTTTACATTAGGTTTTAACTGCGACTAAGTTCTAAAATCGACAAACCCATCATTAAACGGTAAAAAACCCCCTTTTATAATAATAATATTACTTATATATATATATATTTGTATTTTTATAAATTAAACTAATATTGCGTTAAGCTTTGTATAAAAGATTCCCTGTGGAACGAACCGGACTTACTACAAACTACACTACTGTACGATTAGGTACACTATCTATAAGTGTTGTAGCAAGGTTTAAGTATATCCATTCTATAAATAAATAAATATCTTGTGTAAAATTGTATCGTATTTAATAGTATTTTCTTGTAAAATTTAATAGTATTTTATACCCCTTAGCTTTAACATCAGGTATTTTTGGCGCCGCTGCCGGGGATCGAAATCTAGCTTAAAAGCCAGAAGCGCAACGCTAATATAAAAAAAAAGGATTTTTATTTTTAGTTTACTTTTATTAAAATACGCTTTTGTAAAAATACGTTTTAAATATTCGAAAATATAAAAAGAAAAATGAAAATATAAATATTTTTAAGAGTGTGTTAAATATTTAAGTTTTATAAGCTTTCTTTATTTCTATTTTTAGTTTGTAAAAATATAATTTTTATTTATTTTATATAAATATATTATAAATATATAATACAACAAAACAGAAAAAAAATATTAAAACTCGAGTCCAGTACTGTAGCAGCCCAGTGTCTGGCCCGAAACCCTAGCCCATGCGATCGCATGGCTGGGTAACTTAGGACTCATGCGATCGCATGAGCCCTTCTGACACGCCACATTTGATTATCGTACAGCATTAAATACCGAGTAATTATTATTATTATTAATCAAACCCTAATTAGGGTTGTATTATTATAATATTTAAGTTTTAATTTGATTATTTTGTATTATTTAGTTTTAATTAGGTTATTTAATTTATATAAACTTAATACTTTTATAAAATAAATAATATAAAAATAATATTTTTATAAAAATTGTACTTTTTACAACTTTTAGTATATTTTTATATTTTGTCCCTTTTTAATTATTTTAGCATAATATTTGTATTTTATCACTCGTACTTAGTTTTAAACTTAGTTTTTGCCATAGTTATTTTTATTTCTAGATTTTTAGGCTTTGCCGTAAAATCCTTTAAGTGCTTTTTCTTTAGAATAAGATTTAGGTGCTTTAGAATTTTGCGACGCCGTTCTTCGCGCTACTTTCTTATTTTTTATTTTTCGACACCTTTTACCTATGTATCAATTATCACTCCAATTAGTAATCTCAATTTGCAATTTTAATTTTAAGTTAGTGATAGTAATAAGGTTGGGTTAGTCGAGTGTTTTTAAAGTTTTATAAGTCACTCTTTTTCTTTCTTATTTTTCGACGCCTTTTATTTTTCAACCCTTTTCTTTTTTGACCTATTTCGACGCGCTCTTTCTTTTTCTTTCTTATTTCTCGCCATTCTAGTTTTTAGGACATAGAATTTTTTTCTACTTCTTCTCTAAATTTCTTAAAATTACGAAAATTTATTTTAAGTGGTTAAATTGATAGACATTAAAATTTTCTGGTTCGTAGTAATAGTTGGATTTGTACGTGGACCGGGTTATTGGAGCCAAACAGTACTCAATTATATTGAGACCAAACGAATCCTGCCCCTCTGCTGCATCTTTTGGCTATTCGAAACGTGGGCAAAATCAAAAAAGTCTATTAATTGGATAACTTATATAATTTTTATTTCCTTTTAAAAACTAATAGGATATTCAGTGAATGCACCGAGCAAGACGTTCACCACCTTTTGTACGTTCACCACCTGTAACCAGATCAAGACATCTAGCAAATATTGTCGCCGTTGATTTTTCTTTAGAATCGTCATCCAGTCGACCAAGTACTCCAATTCAAATTTCCGATAATCCATTTTTTGAACCCGACCTCACAATTGAGAATCCGGAGAATATTCAGGGACGATTCATAGATCCTGAACCATTAATTTTTCCTCCGGAACCACCAATCATTCAAACAGAGATTGTTGAGGAACGAACCATTAAATCAGAATCCTCTAGTGATTCAGATTCAAGAAATTCAATTATGGAGAATCTGGAACCTCTAAGTATGGAAGACCGAATGTGAGCTAAACGCACTGGCCAAGGTCACGCAATTACTCATCCTGATATTAATGCGCTAGATTATGAAATCAAAGGACAAATTCTACATATGGTGACTAATCAATGCCAATTTAGTGGTGCACCGAAGGAAGATCCAAATGAACATCTTCGTACCTTTAATAGGATCTGCACTCTATTTAAAATCCGAGAAGTTGAGGATGAACAGATATATCTCATGTTATTTCCCTGGACTTTAAAGGGAGAAGCCAAAGATTGGTTGGAATCGTTACCTGAAGGGGCGATCGATACATGGGACGTTTTAGTTGAAAAATTTCTTAAACAATTCTTTCCGGCATCTAAAGCCGTAAGACTTCATGGAGAAATTGTTACGTTCACACAGAAACCAAATGAAACTCTATATGAGGCATGGACCAGATTTGTAAAGTTATTAAGAGGATGTCCGCAACATGGTTTAGACACCTGTCAAGTAGTACAAATATTCTACCAAAGATGCGACATCACTACAAGGAAATACATCGATATAGCAGCTGGTGGTTCTATTATGAAGAAAACTTAAACTGATGCTTACAAAATTATTGATAACACTGCTTCCCACTCACATGAGTGGCACCAAGAAAAAGATATCGTTAGATCATCTAAAGCAGCTAGAGCCGATTCTAGCCATGACTTAGATTCCATTTCCGCAAAGATAGACGCTGTCGAGAGACGAATGGAAAAGATGACTAAAGATATTCACTCAATACGAATTAGTTGTGAGCAGTGTGGAGGACCACATTTGACAAAAGATTGTCTCAGTATTTAACTAACAATGGAACAAAGAGAGAATATTTCATACATAAACCAAAGGCCTGGAAATAATTATCAGAATAATTATCAACCGCCAAGACCAATTTACAATCAAAACCAGAATTATAACCGAAATATTCCATACAACAATCAACAAGGTCCTAGTAATCAACAAGTATCCAATAATACTTACAATCAGCAAAGACCTAATTTTCAAAACAAACCACCACAAACCGATGATAAAAAGCCGAATTTAGAAGATATGATGACGAAGCTAGTTGAAACTCAAACGCAGTTTTTCACATCTCAGAAACAAACTAATGAACAAAATGTTCAAGCATTTAGAAATCAACAAGCTTCTATTCAAAATTTGGAACAAGAAGTAAGTAACCTAGCAAGGTTAATAGGTGAAATAAAACCGGGAAGTTTACCTAGTGATACAAATTCTAACCCCCGGAATGAAACAGCTAAAGCCATTACCACAAGAAGTGGTATTACACTTAAACCACCTGAAATACCTGTAACTTCTGATGAAGCTATTCCTACTCCACAAGAACCACAACCTGAACAAGATAAGGAAAAAGAACCGGTAGTTGAAAAGGTTAATGAAGATAACACAGTTAAGGCTAAACCTTATGTTAAACCATACCAACCACCACTTCCTTACCCGAGTAAAATGAAAAAAGAGAAACTTGAAGCCGAGCAATCCAAATTCTTGGATATGTTTAAACAAATAAATGTCAATCTTCCTTTCATTGATGTAATTTCAGGAATGCCTAGATATGCTAAATTTTTGAAAGATCTAATCTCAAATAGAAAAAAATGGAAGAACTCTCGGCCGTTACTATGAATGCTAATTGTTCAACAGTGCTGTTGAATAAGATACCAGAAAAATTATCTGATCCAGGAAGTTTCACAATTCCATGTTTTCTGGGTAGTCTTAGTTCAATAGAAGCATTGGCAGACTTAGGTGCTAGTATAAATTTAATGCCGTATTCACTATACGCTAAACTAGACCTTGGAGAATTGAAACCAACAAGAATAAGCATACAACTAGCCGATCGATCAATAAAATATCCTAGAGGGATAATGGAGAACATGCTAGTTAAAGTTGGTACTTTAGTATTTCCAGTAGATTTTGTTATTCTGGACATGGAAGAAGATTCTCAAGTTCCTCTCATATTAGAAAGACCATTCTTAAACACGGCTAAAGCAATGATAGACGTGTTTGGTAAGAAACTGACCCTAAGTATAGAGGATGAGAGTGTTACCTTTTCAGTTGATAGAGCAATACAACAACCGCAATCTGCAGATGATACATGCTATTATATTCAAACTATAGATTCACATGCAGAATTGTTAGAAGAATTTTCAGAATTACAAGGAACAGGAGAATGTTCTTTAGGAGAAGGAACTAAACCAATTGATGAAATTGAAAACCCCCCTTTTATAATAATAATATTACTTATATATATATTTGTATTTTTATAAATTAAACTAATATAGCGTTAAGCTTTGTTTAAAAGATTCCCTGTGGAACGAACCGGATTTACTAAAAACTACACTACTGTACGATTAGGTACACTGCCTATAAGTGTTGTAGCAAGGTTTAAGTATATCCATTCTATAAATAAATAAATATCTTGTGTAAAATTGTATCGTATTTAATAGTATTTTCTTGTAAAATTTAATAGTATTTTATACCCCTTAGCTTTAACATCAACACACCTGCAGGGCAAAACACTGTAGGAGAATTAGCATAACGTTAAGTGAATGGCAATATCTAGGTGGACATCACTACAAGCATCAAGCACAGCTTATAGACACTGGTCACTAATCACTTAAAGCCATACACAAGAGGACCGGCAACCTATAGCTGATCAAGCTGGAATATACCGATAGTCCACACTACTGAGTCACTGGTATAGTCTTCCAGACGTGACGCACTCGTCATTTACACTATACCACTAATCAGTAATACTTGGACCCAATACTATCACCCTAAATACACAAGGTAAATAGCATTGACCTCTTACGTCGCACAAATCACCTCGATGTTCACTGGGTGCACACATATTCACATATAGTCACTGCACTGGTCACAGACTCATTACACAGTCTATTTAAGCATGGCACGGATCACTATACTTGTCACTGTATAATCACATCCATTAAGATAATTCCACTCACCTGGAAGCACAAGTACTCAGTTGTCTTATATCACCGAGCCTTCACCTTTCCGCTTATCACCTTGTTTTGATGCTTGAAATCACTTGAATCAGATACACGAAATCACAAGCTTCGAATTACACTTTTTGATTTTAGGATTTAGAGAGCAATATGGTGTTCAGGGTTTGTGTTTTTGCTAAAAGTGGTAAGGAAATGAACGATACAGTGTATATATTGAATTTAGGTTTCTTCACATGAAGGTAAGCTCTCTCGTCTAACACACGGGTATTTACCAGTTATCTGAAACCCAAAATCTTTATTAACTTATTCATTGTAAGTCCAAATCACAAAAGGAAATATGTTCTGTGACCCTTGTCACAAAACGCACATTATCCCATATACAATAATTATAAAACACATAATTATTAAAATCACTTAATAACACAGAAGGGTAAACAGTCTAACGACCCGTCCTAATCCATCCGGACGAAGTTGGTTACATCGCGAGGTACTTGACCTCTATATGATACATTTTACAAACATTGCATTCGTTTTTGAAAAGACAATCTTTCATTTCATTGAAAGTTGACGGCATGCATACCATTTCATAATATATCTAACTATAATTGACTTAATAATAATCTTGATGATCTCAACGACTCAAATGCAACATCTTTTGAAATATGCCATGAATGACTCCAAGTAATATCTTTAAAATGAGCAAACGCACAGCGGAAGATTTCTTTCATACCTGAGAATAAACATGCTTTGAAGTGTTAACCAAAAGGTTGGTGAGTTCATTAGTTTAACATAAATAATCATTTCCATCATTTTAATAGACCACAAGATTTTCATTTTCAGTTCTCATAAAATAACGTCCCATGCATAGAGACAAAAATATCATTCATATGGATTGAACACCTGGTAACCGACATTAACAAGATGCATATAAGAATATCCCCTATCATTCCGGGAAATCCTTCGGGCATGATAAAACAACATCGAAGTACTAAAGCATCTGGTACTTTGGATGGGGTTCGTTAGGCCCAATAGATTAATAAAACATTTTATAAAATTATTCTACATTGAGATGTAACAAAAATATTTAATGATACAACTCAGCTTAGAATTTAAAATCAATGCTAAACAGCATATAATAATCCATGCTAAACAGCATATAGTAATCTATAGTTCTATTCCACAGCCTGAGGTGTAACGAAAAATATTTGTTGATACAACTCTACATAGAATTTAGTTTTTGACAGAACTATTTTGTAAATCAAAAAGCTCATTTATTCATCCCAAAACATTTAAAGAGTTTTAAAAATGGGATTAGTTTTTGTGTCTATTTCTTCAAACATTTATAAAACAGCGTATGTATTCTCAGCCCAAAAATATATAATGCAAAAGCAATTAAAAAAGGAGCAAATGAAACTCACCTAATGTATTTTGTAGTAAAAATACATATGACTATGTTGAACAATGCAGGATTGGCCTCGGATTCACGAACCTATATCATTTGTATATTTATTAATATACATAGTTGTAATCGAACAAATATATATATAAATTTATTAGTTATATCCTTTTTATTTTAATAATATATATATGTTTCTTATATTCATTTTGTTATATAAAAATATTAATCTTTGTTATGTTATATGTATTAATATATTTTTAATATATATATATATATATATATATATATATATATATATATATATATATATATATATATATATATATATATATATATATATATATAGCATTTGTATATTAATTATAATAATAGTCAAAGTAATATTAATAGTGGTAAAATGATAATAATTATAATACTTAATATTACTAATAAGATAATATTGTTAATAATTCCATTAATGATAATAATAATGACATTAATAATTATAACTGTGAAAATATTAATTTTACTGTTAATGATTTTTAGTAACTACATGATAATACTAATAACAATACTAATGATATTTTTAGTAATATCAAAATAACAATTTTTGTAAAAATGATAATAATAATAATAATAATAATAATAATAATAATAATAATAATAATAATAATAATAATAATAATAATAATAATAGTAATTTTTGATAATAACAATACTAATAACTGTAATCATATTAATAATAATGATAATATTTATAATAATACACATGTTAATAATAATAATAATAATAACTCTAATATTTATATAATGATACTAATACTAATGTTTATGAAAATAACAATAATTCGTGTTATTTTCATAGTGATAATAATAATAAACCTTTTCATCATAATGATAATAATATTAAAGTTTTAAAATTAATAATAATATCATAAGTAATACCCATAGTATTGATAATAGATATAATACTTATATTTATGATAATAGTAATAATAACAATTATGATACTTATAATAATAATTATAATACTAATAATAAAAATAACAATAATAATAACAATAATAATTATGAGCATAACAATGTCACTTATAATAATAATCATATCATAATAATAATAATAAGAATAATAATAAGAAAAATAATAATAATTTAGATAACAACCTTTGAAGAAAAACAAGTCCCAAATAAAATACGCTGCTGCTAGGACTCGAACCCGTGACCACCCGCTCACCCACACGTCCCTTAAACCATTGGGCTGTTGCCCTTTTTCTAGATTAATACTGAGCATAAAACTATTTAACCCTTATTTTTTTTTTTCTATTTTCCTAGTCTTCTTCTTCGTTTAACACTAGCTCGACCAGAGATAATTCAAAACCGAAATAACTAACTTAATTTTTATTTAAGACTTATAAATAATCAAATATATTTATTTAGAGTTGTGTTTCTAATTAATCAAAATATATATATATATATATATATATATATATATATATATATATATATATATATATATATATATATATATATATATATATATATATATATATATATATATATATATATATATATATATATACATAAACACAGCAGCAGTTATTCGACGCTGTAAATAAAGAAAAAGAAAAATTTGATTGTTAATTTGAGAACGTTTTGGATAAAACTTTCAACACAAATTGTGTTCCAAATCATTCCTATAAACTTTATAAATTGATAATTTCAACCGAAACAATCTTTAAAACTTTAATTTGATCAAGGAACAAAGGTTGACTTTTTTTTATCTAACACTTTGACTTCGAAATTCTCACTCGATATCAGAAATTGAGACTTATAACTTTGCAGATAGTTTGAGTGGAAGATTTCAAACACATCTGAATTATTACTTTTTGAAATAGTTTTCGAAATCGTACCATTGTATATTGAGTTCTTGAGCAGAGACTAGCGACTAACTTTTTTTATATATTTTCTGTTTAATTCGCGTATTACAGCTAATGATATATATAATGGGATAGAGTATATGATAAAGCACCTAAATCTAATCATATATGGGATTGAGATGGACTGGTAACAAACATCAGACAATATGGACACCATTTTCTCTAATCAGACATAAAAAAAAAAAATAATATAAAGGACGATCCTTTTATAACAGGTTTGGTTTGTATTGAGATTCTGATATTGACTGGTAGAAAGGAAATTTCAAAAGGAAATCGATAGAGATATCTAACAGAATGATTCTTCATCAGGTTTTATAATTAATAAATAATAATAATAATAATAATATTAATAATTAATAATAATGGTATTAATAATAATAATAATAATAATAATAATAATAATAATAATAATAATAATACATATCCTTGATAATAATAATAATAAACTGATAATAATAATATTATTACTGAAATTTGTATATGTATATGTATTTATATATATCTTTATTTGTATAACTATATATATATTTGTATATTAAATATATAAAGAAACCCAATAATAATAAAATTAATAATCATGATAATGATAACATAATATCTAATAGTAGTACTAGTAATAATAAAGATAATGAGTTACATGTTTCAATTTTTATATCTATATAATGATATTAGTAATACTGATATTAATTTTAATATTTATTTTAAATATAATAATCAAAGTAATAATAATAATAATATTAATATAATAACTATACATTAACTTGTAAATTTTAATATTACATTTTGTTGATTATGTAATATTATATAATTTATATCATCTAATAACTTGTATTGAATATTAAATTTCTATACATTTAAATATATATTACAATATACTTACAATAATAATTATGTACATCAATCATACATATTTATATTTATATATATTAATATTAATTATTCAAATATTCATATTAGTGTGTATAATGAAATTATTGTTAATAATATTAACACAACAGTTATATTCAAACTTGTAATTTAATATATTACAATTTATAAATTGTATCCTAGTTACTAATCATATAATATATTATATAATAACTTATATCAAGTATTTAATATTTATAATTTACAATCCATATGATATTATTTATGTTTAGAATTCATATATATAAATATATATATATATATATATATATATATATATATATATATATATATATATATATATATATATATATATATATATATATATATATATATATATATATATATATATATATATATATATATATATATATATATATATATATATATATACATTAATAGCAACTTATTTATTATGTACTTTATTTTCACATTATTAATTCCAATTAATTGAAGTGCATTTTATTAGTAAAACATATATCTATATATATACATGTATTTATATCTATCTCTATATATTTATTTACAACCAAATGTTCGTGAATCGTCGGAAATAGTCAAAGGTCAAATGTATACATGAACACAGTTCAAAGGTTTTGAGACTTCAACATTACAGACTTTGCTTATCGTGTCGAAACCATATAAGATTTAAGTTTAAATTTGGTCGGAAATTCGCGGGTCATCACAGTACCTACCCGTTAAAGAAATTTCGTCCCGAAATTTGAGTGAGGTCGTCATGGTTAATCATAAAAATGTTTTTATGACGAATATGAGTTGATAAATAGAGTTTTATCATTATTGAGTAATATAGATAAAACGATTTGGTTACTTGAAGCGTATGAGTGAAGTTGTCACAAAATAGTGAACTGAGAAAAATAACGATTCGTCTTGACTTTTGACATAGTCACAGTTTAATTTCAGAATTTAAGGGATTTAAAGAAAATCTTGGAAATCTATAAGATCTGATTCTTCGGGATTTATGGAAAATAAGATCTCTATAATTACATGCGATCATCTGTCTCGATTACTCTGTCTGGTATTTTTACTATAAATGAACTTCTTCCGTTCCATTATTTTCACACTCCAATACTTTCTTTCTTGATCCATACTTCTAAAGATTGTAAAAATGCTTAATCATGTACTGATCCTTGTCCTCATTCTAACTATCGCAACAATCATCCTTCTATTCCAACTCCCTACGGAGGAATCTGTTTACTTCTACTTTGCTCTTGGGATTGTTGTATTTATAGTTCTTCCGTGTCTTTATATTGCCATATGCATTGATATACACGGTTTGTAATTTATGTGTTGTTATTGAGCTTTATATTTTCTCTTATATTTTGGAGCTCTTTTGCCTTTTTATTCTCTTCCCGACCTCTAGTAAAGCGAGTAATGGTCCAGAATTTGTATGTATGGAGTTTTGAAAGAACTTAATGTTCTAAACAAGAAAGAACGTAATAGCACGATTTGATTTGTCAAATTACCAGAATCACTGAGAATAGAACTATCAAGAATATATTTTCTTGATATGTTCAGAAGTTAATCAGAATGAAAGAGTTATGTAACATGATACATGATGACGTTGTAATCTGTGAATCATCATGTTCCATTTAGAAACTCAGTATGACTTACTGTAATATAATCACGTTGATCAAGTGTCATTATATTATACTAACTCATGCATCAGTTCCCAACATTACTTCAATAACATTCATATTTTAAGCTTGAAAGTTTACAGAATATAGAAACTAACAGTTTCTATATGATGTAACACTTGTAGCACGAAGAGATTAATGATTTCAGATAAGAATAGTTATGAAAATATCTTCAAAAATATGGAGGATATTTATAATGAAAGATACGATGATATCTTGGAATTTCTAATATCGAAGGATGGTGAAGAAAATTTGTCCTCAAGAGTTTGGAGTCAGAAGCAAGGTATTCGCTAAAGATTTCATCAGAAACAGAATCTTCAGGATTCTTAATGTAAAAGTTTAGTCCTTGTGATCTGTTCAGAGACTCCTTCATAGTTTGCTCAATCAGTTTTTCGGTTTCAAACCTTTTTTGAGATTTGCCAACATACAATTCTTTATCATCAACTTTTGGCTGTTGAGGTCGTTTATAATTTTTTTTTTTTATATTCAACTATTCAAAATTCAGAGTATTAATTCGCAGACTTGGTGCTTTTCAGAATTTCAGAATGGAAGATCATAGTTCTAAGAGATAAATGTTATATGCATACATATAACTGTTGGTGTGGAAACGTTGCGAGACTCACAATATAGTTTTGTTGATTCCCGATAATTGGTATGGAAATTCTCGTTACAAGATGCGGATGAGTATATGATAGGGTTTCAATGAATAAATATAGTGATTTATCGGAGAGATTTAAACCAAGAAGCAACGAGGTTGCTGGTACGTCTGCTGGTAATATGGTAGAATATGAAAGGTTTCCCAGTAACAATAAAAGAGTATACATATATATATCAAGGTTATTCTAAGGTTGTTTCGAACGAAAAATCGAAATTGACTTGTTGGAGCTGTGACAAAATTGGCTAATTTGGAAAGAGATTGTAAAGTTATTTTCGGTAATAATAACACTAAAGGAATTAGCACAGCTACGCGTTAAACGTTTACTCAGTTTTCGAGAGTTTTCAGATGTATAACAATATGCATCAATCTTTTCTTCCGTAGATGAAGTGCGGTTGGTTCCTCCTCTCAATTGGGGTGTTTTCAAGGATCATGAAAGGTTTGAACGCAGATTATAATTGTCAAGATACAATGAATTTTGAGATGAAATCAAGTGGCAAACTTGAAGAAATGTTTAGTTTCATATGTTATAATCAATATTTTAATTCATTTTAATTGTCCAATGATATTAGTCCACAGTCTATAGTCCACAATTAACAATCCAATAATTTATATACAATTTAATATATAATATTCGAATTAATTAATACGTATCGTGACCCGTGTACATGTCTCAGACTCGATCACAACTCAAACTATATATATTATTGTAGAATCAACCTCAACCCTGTATAGAGAACTCGATCATTACTGCATATAGAGTGTCTATGGTGATTCCAAATAATATATATAGATGCGTCGATATGATATGTCAAAACCTTGTATACGTGTCCCGATATTTAAAGTGAGTAAAATAAATAACAAAAAATAAATGACGATAAATAAAGTGCGTAAAGTAAATAACAGAAATTAAATGACGATAAATAAAGTGCGTAAAGTAAATAACAGAAATTAAATGACGATAAATAAAGTGCGTAAAGTAAATAACAGAAATTAAATGAAGATAAATAAAATTGCGATAAATAAACTGCGATAAATAAAAATGTAATCAGTTAGCTAGGAACAGTTAGCGTGGATTCTTAACAAAATTTCTCATAGTTAATTTGTTTGTTTCTAACAAATTTTATTTTGTCCAATGTTTTCTTCATTATGCCACTTGTTGAATTCTGAAAAATCAAAATTCAAATATGAAATTGAATGAAAATGATTATTCTGTGGTGAACGGTTACGTATATCTGTGGATGTAAGTAGATAGTAAATGACCGTTGAATCAGATTTGAAGAATGTACAGTGTAACTTATTAATGCGAAATTTAAATATTTTTCAGGTATTACCTAACCGTTAAAATATTTTTACCATTAACAGTTTGTACAAAAAATTTTTAGTTACAATCTTTATGAAAATATACTTACATATATATTTTCCTCAGATGTAATCATGGATTTAATGAGTTAATATGATATTAACTCATCTGATTTACCGTTAGAATAAGAATATATAATCTCTAAAACATTAGAGATTACATAATCGCCATGTCGAACGAAGATAAATGATGTAGAACGATATGTAGAATGACGATTATACTCGAGGTACAGAATGGGATGCTGAGGCGTGTGTTGTTGATGGTACTGGTGCTATTGCTGATGGTATTGTTAGTGCCGATGATGTTGCTGAAGCTGGTAAATTTTGCACCATATTCTCCAAATTGATTACTCGAACGCGAAGTTCGTTGACTTCTTCTATTATTCCGGGATGATTGTCGGTCGAAACGAGCAGATGAATAAGGTTTAGAATTTTAGATAGAATATAATCGTGGCAAGATATTCAGGAAATGAGGGTGAAAATGGTGTTTCGGACTAGTTCACCGGTAAGTGCTTCGGGTTCTTCGTCAAGAGGGCAATTTGGTTAGTGGAAAGGATCGCATTCTTCGTGTCTCCATTGATTAAGTCGACTACGAACCCATCTCCAATTCATCCAGAATAGATGATGGCTAACTGATTGATTCATTCCGGTTACACTGCTTTCGGAGCTCGAGTGGAAATCCATATCGGAATAGCTGTCGGAATAACTATCGAATTCTGAGGGACTCGAACTGGTTGAGAGATTCATCTCGTACGATCAGAAGAAGTATTTTCGATAAGAAATAGATTATAGGATGTAGATTAGTATCCTGCAATACATAATTTACATATGCATATATAATACTAAAATCCCATAAGTTACGGAGGAATCTACGAAAGCTGTTAGGCAAAGGTAACAATAACAAATACGCTAAGATATGAGTTTATCTATACACTGTCTATGTAATAGAGGCAGTAAGACGTGTCTAGACTTTAAGGATGATAAGCAATTAAATTTTGACACTAAATGATAAGCAAAACTTTTGACGTGCAGACACGGTCGAAGTCCAGACTCACTAATGCATCTAAACAACTATCAGTTAGGTACACTAATGCAAGACCTGGTTCGCTAAGACCACTGCTCTGATACCAACTCTAACACAGTTGGGGACAACCACCGTCCCACCCAGTGCCTTCCCAGCTAACCGCCTGGTGACTACTGAGTGTACCTCAGATACTGATTTTAGGGCCTGCCTCTCGGCTACTGCCAACCCTCGTAAGGGATCGCAAGGAGTAAGAGCCAATGCTTCGTCACAGGTAACACTGTGAGAACCTCCTTTACGACTAACCCGCCACACATGGACGGCGTTATACCAGCTCTGATACCAACTCTAACGACCCGTCCAAATCCATCAGGACGAAGTCCGTATCGATTATAAACGATTCACAATAGTTGGTTACATCGCGAGGTACTTGACCTCTGTATGATACATTTTACAAACATTGCATTCGTTTGTGAAAAGACAATCTTTCATTTCATCGAAAGTTGACGACATACATACCATTTCATAATATATCTAACTATAATTGACTTAATAATAATCTTGATGATCTCAACGACTCGAATGAAACGTCTTTTGAAATATGCCATGAATGACTCCAAGTAATATCTTTAAAATGAGGAAATGCACAGCGGGAGATTTCTTTTATACCTGAGAATAAACATGCTTTAAAGTGTTAACCAAAAGGTTGGTGAGTTCATTAGTTTAACATAAATAATCATTTCCATCATTTTAATAGACCACAAGATTTTCATTTTCAGTTCTCATAAAATAACGTCCCATGCATAGAGACAAAAATATCATTCATATGGATTGAACACCTGGTAACCGACATTAACAAGATGCATATAAGAATATCCCCTATCATTCCGGTAAATTCTTCGGACATGATAAAACAACATCGAAGTACTAAAGCATCCGGTACTTTGGATGGGGTTCGTTAGGCCCAATAGATTTATAAAATATTTTATAAAATCATTGTACACTGAGATGTAACAAAAATATTTAATGATACAACTCAGCTTAGAATTTAAAATCAATGCTAAACAGCATATAATAATCCATGCTAAATAGCATATAGTAATCTATAGTTCTATTCCACAGCCTGAAGTGTAACCAAAAATATTTGTTGATACAACTCTACATAGAATTTAGTTTTTGACGGAACTATTTTGTAAATCAAAAAGCTCATTTATTCATCTCAAAACATTTAAAGAGTTTTAAAAATGGGATTAGTTTTTGTGTCTATTTCGTCAAACATTTATAAAATAGCGCATGTATTCTCAGCCCAAAAATATATAATGCAAAAGCAATTAAAAAGGGAGCAAATGAAACTCACCTAATGTATTTTGTAGTAAAAATACATATGACTATATTGAACAATGCAGGATTGGCCTCGGATTCACGAACCTATATCATTTGTATATTTATTAATATACATAGTTGTAATCGAACAAATATATATATAAATTTATTAGTTAGATCCTTTTTATTTTAATATTATATATATGTTTCTTATATTCATTTTGTTATATAAAAATATTAATCTTTGTTATGTTATATGTATTAATATATTTTTAATATATATATATATATATATATATATATATATATATATATATATATATATATATATATATATATATATATATATATATATATATATATCATTTGTATATTAATTATAATAATAGTCAAAGTAATATTAATAGTGGTAAAATGATAATAATTATAATACTTAATATTACTAATAAGATAATATTGTTAATAATTCCATTAATGATAATAATAATGACATTAATAATTATAACTGTGAAAATATTAATTTTACTGTTAATGATAATTATGATAATGATTTTTAGTAACTACATGATAATACTAATAACAATACTAATGATATTTTTAGTAATATCAAAATAACAATTTTTGTAAAAATGATAATAATAATAATAATAATAATAATAGTAATTTTTGATAATAACAATACTAATAATTGTAATCATATTAATAATAATGATAATATTTATAATAATACACATGATAATAATAATAATAACTCTAATATTTATATAATGATACTAATACTAATGTTTATGAAAATAATAATAATTCGTGTTATTTTCATAGTGTAAAATTGTATCGTATTTAATAGTATTTTCTTGTAAAATTTAATAGTATTTTATACCCCTTAGCTTTAACATCAAGTATTTTTGGCGCCGCTGCCGGGGATCGAAATCTAGCTTAAAAGCCGGAAGCGCAATGCTAATATAAAAAAAAGGATTTTTATTTTTAGTTTACTTTTATTAAAATACGCTTTTGTAAAAATACGTTTTAAATATTCAAAAATATAAAAAGAAAAATGAAAATATAAATATTTTTAAGAGTTTGTTAAATATTTAAGTTTTATAAGCTTTCTTTATTTCTATTTTTAGTTTGTAAAAATATAATTTTTATTTAATTTATATAAATATATTATAAATATATAATACAGCAAAACAGAAAAAAATATATTAAAACTCGAGTCCAGTACTGTAGCAGCCCAGTGTCTGGCCCGAAACCCTAGCCCATGCGATCGCATGGCTGGGTAACTTAGGACTCATGCGATCGCATGAGCCCTTCTAACACGCCACATTTGATTATCGTACAGCATTAAATACGGAGTAATTATTATTATTATTAATCAAACCCTAATTAGGGTTGTATTATTATAATATTTAAGTTTTAATTTTATTATTTTGTATTATTTAGTTTTAATTAGGTTATTTAATTTATATAAACTTAATACTTTTATAAAATAAATAATATAAAAATAATATTTTTATAAAAATTGTACTTTTTACAACTTTTAGTATATTTTTATATTTTATCCCTTTTTAATTATTTTAGCGTAATATTTGTATTTTATCACTCGTACTTAGTTTTAAACTTAGTTTTTGCCATAGTTATTTTTATTTCTAGATTTTTAGGCTTTACCGTAAAATCCTTTAAGTGCTTTTTCTTTAGACTAAGATTTAGGTGCTTTAGAATTTTGCGACGCCGTTCTTCGCGCTACTTTCTTATTTTTTATTTTTCGACGCCTTTTACCTATGTATCAATTATCACTCCAATTAGTAATCTCAATTTGCAATTTTAATTTTAAGTTAGTGATAGTAATAAGGTTGGGTTAGTCGAGTGTTTTTAAAGTTTTATAAGTCACTCTTTTTCTTTCTTATTTTTCGACGCCTTTTATTTTTCAACCCTTTTCTTTTTCGACCTATTTTGACGCGCTCTTTCTTTTTCTTTCTTATTTCTCGCCATTCTAGTTTTTAGGACATAGAATTTTTTTTACTTCTTCTCTAAATTTCTTAAAATTACGAAATTTTATTTTAAGTGGTTAAATTGATAGACATCAAAATTTTCTGGTTCGTAGTAATAGTTAGATTTGTACGTGGACCGGGTTATTGGAGCCAAACAGTACTCAATTATATTGAGACTAAACGAATCCTGCCCCTCTGCTGCATCTTTTGGCTATTCGAAACGTGGGCAAAATCAGAAAAGTCTATTAATTGGATAACTTATATAATTTTTCTTTCCTTTTAAAAACTAATAGGATATTCAGTGAATGCACCGAGCAAGACGTTCACCACCTTTTGTACGTTCACCACCTGTAACCAGATCAAGACATCTAGCAAATATTGTCGCCGTTGATTTTTCTTTAGAATCGTCATCCAGTCGACCAAGTACTCCAATTCAAATTTCCGATAATCCATTTTTTGAACCCGACCTCACAATTGAGAATCCGGAGAATATTCAGGGACGATTCATAGATCCTGAACCATTAATTTTTCCTCCAGAACCACCAATCATTCAAACAGAGATTGTTGAGGAACAAACCATTAAATCAGAATCCTCTAGTGATTCAGATTCAAGAAATTCAATTATGGAGAATCTGGAACCTCTAAGTATGGAAGACCGAATGCGAGCTAAACGCACTGGCCAAGGTCACGCAATTACTCATCCTGACATTAATGCGCCAGATTATGAAATCAAAGGACAAATTCTACATATGGTGACTAATCAATGCCAATTTAGTGGTGTGCCGAAGGAAGATCCAAATGAACATCTTCGTACCTTTAATAGGATCTGCACTCTATTTAAAATCCGAGAAGTTGAGGATGAACAGATATATCTCATGTTATTTCCCTGGACTTTAAAGGGAGAAGCCAAAGATTGGTTAGAATCGTTACCTGAAGGGGCGATCGATACATGGGACGTTTTAGTTGAAAAATTTCTTAAACAATTCTTTCCGGCATCTAAAGCCGTAAGACTTCAAGGAGAAATTGTTACGTTCACACAGAAACCAAATGAAACTCTATATGAGGCATGGACCAGATTTGGAAAGTTATTAAGAGGATGTCCGCAACATGGTTTAGACACCTGTCAAGTAGTACAAATATTCTACCAAGGATGCGACATCACTACAAGGAAATACATAGATATAACAGCTGGTGGTTCTATTATGAAGAAAACCGAAACTGATGCTTACAAAATTATTGATAACACTGCTTCCCACTCACATGAGTGGCACTAAGAAAAAGATATCGTTAGATCATCTAAAGCAGCTAGAGCCGATTCTAGCCATGACTTAGATTCCATTTCCGTAAAGATAGACGCTGTCGAGAGACGAATGGAAAAGATGACTAAATATATTCACTCAATACGAATTAGTTGTGAGCAGTGTGGAGGACCACATTTGACAAAAGATTGTCTCAGTATTGAACTAACAATGGAACAAAGAGAGAATATTTCATACGTAAACCAAAGGCCTGGAAATAATTATCAGAATAATTATCAACCGCCAAGACCAATTTACAATCAAAACCAGAATTATAATCGAAATATTCCATACAACAATTAACAAGGTCCTAGTAATCAACAAGTATCCAATAATACTTACAATCAGCAAAGACCTAATTTTCAAAACAAACCACCACAAACCGATGATAAAAAGCCGAATTTAGAAGATATGATGACGAAGCTAGTTGAAACTCAAACGCAGTTTTTCACATCTCAGAAACAAACTAATGAACAAAATGCTCAAGCATTTAGAAATCAACAAGCTTCTATTCAAAATTTGGAACAAGAAGTAAGTAACCTAGCAAGGTTAATAGGTGAAAGAAAACCGGAAAGTTTACCTAGTGATACAAATGCTAACCCCCAGAATGAAACAACTAAAGCCATTACCACAAGAAGTGGTATTACACTTAAACCACCTGAAATACCTGTAACTTCTGATGAAGCTATTCCTACTCCATGTAACATCCCGCGTTTTTCCGTTAAATTTAATTTTAACACCGTCTTTTTTTTTAAAACATAATCTTTCGTATTTAAATTCGTAGTTTCCGTTGACTAACGTTCATAATAATTCCGTCATTTAATTATAACATCTCTCGTTAACTTGCGTTTTAAAAATATTCGTTTGGTTAATTCCCGCACCCGCTTTGAAACTCGAGGGACCAAAGTTGCAAAGGGGCCTAACTAGTGACTAGGTCAACTAGTCAAACCCCATCCCATCCATTCATTATCACCACCCACCTTCATCCTCCCCTTTCTCTCTACTTCCCATTTTTGAACACAAACCCCAACTTCATAAAATCATCATCTAAATTCGGGATTTGAAGCAAACTTCAAAACAAATTACATTTTCGTGATCCTCTCTTCATCCTCTACATTTTGATACCAATTTCATCAAGTTTGGGTAACTTTCTAAAAACTCTAGATTTCTATAAATTCGTGTTTTTGACTTGAAATTGTGTTAGTTAGTGTCTATGGCTCGTGTATAACATGAATATATGATTTGTTTGCTTGATTTGTTGATTTTGGTGTGACTAGCTTGAAAATGAAAATCGTATGCTTAATCTTTGATTTTGGATGATTAAATGTTGTTAGATTGTTAAAGTTCATGTTTTAAAAGTGTTACTAGCATCATTAGCTTCATGTTGATGTATAGATTGATCAAAGAAACTTCATAAACGCGATTATTGATTTTGTGAACTTTTGGTTAGGGTTTGATAGCCTTAAAGCGAACTTTTGATGCGTTGAATGCTTGTTAATGTTATTGATAAGTGTTTGGTTGTATTACATGCTTCATTACCTTCAAAACAGCATATCATATGTGTGAATTGGATTCCCGAAACTTAAAATGCAATTGATGAACTTGAAACTTTGAAAATGGACTTTTAAATGATCACTTGACGAGAAATCGGTTATGGAAAATGTTGTTTTTGTTTGATGAAACATGTTTAGTTGTGTTCCTTGTCAAAAGAGCTTTCCAACGGTATAAGATACGCTTTCTAATTGTTTACGGTTTGAGTTTTGCGTTTGTTTGAAATTTTACCAAGCCTTGAACAAGTGAAACAGGCCAGGGACCAGGCCACGGCCATTGTCGCGGCGCGACAGGCCTGGCCGCGGCGCGACATAAGCCGCGTCCAGATTCTGTTTCCCTTGACCTTTTTACTAAAAATGTTTGACATGTTCTAGACCTCCAATTTACATGCAACTTGTTTTAACATGCTTATATATGAATAACTAGCATAGAAAAATAGTTCGGGACCCGACCCGAACGTGTTGACTTTTTCGTTGACTTTGACCAAGTTTGACTTTTAGTCAAACTTAACCAAACTTTTATACAATCGTTCTAACATGCTTTTATACTTGATTCTTGCATGAAACTTGACAACGTGATTCACATGCTATACTATTCGAGTCGTAACGAGCCATAGGACTAATTGAACACATTTCACCCGACCATGTGTCGTAACCGGTTAATTGATACAATTTACTTGTTTAGGTCAAGACTAAGCAACTTTCATGCACACGTTTACTTTGTGAAGTACCTTTATACTCGTGCACTCGAGGTGAGATCATAGTCCCACCTTTTCAACAACTTTTTATACTTTTAAATTGTGGGCTGAGAAACATATACTTTGTTACATTTTGTACTACTTGCTTTTATACTTTGAACACAAGTACAAGGAAAACAAACATTCCACAGCGAGTTAGAACAAAAATCCTCAATTCGATTATCATTAGTTACACTTGCAGGGTGTAAGCGAGAACTTATATTGTGTGGCCATACGGGTTTGACAAACCCTCATTACGGACGGTTCGCTACCGTCTACGGATGAAATATATTTTCGGGAAACAGTGTATGTTCTAACACTATTGTGATGGGGTTCTATGGAAGGAAACGTTAAGTCTTGATAATTGGGTGCTCGCGAACCAACTTTTGGAATGCAACTTTTGGATGATCAATTTATGGAAATACTAAATCTTGTGGTTCAAAATATAACTTTTACTAATACACCTATGATTTCACCAACGTTTTTGCGTTGACAGTTTTCTATATGTTTCTCAGGTTCATACTTGGCTATTTGATACATGCTTCCGCGTACATTCATACTTGCTTGGGGTCAAGCATACATGCATACACTCTGATTATTTGCTTGGAGTCAATATACATACATACATACGCTAGTGATAGCACCTTTGGATTCAAACTTTTGTTTACATACTTACGCTATTTATAGCAACTGTGTTTTTAAACTAATTATGTCGCAAGTTATTTCATTTATACTTTATGACTTTTGTAAACTAAACTTGCAAGTCTTGTACCTTTCAAATGAATGCGACATAATTTTGGTCAAACGAGTCTCCTATAGGGACTACGACCACGCAACGGGACCTAAGTTAACGGCGCCGTCAATAACGGTTTTGGTCGGGTCGTTACAAGTGGTATCAGAGCGTTGGTTGTAGGGATCTAGGATGTGCATTAGTGTGTCTGACAGAGTCGTTAGGACGCATTAGTGAATCTAGACTACAACCGGATAGTTAGCCATTGCATTCTGACATACATTTGCTATAGATAGCACTTACTTGACTACTTGTGCATTATACTTGAATCATTCTTAATCAAACTTTTTAATGGTACCCAACCTTCATCATACGAACTCGTATTCCGCCACTTTTTGGTAACACACGTGAATTCAAGGTTCATACGCGTACGGATGACCACGACTTCGTTAGTCACTCTAGTTCGGGAATTCTGACTCCTTGGTTGTTATCCACCCCGTCTCAGCTTACTATCCACAAGTGTTGTAAAGTTACCACCACCACTCTAGATGAGTATCGTCATCACTGTTTATCACTACGGTTGCGTACTACTTGTTATCATGACTCGTTACTCTTTTCATACCTAAATACATTATTGTCTGACTCGAACCGCATTGACGTGAACAATCATTTATACACTTCCCTCGGGGAATGCTTCCTTAGAGTTGCAGAAATTCTTTCGATTTAATACGAGTCACGTTTGAGACGTCGTTACACTTTGTTCATTCTAGATCTTCACAGTTACACGAACTTGATGTTATGGAGTGATGTGGGAATGGAGGTATGAGTTAGCGTAATATAACGACACTCGATCAACGTGGTTATATTACGGTAAGCCATACCAAAGTTCTAATGACTCGTGATGGTGATTGGGCTCGATCAACCTAAACACCACCATGTGCCATGTACATGACTTCATCCTTTCATGTTTGGACATCCGAAAACTCCGAGAATATTGATAACAACCATACCGGGGACACCCCTTCGACTTTTGTCGAACTATACTTATGCTTCCGAATGAATTACCGATTCCTCTCGACTTCAACCGTATGTTACACGTGTATACTATCTCGTCCTCGCACAGTCTTATTGACTAATTACGATTTACTCGTTATGCTCGCACCGAGGCGGAAACTTCTCTCTCATCACACTCGTACTTCCGGTTCAGGAAATCTTTACTCTAAACTCTCAATGGGGGAAGAGACTCTCCACGTTATACTAGTATTCACCTCGAGGGTGAATAGTTCCGACGAACGTTTTTCTTTCAGAAACCGATGAGAACTTGCCCCGACGAACGTTTTTGGAAACTGATAAATCTTTCGCGACGCGAATTTTCTTGAGAAACTTGTCCTAACAAACTTGTCCAAATATACCTTACGGAATGTACTCCGTTTCGGACCGAGATCCTCGTTTCACTTCTAGATTTTGGAGTGCCTCACAAAAAGTCTCGGGACCACGTTTAGACATGAGTACCGCACATCAACCATAACCCGACGGACCGAACAAACATACGATTTAAGTCTTGAAAACCATAATACGAATTTGTATTAAAACGTCATTCTCCTTTGTCGAACCAAGTAAACGATGATCAATTCACCGGGGCCGAGGTTATTCATGAGCAACCGAGAAAAGTTATTCATATTCAGGTAAAACCCTACGCGACTCGTAATCACCAAGAGCTACGCCGATGTTAGACGTAAACATTTCAAATTCCACGTGGGAAAACCGCGTCACGTTAAAAGTCGCACCTTGGAAAGGTTTAATCCGTTTCGGAAAACGTAGGAAGCTAAATCCGCGATATTTTGATCCTTTAAATTCTTGGGGCGTTTTGGACCCGTCGCTAGCCGTTTAGACTTTTCTGACTCATTTTGAGTCTCCGTTTATCCTACATTCGATGTATCAACTTAAAGACGTGTTTTGCGAAACGAGAACTTGTTATCTCCTTTGATGAACTCACTATCGACGATAACCCTCACTTCCTAGGAGGACCGGTTGAAACCATAAATCGTGAAGCCAAACCTTAAAACAACATATGATTCCGACCGTCAAAATTCGTTGAAATACCCTAGGACGTACTTCTCCCTCACTCGTAGAATTGGCAACGCAAGATCTCGAGGAAGATTCAACAACTACTACTTCCAACTAAATTTCGGGACGAAATTTCTTTTGAGGTGTGGATAATGTAACATCTCGCGTTTTTCCGTTAAATTTAATTTTAACACCGTCTTTTTTTTAAAACATAATCTTTCGTATTTAAATTCGTAGTTTCCGTTGACTAACGTTCATAATAATTCCGTCATTTAATTATAACATCTCTCGTTAACTTGCGTTTTAAAAATATTCGTTTGGTTAATTCCCGCACCCGCTTTGAAACTCGAGGGACCAAAGTTGCAAAGGGGCCTAACTAGTGACTAGGTCAACTAGTCAAACCCCATCCCATCCATTCATTATCACCACCCACCTTCATCCTCCCCTTTCTCTCTACTTCCCATTTTTGAACACAAACCCCAACTTCATAAAATCATCATCTAAATTCGGGATTTGAAGCAAACTTCAAAACAAATTACATTTTCGTGATCCTCTCTTCATCCTCTACATTTTGATACCAATTTCATCAAGTTTGGGTAACTTTCTAAAAACTCTAGATTTCTATAAATTCGTGTTTTTGACTTGAAATTGTGTTAGTTAGTGTCTATGGCTCGTGTATAACATGAATATATGATTTGTTTGCTTGATTTGTTGATTTTGGTGTGACTAGCTTGAAAATGAAAATCGTATGCTTAATCTTTGATTTTGGATGATTAAATGTTGTTAGATTGTTAAAGTTCATGTTTTAAAAGTGTTACTAGCATCATTAGCTTCATGTTGATGTATAGATTGATCAAAGAAACTTCATAAACGCGATTATTGATTTTGTGAACTTTTGGTTAGGGTTTGATAGCCTTAAAGCGAACTTTTGATGCGTTGAATGCTTGTTAATGTTATTGATAAGTGCTTGGTTGTATTACATGCTTCATTACCTTCAAAACGGCATATCATATGTGTGAATTGGATTCCCGAAACTTAAAATGCAATTGATGAACTTGAAACTTTGAAAATGGACTTTTAAATGATCACTTGACGAGAAATCGGTTATGGAAAATGTTGTTTTTGTTTGATGAAACATGTTTAGTTGTGTTCCTTGTCAAAAGAGCTTTCCAACGGTATAAGATACGCTTTCTAATTGTTTACGGTTTGAGTTTTGCGTTTGTTTGAAATTTTACCAAGCCTTGAACAAGTGAAACAGGCCAGGGACCAGGCCACGGCCATTGTCGCGGCGCGACAGGCCTGGCCGCGGCGCGACATAAGCCGCGTCCAGATTCTGTTTCCCTTGACCTTTTTACTAAAAATGTTTGACATGTTCTAGACCTCCAATTTACATGCAACTTGTTTTAACATGCTTATATATGAATAACTAGCATAGAAAAATAGTTCGGGACCCGACCCGAACGTGTTGACTTTTTTGTTGACTTTGACCAAGTTTGACTTTTAGTCAAACTTAACCAAACTTTTATACAATCGTTCTAACATGCTTTTATACTTGATTCTTGCATGAAACTTGACAACGTGATTCACATGCTATACTATTCGAGTCGTAACGAGCCATAGGACTAATTGAACACATTTCACCCGACCATGTGTCGTAACCGGTTAATTGATACAATTTACTTGTTTAGGTCAAGACTAAGCAACTTTCATGCACACGTTTACTTTGTGAAGTACCTTTATACTCGTGCACTCGAGGTGAGATCATAGTCCCACCTTTTCAACAACTTTTTATACTTTTAAATTGTGGGCTGAGAAACATATACTTTGTTACATTTTGTACTACTTGCTTTTATACTTTGAACACAAGTACAAGGAAAACAAACATTCCACAGCGAGTTAGAACAAAAATCCTCAATTCGATTATCATTAGTTACACTTGCAGGGTGTAAGCGAGAACTTATATTGTGTGGCCATACGGGTTTGACAAACCCTCATTACGGACGGTTCGCTACCGTCTACGGATGAAATATATTTTCGGGAAATAGTGTATGTTCTAACACTATTGTGATGGGGTTCTATGGAAGGAAACGTTAAGTCTTGATAATTGGGTGCTCGCGAACCAACTTTTGGAATGCAACTTTTGGATGATCAATTTATGGAAATACTAAATCTTGTGGTTCAAAATATAACTTTTACTAATACACCTATGATTTCACCAACGTTTTTGCGTTGACAGTTTTCTATATGTTTCTCAGGTTCATACTTGGCTATTTGATACATGCTTCCGCGTACATTCATACTTGCTTGGGGTCAAGCATACATGCATACACTCTGATTATTTGCTTGGAGTCAAGATACATACATACATACGCTAGTGATAGCACCTTTGGATTCAAACTTTTGTTTACATACTTACGCTATTTATAGCAACTGTGTTTTTAAACTAATTATGTCGCAAGTTATTTCATTTATACTTTATGACTTTTGTAAACTAAACTTGCAAGTCTTGTACCTTTCAAATGAATGCGACATAATTTTGGTCAAACGAGTCTCCTATAGGGACTACGACCACGCAACGGGACCTAAGTTAACGGCGCCGTCAATAACGGTTTTGGTCGGGTCGTTACACTCCACAAGAACCACAACCTGAACAAGATAAGGAAAAAGAACCGGTAGTTGAAAAGGTTAATGAAGATAACACAGTTAAGGCTAAACCTTATGTTAAACCATACCAACCACCACTTCCTTACCCGAGTAAAATGAAAAAAGAGAAACTTGAAGCCGAGCAATCCAAATTCTTGGATATGTTTAAACAAATAAATGTCAATCTTCCTTTCATTGATGTAATTTCAGGAATGCCTAGATATGCTAAATTTCTGAAAGATCTAATCTCAAATAGAAAGAAAATGGAAGAACTCTCGGCCTTTACTATGAATGCTAATTGTTCAGCAGTGCTGTTGAATAAGATACCAGAAAAATTATCTGATCCAGGAAGTTTCACAATTCCATGTTTTCTGGGTAGTCTTAGTTCAATAGAAGCATTGGCAGACTTAGGTGCTACTATAAATTTAATGTCGTATTCACTATACGCTAAACTAGACCTTGGAGAATTGAAACCAACAAGAATAAGCATACAACTAGCCGATCGATCAATAAAATATCCTAGAGGGATAATGGAGAACATGCTAGTTAAAGTTGGTACTTTAGTATTTCCAGTAGATTTTGTTATTCTGGACATGGAAGAAGATTCTCAAGTTCCTCTCATATTAGGAAGACCATTCTTAAACACGGCTAAAGCAATGATAGACGTGTTTGGTAAGAAACTGACCCTAAGTATAGAGGATGAGAGTGTTACCTTTTCAATTGATAGAGCAATGCAACAACCGCAATCTGCAGATGATACATGCTATTATATTCAAACTATAGATTCACATGCAGAATTGTTAGAAGAATTTCCAGAATTACAAGGAACAGGAGAATGTTCTTTAGGAGAAGGAACTGAACCAATTGATGAAACTGAAATATTAGCTACACTAATGGCTAATGGATATGAACCAACAACAGAAGAAATTCAAATGCTAAAAGAAGAAGACAGATATCGATATAAATCATCGATAGAAGAACCTCCGACATTAGAGTTAAAGCCATTTCCAAATCATTTGGAATACGCTTATTTACATGGTGAATCTGAATTACCTGTAATAATATCGTCTTCTCTTACTGAAAATGAGAAATCACAACTCATTTATGTGCTAAAAGCTCATAAACCAGCCATTGCATGGAAGATTCATGATATAAAAGGAATAAGTCCTTCGTATTGCACACATAAAATCCTTATGGAAGAAGGTCATAAAACGTATATGCAACGCCAACGAAGACTAAATCCTAATATGCAAGATGTTGTTAAGAAAGAAATTATTAAACTGCTAGATGCAGGTTTAATTTATCCAATCTCTAATAGTCCATGGGTAAGCCCAGTTCAATGCGTGCCTAAGAAGGGTGGCATGACTGTCATTACAAATGAGAAAAATGAGCTTATTCCTACTAGGACTGTAACAGGATGGCGTGTGTGTATTGATTATAGAAAATTAAATGACGCCACCAGAAAAGATCACTTTCCCTTACCTTTCATTGATCAAATGTTGGAAAGGTTAGCCGGAAATAGTTACTATTGTTTTCTTGATGGTTTTTCCGGATATTTTCAAATTCCAATAGCACCCGAGGACCAAGAAAAAACCACATTCACGTGCCCTTATGGTACTTTTGCTTACAAACGCATGCCATTTGGACTTTGCAACGCCCCTGCAACCTTTCAAAGGTGCATGATGGCAATTTTTCACGACATGATAGAAGAATGCATGGAAGTTTTCATGGATGACTTTTCAGTCTTCGGTGATACTTTTGAATCATGTTTAGTTAATCTTGAACGAATGCTTATTAGATGCGAACAATCAAATCTAGTACTTAATTGGGAGAAATTCTATTTCATGGTTAAAGAAGGCATCGTTCTTGGACATAAAATCTCAAAGGAAGGAATTGAAGTGGATAGAGCTAAAGTAGATGTAATTGCTAAACTTCCACATCCCATCAATGTTAGAGGAGTTAGAAGTTTTCTAGGGCATGCCGGTTTTTACCGACGTTTCATAAAAGATTTTTCTAAAATTGCCACTCCTATGAATAAACTCCTAGAAAAGGAGGCTTCATTCATCTTTTCAGATGAATTTATCAAATCTTTTAGTATACTTAAAGAAAAACTCACTAATGCGCCGATCATGATAACACCAAATTGGAATCTACCGTTTGAACTTATGTGTGATGCAAGTGATTTTGCAATGGGAGCCGTTTTAGGACAAAGGATTGAAAAACGATTTCAACCTATATATTATGCTAGTAAGACGTTACAAGGAGGACAAACGAACTATACAACTACTGAAAAAGAACTCCTTGCTATTGTCTTTGCTTTTGACAAATTTCGTTCATATCTCGTTCTAGCAAAAACGGTGGTCTATACCGACCATTCTGCTCTTAGATACCTATTTTCGAAACAAGATGCCAAACCAAGATTAATCCGTTGGATCTTACTCTTACAAGAGTTCGATATTGAAATTCGAGATAAAAAGGGAGCAGAAAATCTCGCCGCTGATCATCTTTCTCGTCTTGAAAATCCTGAATTAGAAGTTCTAAATGAATCGGCCATACAAGACAACTTTCCTGATGAATATCTATTGAAGATAGATTATAATGAAATTCCATGATTTACAGACTATGCAAACTACTTAGTATGTGGATTCCTTGAAAAAGGATTATCGTACCAAAAACGAAAGAAATTCTTCAGTGATATAAAACACTATTTCTGGGAAGATCCACATTTGTTTAAAAGTTGTCCAGATGGAATAATACGCCGATGTGTATTCGGAGATGAAGCCAATCAAATCTTAAAACATTGTCACACAGGACCAACAGGAGGGCATTATGGGCCTCAACTCACAGCAAGAAAAGTTTATGATGCTGGATTCTATTGGCCTACAATTTACAAAGACGCACACCTTCTTTGCAAATCCTGTGATGCTTGTCAAAGGGCCGAAAAAATAAGTCAACGTGATGAAATGCCATAAAATGTCATTCAAGTATGTGAAGTATTTGACATTTGGGGTATTGACTTTATGGGTCCATTTCCAAAATCTCATAATAATCTATATATTCTCGTAGCCATTGATTATGTATCTAAATGGGCGGAAGCACAAGCTCTCCCAACTAACGATGCACGAGTTGTAGTCAACTTTTTAAAACGTCTTTTTGCAAGGTTTGGAACACCGAAAGCTTTAATAAGTGATCGGGGAACTCATTTTTGTAATAATCAACTTGAGAAAGTTCTTAAAAGATATGGAGTAACTCATAAAATCTCCACCGCTTATCATCCACAAACAAGTGGACAAGTTAAAAATACCAACCGAGCTTTAAAACGTATTCTAGAGAAAACCGTAGGATCAAATCTGAAGGAATGATCCATAAAATTGGAGGATGCACTCTGGGCTTTTAGAGCAGCCTACAAAACTCCAATTGGAACCACACCTTTTAGACTCGTTTACGGAAAAGCATGTCATCTTCCAGTAGAAATTGAACACAAAGCATTTTGGGCTTTGAAGACATGTAATCTTGATTTACATGAAGCTGGACGTCTACGGTTAAGTCAACTAAACGAATTAGAAGAATTAAGACATGAAGCATACGAAAATTCGTTAATCTATAAGGAAAGAACGAAGAAATGGCATGATAAAAGAATCAGAAGTTCAAAAGAATTTAAAGAAGGAGACAGAGTTCTTCTTTTCAATTCACGATTCAAGCTATTTCCTGGAAAATTGAAATCAAGATGGTCTAGACCATTCATAGTCAAAAGAGTTTTCCCATACGGAACAGTAGAATTAATAAATTCAAATGGGATTGAATTTAAAGTTAATGGTCACAGAGTTAAACACTACATAGATAGTCCGATGGAAGTCGATAACGAAGTTAATCACAATTTCGACACCACAGCTAACTAAGTGTGGGGAGAATCAAGTCTTTAAAGGATAATATGTATTTCTGTTAGAGTTAGATTTTCTGTTTTCGTGTAGTTTTCGAAAATGGAACCCGAATGGTCTTTCCCTAGCAGACCCTAAAGAACTAGTCTTCTCCCCCCATTCTGAATTTTTATTTTTTTTAGGTTTTTACGAAATGAAGACTTCCTGTGAACTAAACCATGGTCTAATGCTACACGCTTTAATTACTAAATGTAATAATGACACAATACCGAGTGAACTGGTATCAGTAATCAGAGAAAAATTGGACGGAGTAAGAAAAGAATCCAGATGCGAAGATAATAAGTTACAATTTGGTAAAGGAAAATCAAAATCCGCAGCGAAAAGAAGAGCACGACACCTTGAAAAATGTCACAAATGCGGAAAATGGTCACACGAAGGTAAATGTTCAAATAATCAAACCTATTCAACCACCGAATTTGTTACATTATGCAGAGATGGACCGTTCATATGTTTAGAAGAAAAAACACTGAATGCTCGAGGCTACGCCTATGTATCCATGGAAAACCAATTAGTCCGACTATCTTATGAGTGGGCTAGAACATATCACTAAGAATACTATCTCACAGGTAAGTTTGTACAGTTTTCATTTTTTATTTTTATTTTTAACCTTTTAATAATAAACGCTAATTTGTTCGCTATAAAGTATTAAATTGGTATTTAATAAAATTAGGTCTTGCGACCGAAATTATTGATATCATACAAAACTTTATTACATCACTGCGAAATTTAACGTTTATTCTTAAGGTATAAATATCTTTAATCAATCAAACCAAAATATTTCAAAAATCCGTGATGAGTTAAATTAGGTTATGAAACCGAAATTACTTTACCGAAAAGAGGGGCATATGTTTTTTGATAATATTTGATTGATTAAAGTGGAATAAAAAAGCCAAAAAGATTTTTAATTTTATTTTTACCATGTTTTTAAAAAATTAATAAATTAATATTAAATAAATATTGTAAACTTTTAAAATTGTAAATATTTGGAAAATTAATATTTTTAATATAAGTTTGTATGTATAAAAACAAAAATATAATATAAATTTGGTGTGAATTTTTAAATTTTAATAATATGAATTTTTAATTTTATGCATTTTAAATTTAAGTTTGGTGTGAATTTAAAAACAAACATTTACTTTATTTCACTAAGTTAAAAATATGATTTTTAAAATTCGTCGTGAGTTGAAGACTAGGTCTTTGAACCGAAATTGCTCTACCCAAGGGAGGGACGAGAACTTTTATTATCATTATTTTTAATCTTATTTAAATTAAAGTATGCCAAAAACGTTAAAAAAAACCCAAAAATCTTTACTTTTAAAATCACGCTTTAAATTGACAAATTTTAAAATTTTGTCGAGGGACGGACTAGGACAATGATCCGAAACGCCCTCATCCTAAAAAGAAACAAATTTTTAAAATTTTATTAATTTTATGTTTTATTAAGTATAAGGTTTTATTATTAAAAAAAAAAGCTGAAAGTACTGTAGCCGGACACCCATGCGATCGCATGGGATTCTCACTATACCTCCATGCGATCGCATGGAGGCAAAAATCAGGCCAGGTTCAAAAAGGCAGCAGGTCTGTCTTCTCCACAAAAACACACATACATACCCGAAATTCTCTCAAAATCTCACCAAATTTCATCATTTTTCCACCGTAATTCGTCATTTTTCTTGCTCTAATCATGCATAGATTCTCATTCTTCAGCAAAAAGGTAAAAATTACACCCCTAAACTCTATAAATTCCTAGTTTTTGTGATAATTACCAATATTTTACCTAATGCAATTTTGCTAATTTCTAGTATAATTAGTGTTAAATTGTTAGTATTTTATGCATGTATAACCTAGATTGATGCTATTTAACATGAATTGAAGCCAAAAACTTCAAAATTTTTAGAAATCTAGGGTTTGTGTTCTTGAGCAATTTGGGGCTTTTTGATATAAACAGGTTATGGCCGATTTTTGTCATGAACTATTGCTTAATTGAGTAGTGTAACATGTTTAGGTAGTTAAATGATCCAAACATTGATCCTAAACATGATTTTTAAAGATTAAAGTGGACTTTTTAGGCGAAAATTCATGAACTTGATTAATTTGATATAATTGCCATTTGAGACTTGTTTAATTGTTAGTAATGACTATTTTGACATGTTATTTGAGTTAAATACTTATGAACTTTGTCTACATTTCCATATGTGCTTATTTGAAAAAGTATAGAATTGTAAAAATTGTGAAAATGTGTATAAGTTAAATTTTTATTTAACATGTTATTATGATTGTTTTAAGTTGTTATTTTGCTAACACTAATGCATATTTGGATGCACAAATTTTGTGTTTAATGTGTTTCGCAGAAAGCCGATACTGGAGGTTCAGGAGCATCATCATCTAGACGACCTGCTCCAACACCAGAACCAGAACCAGAAATGCAACACGAGCCATAACCCGAACAAGAACCACAACAGGAACCACAACAACAGCCTGATCAACACGTACCTTATTATGATCCGGTACAGTTTGTTAATGAATTCATAGTATTCCCGATGAGGCCACCATTAGAATTCCCAACAATTCCTGAGCACACTTTGCATCCTAATCTGAGATTTGATAGAAGATGGAGAGATTACGAGACATATCAAAGGAACAAATTCAAATTGGTAACAAAAAACGTAGAGGTGCCAAGGGTAATAGATTGGGATCCTTTGGAGAGAGTTCAGCTAGCTAATAGAGTCAGACTGCTACTGATTCAGAGGTACGGGAACTCTTCTTTTACAGATTGGGAACGTCTTTTCACCATTCGTAGGCCTGTATATAAGTAATGGTGTGTTGAGTTGATGAGTACTGTATCACTTGATACAAATATAGTTAGAATAGATGATAGAAGATTTCTTAGGTTTATCCTTGGCGGTAGGATGTACAGAATGTCCATGCTGGACATGGCCAGGGCTTTACAGATATATACTCCTGGAGAGTTGCTACTACCCGATTGTACAAATTTGATTCATTATGGTGAAAGGGTAGATAGCAACTTTGACGCTGACGCCATTTGGAGGCGTATGTCACATTTTGATGTTTTTACATGAGCGGGAGGACACTCCTATACACATATTGACAGAGCCGAGCTTCGTATCATTCATAGATTTTTGGCTAACTCGATTACACAGAGAGGTCACAATAAGGAAAAAATGACCTTACATGATTTATTCTACCTAAAGTGTATTCGGGATCCTAGAAGCTTTGTCAATATCCCTTACTGTGTTGGTTTTTATTTATCTAAAATGGTAGAAGGAATGCAGGACGGGAGTATAATAGGAGGAGGTATTTTTGTTACTCTCATTAGAGAGTATTTAGGTGTTGATAGGAACCAAGGGGGTCCATTACAGCTTTGTAGAGAACAGGTTGAGCCTTTAGGATTGAAAGTTTATGTGGGTGCTAAGGTATTGAAAAGTAGACGCAACCAGGCAGTACCCTTTGAGGGCCCTCATCCTCAGGTAGAGAGAGGCTCAGACGAGGAAATGGAGGAAGCGGAAGACATTAGGGATGTCTTTTGAGATGCTATTCTTGACGTCCACGTTCGTATAGATGAGGAAGCAATGACGAGCGCGGCCAGACATAGTATGTACGAGCAGTGGAACTCCGATCGAGTATACGAGGATTATAGGCGACGCTAACACGATAGCTGGTTAGTTCATCAGCACCAAATCATGAGCCAGCTATCATATCAGGTACCAAATAATTACGTGCCTACACAACCTGCTCATTTTCCGCCACACAGCCCCGACATCCGACCACCCTTTAACCGGTATGACTATAACCAAGCCTATCAGGACACCTATAACCAACAATGGAACCCACCTGATGAGATGAACTGGAACCCCTATCCAGACTGATTTAGTTCCATTTGGTTATTTTTATGATTTTTATATTTTTATCTTTTTAATTATTCATGTTTAAACTTATGTTATTGGATATATTTATGTAATTTTTATCATTTTTATTATTATTGTGTACTAATATTTTACCTTTAGGATTTGAAAGTGGGATATTAAGTCCCATTTCAAATTGCCATGCATGTTTATATTTGTATGTATGTATATTGTCGATTGTAGAAAACAGGGTAAAACAGCGCATTTTCAAAGACTGGCATTAAGTTCAGCAAAAGCTACTAATTTTGACGACAAGATGAAAAATAAATGTGATGTAACAACAAGACGGAATGAACAAATGATGTGCACCATTTATCATTCAGCAAACAAACGCCAATATGTTTGGAAACTTTGGTAAAATTTAATCATTTTTCTACGCTAATCACCCTCAATAATTTAAATTATTACTAATTTCTTGCAAATGAGGGCATTGTAAGATCTTAAGTGTGGGAATGGGTTAAATTCTTTCGGATTTTTAAAATTTTTAACTTATACACTTGGTTACCATTAAAAATACTAGTAACGCAGTAGTTGTATTAGAATCTAGTGCTCTCTGATAATAAAGAACAGCCCTAGTCTTATATACTGACTACCCAATTCTAGTAAAAATTTTCAAAATTTTCAATTAAATGAACTCAAAATCATGTTTATACATATTTATGAACGATAAAACTAGGTGTTAACACCGAAATTATTGTTACCTCGGAAAGGACATAAATTGAGAAACAAACCAAAATGTTAGAATTCATTTAAAATGGAATAGAGGACAATAAAAAGGCAAATAAAAGAAAATAAAAGCCAAGTGTGGAAAAATTTACCAAGTTATTTTAAACATATGTCACATATTTCTGTAACAAATAATTGAAGATACTTTTGCTTTGAACTAAACTAAACAGTTTTACCCGAGTTACTGTAAGAAAGATGGATCTACACGATGAATTAATTCCATCATTAAAAGGAAGTAAAGTCTTCCGAAAAAGAAACGCGCTTCTTGATTTAGGTCATGAAGTTGTCGTCCAGACCAGCTGTAGGTTGACGAAAAATCTAGAAAAGTCATCTCTAAAATCAGCAGGAAATCCACGGACCTCAGCATCAAACAGGGTCGCCAAGTGGTCAGACTTATCCTAACTATGAGAGGATCTGTCTCGTACAATGGGGGGGCACCTTGCAAATTAGCTTGATAAGACTAATGAATCAGATCCCCAGAAAGGATAATCTCCTTAAAGATCAAAAATCAGCTTTTAAGACTGATATTACTCAATCCTAGAGATTGACCTTAAAGATTGAGAATTACAAACTCATGGAATTCAATGATATCTAAACTCGAGCTTGAACGAGAAAATATTTTGATCAAAATTTCAAACCGATTTGTTTTCTGAAAACCTATTTTCAATGCCTTCATTACCATTGAACGTAAAATCCTAGGAATTCACCTGGAATTCATTAGGTCACCTGAATCAAATCGGGTGTCAACCGTAAGAACGGTGGTTGCATAGCATGGTCGAAGACAGGACCTTGTGCCAGACCAGAAAAATTATAGGATGATCTTTACTATTGCTCCTACAAAGGATAGTAATAGCATCCGACACGTTTTAGACCATGAACAAAAGCATGTCAGGGGACATTGCCTTAACAGTTGCTTGTTCAACGCTTTCCTTTACAACCGGACTGTAGTTTACCGAAAGGTAATATACAGAGCAAGTATACTGGACGTGTTTCTTTTCCAATACAAGGTTAGCAAGTGGGTGACACAAAACCGCAAGTTTTGAGTTAAAATTTTCAAATCTGTAACCCACTAAACCCACAAAAACAATTTGCAAACACCGGTGAAGGGTTATTCCGAAAAACTTATCTAGGGTAAAAAACTAGATTTAATTTTCAAAAGATTAAATGTTTTCATAAAGATCCAATTTCCTTAAAGGATCTAAATTTTATAGTCATGTAGGACTGTAAACCACATCGTTACTACCATTGTTTATACCGCCGTATAGAAATCACTGATGTACAAAGTGTGAAGAATAAAGAGGTGATTCTAGTATTTCAAGACTATATTGCTTGAGGATAAGCAACACTCAAGTGTGGGAATATTTGATAATGCTAAAAACGAACATATATTTCATAGCATTATCCCTCAAGAAAGACAAGCTTTTAGTTGCAATTGTTCTATTTACAAGTGATATTCGTTTAAATAATAAAAGGTGAAGACAAAAGACAGATTCGACAAATTGAAAACGCAAACGACCAAAAAGCTAAAAAGTGCAAAGTACAAGCAAAGAGGTTCCAATTAATGATAAGAAACGTCTCAAAATTACAAGAGTACAAGATTCAAAACGCAAAGTACAAGATATTAAATTATACGAAAAGACGTTCGAAAATCCGGAACCGGGACCAGAGTCAACTCTCAACGCTCGACGCAACGGACTAAAAATTACAAATCAACGGAGTACAAGAATATAATATAATATATATATATAATTAAATTTAATTATATATATTATATTATATAATAAATAAATAAGCAGCCCACGTTTTTGTAGACTTTTGAGCCTCTCCAGCTGGCCATGCGATCGCATGAGCCTGAGGGCAAAGCTCATGCGATCGCATGAGCTCCTTTTCCAGCCCACATGCCTATAAAAATTAGCATTCTGGTGAACATCATATCCATATATCAATCTCTCTATCTAAACGTATATATATATATATATATATATATATATATATATATATATATATATATATATATATATATATATATATATATATTTATATTTTAATTTTAATTTTAATTTTAATTTTAATTTCTAATAATAAGGGTATGTTAGCGCATATTGTAAGGGTGTAAGTCGAAATTCTGTCCGTGTAACGCTACGCTATTTTTAATCATTGTAAGTTATGTTCAACCTTTTTAATTTAATGTCTCGTAGCTAAGTTATTATTATGCTTATTTAAATCGAAGTAATCATGATGTTGGGCTAATTACTAAAATTGGGTAATTGGGCTTTGTACCATAATTGGGGTTTGGACAAAAGAACGACACTTGTGGAAATTAGACTATGGGCTATTAATGGGCTTTATATTTGTTTAACTAAATGATAGTTTGTTAATTTTAATATAAAGATTTACAATTGGACGTCCCTATAAATAACCATATACACTCGATCGGACAAGATGGGCGGGGTATTTATATGTACGAATAATCGTTCATTTAACCGGATACGGAAATGGATTAATAGTCTATGGAATTATTAAAACAGGGGTAAAATTATGTACAAGGACACTTGGCATAATTGATAACAAAGTATTAAAACCTTGGGTTACACGCAGTCGACATCCTGGTGTAATTATTAAACAAAGTAATAAAACCTTGTTACAGTTTAAGTCCCCAGTTAGTTGGAATATTTGACTTCGGGTATAAGGATAATTTGACGAGGATACTCGCACTTTATATTTATGACTGATGGACTGTTATGGACAAAAACCAGACAGACATATTAAATAATCCAGGACAAAGGACAATTAACCCATGGGCATAAAACTAAAATCAACACGTCAAACATCATGATTACGGAAGTTTAAATAAGCATAATTCTTTTACTTCATATTTAATTTCCTTTATTTTATATTTAATTGCACTTTTAATTATTGCACTTTTATTTATTGTTTTTGTATTTAATTGCACTTTTAATTATCGTACTTTTTAATTATCGCAATTTTATTTTATCGCACTTTTATTTATCGCAATTTCCTTATCGTTATTTACTTTACGCTTTAAATTAAGTCTTGTATTTATTTTTAATATTTTACATTAGGTTTTAACTGTGACTAAGTTTTAAAATCGACAAACCCATCATTAAACGGTAAAAACCCCCCTTTTATAATAATAATATTACTTATATATATATATATATATATATATATATATATATATATATATATATATATATATATATATATATATATATATATATATATATATATATATATATTTGTATTTTTATAAATTAAACTAATATAGCGTTAAGCTTTGTATAAAAGATTCCCTGTGGAACGAACCGGACTTACTAAAAACTACACTACTGTACGATTAGGTACACTACCTATAAGTGTTGTAGCAAGGTTTAAGTATATCCATTCTATAAATAAATAAATATCTTGTGTAAAATTGTATCGTATTTAATAGTATTTTCTTGTAAAATTTAATAGTATTTTATACCCCTTAGCTTTAACATCAGGTATTTTTGGCGCCGCTGTCGGGGATCGAAATCTAGCTTAAAAGCCGGAAGCGCAACGCTAATATAAAAAAAAAGGATTTTTATTTTTAGTTTACTTTTATTAAAATACGCTTTTGTAAAAATACGTTTTAAATATTCGAAAATATAAAAAGAAAAATGAAAATATAAATATTTTTAAGAGTGTGTTAAATATTTAAGTTTTATAAGCTTTCTTTATTTCTATTTTTAGTTTGTAAAAATATAATTTTTATTTAATTTATATAAATATATTATAAATATATAATACAACAAAACAGAAAAAAATAATATTAAAACTCGAATCCAGTACTGTAGCAGCCCAGTGTCTGGCCCGAAACCCTAGCCCATGCGATCGCATGGCTGGGTAACTTAGGACTCATGCGATCGCATGAGCCCTTCTGACACGCCACATTTGATTATCGTACAGCATTAAATACGGAGTAATTATTATTATTATTAATCAAACCCTAATTAGGGTTGTATTATTATAATATTTAAGTTTTAATTTTATTATTTTGTATTATTTAGTTTTAATTAGGTTATTTAATTTATATAAACTTAATACTTTTATAAAATAAATAATATAAAAATAATATTTTTATAAAAATTGTACTTTTTACAACTTTTAGTATATTTTTATATTTTGTCCCTTTTTAATTATTTTAGCATAATATTTGTATTTTATCACTCGTACTTAGTTTTAAACTTAGTTTTTGCCATAGTTATTTTTATTTCTAGATTTTTAGGCTTTGCCGTAAAATCCTTTAAGTGCTTTTTCTTTAGACTAAGATTTAGGTGCTTTAGAATTTTGCGACGCCGTTCTTCGTGCTACTTTCTTATTTTTTATTTTTTGACGCCTTTTACCTATGTATCAATTATCACTCAAATTAGTAATCTCAATTTGCAATTTTAATTTTAAGTTAGTGATAGTAATAAGGTTGGGTTAGTCGAGTGTTTTTAAAGTTTTATAAGTCACTCTTTTTCTTTCTTATTTTTTGACGCCTTTTATTTTTCAACCCTTTTCTTTTTCGACCTATTTCGACGCGCTCTTTCTTTTTCTTTCTTATTTCTCGCCATTCTAGTTTTTAGGACATAGAATTTTTTTCTACTTCTTCTCTAAATTTCTTAAAATTACGAAAATTTATTTTAAGTGGTTAAATTGATAGACATCAAAATTTTCTGGTTCGTAGTAATAGTTGAATTTGTACGTGGACCGGGTTATTGGAGCCAAACAGTACTCAATTATATTGATACCAAACGAATCCTGCCCCTCTGCTGCATCTTTTGGCTATTCGAAACGTAGGCAAAATCAGAAAAGTCTATTAATTGGATAACTTATATAATTTTTCTTTCCTTTTAAAAACTAATAGTATATTCAGTGAATGCACCGAGCAAGACGTTCACCACCTTTTGTACGTTCACCACCTGTAACCAGATCAAGACATCTAGCAAATATTGTCGCCGTTGATTTTTCTTTAGAATCGTCATCCAGTCGACCAAGTACTCCAATTCAAATTTCCGATAATCCATTTTTTGAACCCGACCTCACAATTGAGAATCCGTAGAATATTCAGGGATGATTCATAGATCCTGAACCATTAATTTTTCCTCCGGAACCACCAATCATTCAAACAGAGATTGTTGAGGAACGAACCATTAAATCAGAATCCTCTAGTGATTCAGATTCAAGAAATTCAATTATGGAGAATCTGGAACCTCTAAGTATGGAAGACCGAATGTGAGCTAAACGCACTGGCCAAGGTCACGCAATTACTCATCCTGACATTAATGCGCCAGATTATGAAATCAAAGGACAAATTCTACATATGGTGACTAATCAATGCCAATTTAGTGGTGCACCGAAGGAAGATCCAAATGAACATCTTCGTACCTTTAATAGGATCTGCACTCTATTTAAAATCCGAGAAGTTGAGGATGAACAGATATATCTCATGTTATTTCCCTGGACTTTAAAGGGAGAAGCCAAAGATTGGTTGGAATCGTTACCTGAAGGGGCGATCGATACATGGGACGTTTTAGTTGAAAAATTTCTTAAACAATTCTTTCCGGCATCTAAAGCCGTAAGACTTCAAGGAGAAATTGTTACGTTCACACAGAAACCAAATGAAACTCTATATGAGGCATGGACCAGATTTGTAAAGTTATTAAGAGGATGTCCGCAACATGGTTTAGACACCTGTCAAGTAGTACAAATATTCTACCAAGGATGCGACATCACTACAAGGAAATACATCGATATAGCAGCTGGTGGTTCTATTATGAAGAAAACTTAAACTGATGCTTACAAAATTATTGATAACACTGCTTCCCACTCATATGAGTGGCACCAAGAAAAAGATATCGTTAGATCATCTAAAGCAGCTAGAGCCGATTCTAGCCATGACTTAGATTCCATTTCCGCAAAGATAGACGCTGTCGAGAGACGAATGGAAAAGATGACTAAAGATATTCACTCAATACGAATTAGTTGTGAGCAGTGTGGAGGACCACATTTGACAAAAGATTGTCTCAGTATTGAACTAACAATGGAACAAAGATAGAATATTTCATACATAAACCAAAGGCCTGGAAATAATTATCAGAATAATTATCAACCGCCAAGACCAATTTACAATCAAAACCAGAATTATAACCGAAATATTCCATACAACAATCAACAAGGTCCTAGTAATCAACAAGTATCCAATAATACTTACAATCAGCAAAGACCTAATTTTCAAAACAAACCACCACAAACCGATGATAAAAAGCCGAATTTAGAAGATATGATGACGAAGCTAGTTGAAACTCAAACGCAGTTTTTCACATCTCAGAAACAAACTAATGAACAAAATGTTCAAGCATTTAGAAATCAACAAGCTTCTATTCAAAATTTGGAACAAGAAGTAAGTAATCTAGCAAGGTTAATAGGTGAAAGAAAACCGGGAAGTTTACCTAGTGATACAAATGCTAACCCCCGGAATGAAACAGCTAAAGCCATTACCACAAGAAGTGGTATTACACTTAAACCACCTGAAATACCTGTTACTTCTGATGAAGCTATTCCTACTTCACAAGAACCACAACCTGAACAAGATAAGGAAAAAGAACCGGTAGTTGAAAAGGTTAATGAAGATAACACAGTTAAGGCTAAACCTTATGTTAAACCATACCAACCACCACTTCCTTACCCGAGTAAAATGAAAAAAGAGAAACTTGAAGCCGAGCAATCCAAATTCTTGGATATGTTTAAACAAATAAATGTCAATCTTCAATTCATTGATGTAATTTCAGGAATGCCTAGATATGCTAAATTTCTGAAAGATCTAATCTCAAATAGAAAGAAAATGGAAGAACTCTCGGCCGTTACTATGAATGCTAATTGTTCAGCAGTGCTGTTTAATAAGATACCAGAAAAATTATCTGATCCAGGAAGTTTCACAATTCCATGTTTTCTGGGTAGTCTTAGTTCAATAGAAGCATTGGCAGACTTAGGTGCTAGTATAAATTTAATGCCGTATTCACTATACGCTAAACTAGACCTTGGAGAATTGAAACCAACAAGAATAAGCATACAACTAGCCGATCGATCAATAAAATATCCTAGAGGGATAATGGAGAACATGCTAGTTAAAGTTGGTACTTTAGTATTTCCAGTAGATTTTGTTATTCTGGACATGGAAGAAGATTCTCAAGTTCCTCTCATATTAGAAAGACCATTCTTAAACACGGCTAAAGCAATGATAGACGTGTTTGGTAAGAAACTGACCCTAAGTATAGAGGATGAGAGTGTTACCTTTTCAGTTGATAGAGCAATACAACAACTGCAATCTGCAGATGATACATGCTATTATATTCAAACTATAGATTCACATGCAGAATTGTTAGAAGAATTTTCAGAATTACAAGGAACAGGAGAAGCTCTTTAGGAGAAGGAACTGAACCAATTGATGAAATTGAAAACCCCCCTTTTATAATAATAATATTACTTATATATATATTTGTATTTTTATAAATTAAACTAATATAGCGTTAAGCTTTGTTTAAAAGATTCCCTGTGGAACGAACCGGACTTACTAAAAACTACACTACTGTACGATTAGGTACACTGCCTATAAGTGTTGTAGCAAGGTTTAAGTATATCCATTCTATAAATAAATAAATATCTTGTGTAAAATTGTATCGTATTTAATAGTATTTTCTTGTAAAATTTAATAGTATTTTATACCCCTTAGCTTTAACATCAACACACCTGCAGGGCAAAACACTGTAGGGGAATTAGCATAACGTTAAGTGAATGGCAATATCTAGGTGGACATCACTACAAGCATCAAGCACAGCTTATAGACACTGGTCACTAATCACTTAAAGCCATACACAAGAGGACCGGCAACCTATAGCTGATCAAGCTGGAATATACTGATAGTCCACACTACTGAGTTACTGATATAGTCTTCCAGACGTGACGCACTCGTCATTCACACTATACCACTAATCAGTAATACTTGGACCCAATACTATCACCCTAAATACACAAGGTAAATAGCATTGACCTCTTACGTCGCACAAAACACCTCGACGTTCACTGGGTGCATACATATTCACATATAGTCACTGCACTGGTCACAGACTCATTACACAGTCTATTTAAGCATGGCACGGATCACTATACTTGTCACTGTATAATCACATCCATAAAGATAATTCCACTCACCTGGAAGCACAAGTACTCAGTTGTCTTATATCACCGAGCCTTCACCTTTCCGCTTATCACCTTGTTTTGATGCTTGAAATCACTTGAATCAGATACACGAAATCACAAGCTTCGAATTACACTTTTTGATTTTAGGATTTAGAGAGCAATATGGTATTCAGGGTTTGTGTTTTTGCTAAAAGTGGTAAGGAAATGAACGATACAGCGTATATATTGAATTTAGGTTTCTTCACATGAAGGTAAGCTCTCCCGTCTAACACACGGGTATTTACCAGTTATCTGAAACCCAAAATCTTTATTAACTTATTCATTGTAAGTCCAAATCACAAAAGGAAATATGTTCTGTGACCCTTGTCACAAAACGCACATTATCCCATATACAATAATTATAAAACACATAATTATTAAAATCACTTAATAACACAGAAGGGTAAACAGTCTAACGACCCGTCCTAATCCATCCGGACGAAGTTGGTTACATCGCGAGGTACTTGACCTCTATATGATACATTTTACAAACATTGCATTCATTTTTGAAAAGACAATCTTTCATTTCATTGAAAGTTGACGGCATGCATACCATTTCATAATATATCTAACTATAATTGACTTAATAATAATCTTGATGATCTCAACGACTCAAATGCAACGTCTTTTGAAATATGCCATGAATGACTCCAAGTAATATCTTTAAAATGAGCAAACGCACAGCAGAAGATTTCTTTCATACCTGAGAATAAACATGCTTTGAAGTGTTAACCAAAAGGTTGGTGAGTTCATTAGTTTAACATAAATAATCATTTCGATCATTTTAATAGACCACAATATTTTCATTTTCAGTTCTCATAAAATAACGTCCCATGCATAGAGACAAAAATATCATTCATATGGATTGAACACCTGGTAACCGACATTAACAAGATGCATATAAGAATATCCCCTATCATTCCGGGAAATCCTTCGGACATGATAAAACAACATCAAAGTACTAAAGCATCCGGTACTTTGGATGGGGTTCGTTAGGCCCAATAGATTTATAAAACATTTTATAAAATTATTCTACATTGAGATGTAACAAAAATATTTAATGATACAACTCAGCTTAGAATTTAAAATCAATGCTAAACAGCATATAATAATCCATGCTAAACAGCATATAGTAATCTATAGTTCTATTCCACAGCCTGAGGTGTAACGAAAAATATTTGTTGATACAACTCTACATAGAATTTAGTTTTTGACAGAACTATTTTGTAAATCAAAAAGCTCATTTATTCATCCCAAAACATTTAAAGAGTTTTAAAAATGGGATTAGTTTTTGTGTCTATTTCTTCAAACATTTATAAAACAGCGTATGTATTCTCAGCCCAAAAATATATAATGCAAAAGCAATTAAAAAGGGAGCAAATGAAACTCACCTAATGTATTTTGTAGTAAAAATACATATGACTATATTGAACAATGCAGGATTGGCCTCGGATTCACGAACCTATATCATTTGTATATTTATTAATATACATAGTTGTAATCGAACAAATATATATATAAATTTATTAGTTATATCCTTTTTATTTTAATAATATATATATGTTTCTTATATTCATTTTGTTATATAAAAATATTAATCTTTGTTATGTTATATGTATTAATATATTTTTAATATGTGTATATATATATATATATATATATATATATATATATATATATATATAGCATTTGTATATTAATTATAATAATAGTCAAAGTAATATTAATAGTGGTAAAATGATAATAATTATAATACTTAATATTACTAATAAGATAATATTGTTAATAATTCCATTAATGATAATAATAATGACATTAATAATTATAACTGTGAAAATATTAATTTTACTGTTAATAATAATTATGATAATGATTTTTAGTAACTACATGATAATACTAATAACAATACTAATGATATTTTTAGTAATATCAAAATAACAATTTTTGTAAAAATGATAATAATAATAATAATAATAATAATAATAATAATAATAATAATAATAATAATAATAATAATAATAATAATAATAGTAGTAATTTTTGATAATAACAATACTAATAATTGTAATCATATTAATAATAATGATAATATTTATAATAATACACATGTTAATAATAATAATAACTCTAATATTTATATAATGATACTAATACTAATGTTTATGAAAATAACAATAATTCGTGTTATTTTCATAGTGATAATAATAATAAACCTTTTCATCATAATGATAATAATATTAAAGTTTTAAAATTAATAATAATATCATAAGTAATACCCATAGTATTGATAATAGATATAATACTTATATTTATGATAATAGTAATAATAACAATTATAATACTAATAATAAAAATAACAATAATAATAATAATAATAATTATGAGCATAACAATGTCACTTATAATAATAATCATATCATAATAATAATAATAAGAATAATAATAAGAAAAATAATAATAATTTAGATAACAACCTTTGAAGAAAAACAAGTCCCAAATAAAATACGCTGCTGCTAGGACTCGAACCCGTGACCACCCGCTCACCCACACGTCCCTTAAACCATTGGGCTGTTACCCTTTTTCTGGATTAATATTGAGCATAAAACTATTTAACCCTTATTTTTTTTTCTGTTTTCCTAGTCTTCTTCTTCGTTTAACACTAGCTCGACCAGAGATAATTCAAAACCGAAATAACTAACTTAATTTTTATTTAAGACTTATAAATAATCAAATATATTTTTTTAGAGTTGTGTTTCTGATTAATCAAAAAATATATATATATATATATATATATATATATATATACATAAACACAGCAGCAGTTATTCGACGCTGTAAATAAAGAAAAAGAAAAATTTGATTGTTAATTTGAGAACGTTTTGGATAAAACTTTCAACACAAATTGTGTTCTAAATCATGCCTATAAACTTTATAAATTGATAATTTCAACAGAAACAATCTTTAAAACTTTAATTTGATCAAGGAACAAAGGTTGACTTTTTTATCTAAAACTTTGACTTCGAAATTCTCACTCGATATCAGAAATTGAGACTTATAACTTTGCAGATAGTTTGAGTGGAAGATTTCAAACACATCTGAATTATTACTTTTTGAAATAGTTTTCGAAATAGTACCATTGTATATTGAGTTCTTGAGCAGAGACTAGCGACTAACTTTTTTTATATATTTTCTGTTTAATTCGCGTATTACAGCTAATGATATATATAATGGGATTGAGTATATGATAAAGCAACTAAATCTAATCATATATGGGATTGAGATGGACTGGTAACAAACATCAGACAATATGGACACCATTTTCTCTAATCAGACATAAAAAAATAATAATAATATAAAGGACGATCCTTTTATAACAGGTTTGGTTTGTATTGAGATTCTGATATTGACTGGTAGAAAGCAAATTTCAAAAGGAAATCGATAGAGATATCTAACAGAATGATTCTTCATCAGGTTTTATAATTAATAAATTTAATAAATAATAATAATAATAATATTATTAATAATTAATAATAATGGTATTAATAATAATAATAATAATAATACATATCCTTGATAATAATAATAATAAACTGATAATAATAATATTATTACTGAAATTTGTATATGTATATGTATTTATATATATCTTTATTTGTATAACTATATATATATTTGTATATTAAATATATAAAGAAACCCAATAATAATAAAATTAATAATCATGATAATGATAACATAATATCTAATAGTAGTACTAGTAATAATAAAGATAATGAGTTACATGTTTCAATTTTTATATCTATATAATGATATTAGTAATACTGATATTAATTTTAATATTTATTTTAAATATAATAATCAAAGTAATAATAATAATAATATTAATATAATAACTATACATTAACTTGTAAATTTTAATATTACATTTTGTTGATTATGTAATATTATATAATTTATATCATCTAATAACTTGTATTGAATATTAAATTTCTATACATTTAAATATATATTACAATATACTTACAATAATAATTATGTACATCAATCATACATATTTATATTTATATATATTAATATTACTTATTCAAATATTCATATTAGTGTGTATAATGAAATTATTGTTAATAATATTAACACAACAGTTATATTCAAACTAGTAATTTAATATATTACAATTTATAAATTGTATCCTAGTTACTAATTATATAATATATTATATAATAACTTATATCAAGTATTTAATATTTATAATTTACAATCCATATGATATTATTTATGTTTAGAATTCATATATATAAATATATATATATATATATATATATATATATATATATATATATATATATATATATATATATATATATATATATATATATATATATATATATACATTAATAGCAACTTATTTATTATGTACTTTATTTTCACATTATTAATTCCAATTAATTGAAGTGCATTTTATTAGTAAAACATATATCTATATATATACATGTATTTATATCTATCTCTATATATTTATTTACAACCAAATGTTCGTGAATCGTCGGAAATAGTCAAAGGTCAAATGTATACATGAACACAGTTCAAAGGTTTTGAGACTTCAACATTACAGACTTTGCTTATCGTGTCGAAACCATATAAGATTTAAGTTTAAATTTGGTCGGAAATTCGCGGGTCATCACAGTACCTACCCGTTAAAGAAATTTCGTCCCGAAATTTGAGTGAGGTCGTCATGGTTAATCATAAAAATGTTTTTATGACGAATATGAGTTGATAAATAGAGTTTTATCATTATTGAGTAATATAGATAAAACGATTTGGTTACTTGAAGCGTATGAGTGAAGTTGTCACAAAATAGTGAACTGAGAAAAATAACGATTCGTCTTGACTTTTGACATAGTCACAGTTTAATTTCAGAATTTAAGGGATTTAAAGAAAATCTTGGAAATCTATAAGATCTGATTCTTCGGGATTTATGGAAAATAAGATCTCTATAATTACATGCGATCATCTGTCTCGATTACTCTGTCTGGTATTTTTACTATAAATGAACTTCTTCCGTTCCATTATTTTCACACTCCAATACTTTCTTTCTTGATCCATACTTCTAAAGATTGTAAAAATGCTTAATCATGTACTGATCCTTGTCCTCATTCTAACTATCGAAACAATCATCCTTCTATTCCAACTCCCTACGGAGGAATCTGTTTACTTCTACTTTGCTCTTGGGATTGTTGTATTTATAGTTCTTCCGTGTCTTTATATTGCCATATGCATTGATATACACGGTTTGTAATTTATGTGTTGTTATTGAGCTTTATATTTTCTCTTATATTTTGGAGCTCTTTTGCCTTTTTATTCTCTTCCCGACCTCTGGTAAAGCGAGTAATGGTCCAGAATTCGTAAGTATGGAGTTTCGAAAGAACTTAATGTTCTAAACAAGAAAGAACGTAATAGCACGATTTGATTTGTCAAATTACCAGAATCACTGAGAATAGAACTATCAAGAATATATTTTCTTGATATGTTCAGAAGTTAATCAGAATGAAAGAGTTATGTTACATGATACATGATGACGTTGTAATCTGTGAATCATCATGTTCCATTTAGAAACTCAGTATGACTTACTGTAATATAATCACGTTGATCAAGTGTCATTATATTATACTAACTCATGCATCAGTTCCCAACATTACTTCAATAACATTCATATTTTAAGCTTGAAAGTTTACAGAATATAGAAACTAACAGTTCTATATGATGTAACACTTGTAGCACGAAGAGATTAATGATTTCAGATAAGAATAGTTATGAAAATATCTTCAAAAATATGGAGGATATTTATAATGAAAGATACGATGATATCTTGGAATTTCTAATATTGAAGGATGGTGAAGAAAATTTGTCCTCAAGAGTTTGGAGTCAGAAGCAAGGTATTCGCTAAAGATTTCATCAGAAACAGAATCTTCAGGATTCTTAATGTAAAAGTTTAGTCCTTGTGATCTGTTCAGAGACTCCTTCATAGTTTGCTCAATCAGTTTTTTGGTTTCAAACTTTTTTTGAGATTTGCCAACATACAATTCTTTATCATCAACTTTTGGCTGTTGAGGTCGTTTATATTTTTTTTTTTTATATTCAACTATTCAAAATTCAGAGTATTAATTCGCAGACTTGGTGCTTTTCAGAATTTCAGAATGGAAGATCATAGTTCTAAGAGATAAATGTTATATGCATACATATAACTGTTGGTGTGGAAACGTTGCGAGACTCACAATACAGTTTTGTTGATTCCCGATAATTGGTATGGAAATTCTCGTTACAAGATTCGGATGAGTATATGATAGGGTTTCAATGAATAAATATAGTGATTTATCGGAGAGATTTAAACCAAGAAGCAACGAGGTTGCTGGTACGTCTGCTGGTAATATGGTAGAATATGAAAGGTTTCCCAGTAACAATAAAAGAGTACACATATATATCAAGGTTATTCTAAGGTTGTTTCGAACGAAAAATCGAAATTGACTTGTTGGAGCTGTGACAAAATTGGCTAATTTGGAAAGAGATTGTAAAGTTATTTTCGGTAATAATAACACTAAAGGAATTAGCACAGCTACGCGTTAAACGTTTACTCAGTTTTCGAGAGTTTTCAGATGTATAACAATATGCATCAATCTTTTCTTCCGTAGATGAAGTGCGGTTGGTTCCTCCTCTCAATTGGGGTGTTTTCAAGGATCATGAAAGGTTTGAACGCAGATTATAATTGTCAAGATACAATGAATTTTGAGATGAAATCAAGTGGCAAACTTGAAGAAATGTTTAGTTTCATATGTTATAATCAATATTTTAATTCATTTTAATTGTCCAATGATATTAGTCCACAGTTAACAATCCAATAATTTATATACAATTTAATATATAATATTCGAATTAATTAATACGTATCGTGACCCGTGTACATGTCTCAGACTCGATCACAACTCAAACTATATATATTATTGTAGAATCAACCTCAACCCTGTATAGAGAACTCGATCATTACTGCATATAGAGTGTCTATGGTGATTCCAAATAATATATATAGATGCGTCGATATGATATGTCAAAACCTTGTATACGTGTCCCGATATTTAAAGTGCGTAAAATAAATAACAAAAAATAAATGACGATAAACAAAGTGCGTAAAGTAAATAACATAAATTAAATGACGATAAATAAAGTGCGTAAAGTAAATAACAGAAATTAAATGACGATAAATAAAGTGCGTAAAGTAAATAACAGAAATTAAATGACGATAAATAAAATTGCGATAAATAAACTGCGATAAATAAAAATGTAATCAGTTAGCTAGGAACAGTTAGCGTGGATTCTTAACAAAATTTCTCATAGTTAATTTGTTTGTTTCTAACAAATTTTATTTTGTCCAATGTTTTCTTCATTATGCCACATGTTGAATTCTGATAAATCAAAATTCAAATATGAAATTGAATGAAAATGATTATTCTGTGGTGAACGGTTACGTATATCTGTGGATGTAAGTAGATAGTAAATGACCGTTGAATCAGATTTGAAGAATGTACAGTGTAACTTATTAATGCGAAATTTAAATATTTCTCGGGTATTACCTAACCGTTAAAATATTTTTACCATTAACAGTTTGTACAAAAAAATTTTAGTTACAATCTTTATGAAAATATACTTACATATATATTTTCCTCAGATGTAATCATGGATTTAATGAGTTAATATGATATTAACTCATCTGATTTACCGTTAGAATAAGAATATATAATCTCTAAAACATTAGAGATTACATAATCGCCATGTCGAACGAAGATAAATGATGTAGAATGATATGTAGAATGACGATTATACTCGAGGTACAGAATGGGATGCTGAGTCGTGTGTTGTTGATGGTACTGGTGCTATTGCTGATGGTATTGTTAGTGCCGATGATGTTGCTGAAGCTGGTAAATTTTGCACCATATTCTCCAAATTGATTACTCGAACGCGAAGTTCGTTGACTTCTTCTATTATTCCGGGATGATTGTCGGTCGAAACGAGCGGATGAATAAGGTTTAGAATTTTAGATAGAATATAATCGTGGCAAGATATTCGGGAAATGAGGGTGAAAATGGTGTTTCGGACTAGTTCACCGGTAAGTGCTTCGGGTTCTTCGTCAAGAGGGCAATTTGGTTGGTGGAAAGGATCGCATTCTTCGTGTCTCCATTGATTAAGTCGACTACGAACCCATCTCCAATTCATCCAGAATAGAAGATGGCTAACTGATTGATTCATTCCGGTTACACTGCTTTCGGAGCTCGAGTGGAAATCCATATCGGAATAGCTGTCGGAATAACTATCGAATTCTAAGGGACTCGAACTGGTTGAGAGATTCATCTCGTACGATCAGAAGAAGTATTTTCGATAAGAAATAAATTATAGGATGTAGATTAGTATCCTGCAATACATAATTTACATATGCATATATAATACTAAAATCCCATAAGTTACGGAGGAATCTACGAAAGCTGTTAGGCAAGGGTAACAATAACAAATACGCTAAGATATGAGTTTATCTATACACTGTCTATGCAATAGAGGCAGTAAGACGTGTCTAGACTTTAAGGATGATAAGCAATTAAATTTCGACACTAAATGATAAGCAAAACTTTTGACATGCAGACACGGTCGAAGTCCAGACTCACTAATGCATCTAAACAACTATCAGTTAGGTACACTAATGCAAGACCTGGTTCGCTAAGACCACCGCTCTGATACCAACTCTAACACAGTTGGGGACAACCACCGTCCCACCCAGTGCCTTCCCAGCTAACCGCCTGGTGACTACTGAGTGTACCTGAGATACTGATTTTAGGGCCTGCCTCTCGGCTACTGCCAACCCTCGTAAGGGATCGCAAGGAGTAAGAGCCAATGCTTCGTCACAGGTAACACTGTGAGAACCTCCTTTACGACTAACCCGCCACACATGGACGGCGTTATACCAGCTCTGATACCAACTCTAACGACCCATCCTAATCCATCAGGACGAAGTCCGTATCGATTATAAACGATTCACAACAGTTGGTTACATCGCGAGGTACTTGACCTCTGTATGATACATTTTACAAACATTGCATTCGTTTTTGAAAATACAATCTTTCATTTCATCGAAAGTTGACGACATGCATACCATTTCATAATATATCTAACTATAATTGACTTAATAATAATCTTGATGATCTCAACGACTCGAATGCAACGTCTTTTGAAATATGCCATGAATGACTCCAAATAATATCTTTAAAATGAGCAAATGCACAGCGGGAGATTTCTTTTATACCTGAGAATAAACATGCTTTAAAGTGTCAACCAAAAGGTTGGTGAGTTCATTAGTTTAACATAAATAATCATTTCCATCATTTTAATAGACCACAAGATTTTCATTTTCAGTTCTCATAAAATAACGTCCCATGCATAGAGACAAAAATATCATTCATATGGATTGAACACCTGGTAACCGACATTAACAAGATGCATATAAGAATATCCCCTATCATTCTGGTAAATTCTTCGGACATGATAAAACAACATCGAAGTACTAAAGCATCCGGTACTTTGGATGGGGTTCGTTAGGCCCAATAGATTTATAAAATATTTTATAAAATTATTGTACACTGAGATGTAACAAAAATATTTAATGATACAACTCAGCTTAGAATTTAAAATCAATGCTAAACAGCATATAATAATCCATGCTAAATAGCATATAGTAATCTATAGTTCTATTCCACAGCCTGAGGTGTAACCAAAAATATTTGTTGATACAACTCTACATAGAATTTAGTTTTTGACGGAACTATTTTGTAAATCAAAAAGCTCATTTATTCATCTCAAAACATTTAAAGAGTTTTAAAAATGGGATTAGTTTTTGTGTCTATTTCGTCAAACATTTATAAAACATGGCATGTATTCTCAGCCCAAAAATATATAATGCAAAAGCAATTAAAAAGGGAGCAAATGAAACTCACCTAATGTATTTTGTAGTAAAAATACATATGACTATATTGAACAATGCAGGATTGGCCTCGGATTCACGAACCTATATCATTTGTATATTTATTAATATACATAGTTGTAATCGAACAAATATATATATAAATTTATTAGTTATATCCTTTTTATTTTAATATTATATATATGTTTCTTATATTCATTTTGTTATATAAAAATATTAATCTTTGTTATGTTATATGTATTAATATATTTTTAATATATATATATATATATATATATATATATATCATTTGTATATTAATTATAATAATAGTCAAAGTAATATTAATAATGGTAAAATGATAATAATTATAATACTTAATATTACTAATAAGATAATATTGTTAATAATTCCATTAATGATAATAATAATGACATTAATAATTATAACTGTGAAAATATTAATTTTACTGTTAATGATAATTATGATAATGATTTTTAGTAACTACATGATAATACTAATAACAATACTAATGATATTTTTAGTAATATCAAAATAACAATTTTTGTAAAAATGATAATAATAATAAAAATAATAATAATAATAATAATAATAATAATAATAATAATATTATTATTATAAGTAATACCCATAGTATTGATAATAGATATAATACTTATATTTATGATAATAGTAATAATAACAATTATGATACTTATAATAATAATTATAATACTAATAATAAAAATAACAATAATAATCATAATAATAACAATAATAATTATGAGCATAACAATGTCACTTATAATAATAATCATATCATAATAATAATAAGAATAATAATAAGAAAAATAATAATAATTTAGATAACAACCTTTGAAGAAAAACAAGTCCCAAATAAAATACCCTGCTGCTAGGACTCGAACCCGTGACCACCCGCTCACCCACACGTCCCTTAAACCATTGGGCTGTTACCCTTTTTCTGGATTAATACTGAGCATAAAACTATCTAACCCTTATTTTTTTTTTTTCTGTTTTCCTAGTCTTCTTCTTCGTTTAACACTAGCTCGACCAGAGATAATTCAAAACCGAAATAACTAACTTAATTTTTATTTAAGACTTATAAATAATCAAATATATTTATTTAGAGTTGTGTTTCTGATTAATCAAAATATATATATATATATATATATATATATATATATATATATATATATATATATATATATATATATATATACACACACACACACACACACATAAACACAGCAGCAGTTATTCGATGCTGTAAATAAATAAAAAAAATTCATTGTTAATTTGAGAACATTTTGGATAAAACTTTCAACACAAATTGTGTTCCAAATCATGCCTATAAACTTTATAAATTGATAATTTCAACAGAAACAATCTTTAAAACTTTAATTTGATCAAGGAACAAAGGTTGACTTTTTTTATCTAAAACTTTGACTTCGAAATTCTCACTCGATATTAGAAATTGAGACTTATAACTTTGCAGATAGTTTGAGTGGAAGATTTCAAACACATCTGAATTATTACTTTTTGAAATAGTTTTCGAAATCGTACCATTGTATATTGAGTTCTTGAGCAGAGACTAGCGACTAACTTTTTTTTATATATTTTCTGTTTAATTCGCGTATTACAGCTAATGATATATATAATGGGATTGAGTATATGATAAAGCAACTAAATCTAATCATATATGGGATTGAGATGGACTGGTAACAAACATCAGACAATATGGACACCATTTTCTCTAATCATACAAATAAAAAAAAATAATATAAAGGGCGATCCTTTTATAACAGGTTTGGTTTGTATTGAGATTCTGATATTGACTGGTAGAAAGCAAATTTCAAAAGGAAATCGATAGAGATATCTAACAGAATGATTCTTCATCAGGTTTTATAATTAATAAATAATAATAATAATAATATTATTAATAATTAATAATAATGGTATTAATAATAATAATAATAATACATATCCTTGATAATAATAATAATAAATTGATAATAATAATATTATTACTGAAATTTGTATATGTATATGTATTTATATATATATCTTTATTTGTATAACTATATATATATTTGTATATTAAATATATAAAGAAACCCAATAATAATAAAATTAATAATCATGATAATGATAACATAATATCTAATAGTAGTACTAGTAATAATAAAGATAATGAGTTACATGTTTCAATTTTTATATCTATATAATGATATTAGTAATACTGATATTAATTTTAATATTTATTTTAAATATAATAATCAAAGTAATAATAATAATAATATTAATATAATAACTATACATTAACTTGTAAATTTTAATATTACATTTTGTTGATTATGTAATATTATATAATTTATATCATCTAATAACTTGTATTGAATATTAAATTTCTATACATTTAAATATATATTACAATATACTTACAATAATAATTATGTACATCAATCATACATATTTATATTTATATATATTAATATTAATTATTAAAATATTCATATTAGTGTGTATAATGAAATTATTGTTAATAATATTAACACAACAGTTATATTCAAACTTGTAATTTAATATATTACAATTTATAAATTTTATCCTAGTTACTAATTATATAATATATTATATAATAACTTATATCAAGTATTTAATATTTATAATTTACAATCCATATGATATTATTTATGTTTAGAATTCATATATATATATATATATATATATATATATATATATATATATATATATATATATATATATATATATATATATATATATACATTAATTGCAACTAATTTATTATGTACTTTATTTTCACATTATTAATTCCAATTGATTGAAGTGCATTTTATTAGTAAAACATATATCTATATATATACTTGTATTTATATCTATCTCTATATAATTATTTACAACCAAATGTTCGTGAATCGTCGGGAATAGTCAAAGGTCAAATGTATACATGAACACAGTTCAAAGGTTTTAAGACTTCAACATTACAGACTTTGCTTATCGTTTCGAAACCATATAAGATTTAAGTTTAAATTTGGTCGAAAATTCCCGGGTCATCACAAACAGGTCATCACCTGCTAGACCCAAAGTGAGGTTGTTACACATTTCAAAAGGATTGTACTATCTAGTCCAGCCTCATCTTCAAATAACTGGGTTTTCAGATGCTGATTGGGCATCCTGTTTGATGACCAGAAAGTCTTTAACAGGTTACTGTGTATTTTGGGTTATTCACTTGTATCATGGAAGACAAAGAAGCAGGTTACAGTCTCCAGGTCTTCAACAGAAGCTTAATACAGAAGTATGTCAACAACAACATGTGAATTGGTTTGGCTAGCTTATTAGTTAAAGGATCTTCATATTCATGTTAAGGTGCCAGTCACATTATTTTGTGATAACAAAGCAGCTCAACAGATAGCTGCAAATCCATGTTTTCATGAAAGAACTAAGCATCTTAACATAGATAGTCATTTTGTTAGAGATAAAGTCCAAGATGGATACATACAAACAGCCTATATTCCTACTCAATTACAACTTGCAGATGTAACGACAAAAGCTTTGGGTCGTAATCAGCACCTTCATTTAATTTCCAAGTTGGGTTTTGAAGAACTTCCAACTTGAGGGGAGGATATGGAAATACACGAAACTTATGAAGTTTAGTGATAAAAATGTAATATTTGAAAGTATATGTAGAAAATGTAATTTTCTTATTTGTTGGGTAATGGCTTTAACAGCCTTTCCCGTCAGTTTATCTAGCGTCTTGTTAGATTACTAGGTTGTTAGATTTTTGATGTTAAGCTCTAATTGAGCTGGTATAAACACTTGTAATACTTTTCATTTTGAGATTAATGAAATCAATTACACAAAACATTTCCGTTTCTTATTCCTTTATACGTGGCCACAAATAAATTTAAGTGTAGATGGTGAACATGTTTTTGGTATGTTTGTTTTCTCTTTTCATTGGTGTATGTTTTGTTGGAAATTTAGTATAATTGATGGATTTAATCTACACTTGTAAACGGGTTAGGAGGTACGGAGTGTACACCCATTAAGTGATAGATTGCCCGGACCCGAAAGTGGTTTTCCATTATCACAAATTTGAGTGATTACGGAAGTATTATTCCTGCACTAGGTGAAACATCTCCATCGTGAAAATAAAACAAACAACTTTATGTAAAGGATTTGTTTTAGATTTGAAAACGATTTCCTAGATTTGGTTGTTGGAAATAAAACAAACAACTTTATGTAAAGGATTTGTTTTAGATTTAAAAACGATTTCCTTGATTTGGTTGTTGAAAATAAAACAAACAACTTTATGTAAAGGATTTGTTTAGATTTGAAAACGATTTCCTTGATTTGGTTGTTGGAAATAAAACAAACAACTTTATGTAAAGGATTTGTTTTAGATTTGAAAACGAAATTAGTTAGTGAAACATCTCCATCGTGGAATAATACTTATTTTTGGGTGCCTATAAATAAGGACTATCATTTATGAGAATAAGATATACGAAAAACACCTTAATACTCTTATGCAAAAGAGTTCTTGTTTACTGCCAATAACAAGAACTAATCCCTGTCTTATCCCAAAGTGATATTCGTGTAACCCAGGCAATAAGGGTCGAATAATTACTTTCGGAAAGTGATACCACGATTCAGTGATTTATTCGGCTATCGATTATTTTACCCTACACGAAAATTCAATAAAACCTCCAACAATCGAAAGTAATTATTCGTTATAATCGATGGCGGCTACGATGAAACACATGACGACGAATTTCTCCAAACTTGATAAGTTTGAGGGAATTGATTTTGGGAGATGGCAAAAGAAGATGCACTTCTTTCTGAGCAGCATGAGTGTGGTGTACGTACTCAGCACACCAATTCCTGAAGATCATGGTGATGATGCCACTATTGAACAAATTCGGAAAAGGTGCAAGTGGGAGAACGATGACTACATCGCTAGAGGTTTAATCCTCAATGGTATGGCTGATTCCCTTTTTGATATTTACCTAAATGTTGAATCTTCTAAAGAACTATGGGACTATTTAGAAACCAAGTATATGTCTGAGGATGCTTCTAGTAAAAAGTTCCTTGTAAGTAATTTTAATAATTACAAGATGTCGATTCTAGACCGGTCTTGGAACAATACAATGAGCTCATTCGTATACTTGGTCAATTCACATAACATAAGATGAACATGGATGAGTCTATTCAAGTCTCAAGCATAATTGATAAACTACCTCCATCTTGGAAAGAATTTAAACATTCTTTGAAATATAAGAAGGAGGAGTTAACTCTTGTTGAGTTAGGTAGTCATCTGCGTATTGAGGAATCCCTCAGGTTGCAGGATAATGACAAGCCAAAGAGCAACAAAGTTGCTGGTACGTCTGTTGTCAATATGGTGGAACATAAAAAGTTCACTAGTAATAATGACAAAAAGGGCAAACGTAAACATCAAGGTTATAACAAGGCTAATCCGAACAAGAAGTCTAAATTGACTTGTTGGAAGTGTGGTAAAACTGGACACATTAAAAAGGATTGCAAGGTTATTTTTGGTAATAATAATGCCAAATGATCTAGCACAAGCGGTTCGAGAAATGGTTTAAACAACCACAACTCGAAAGGTCAGAATATATTTAATAATTCAAATGAGAATTATTATGTTTCATATATATATCTGAGGCTTATTTTGTGCAGGATGATGATGTCGCGTGGTGGGTTGACTCGGGAGCCACCACCCATGTATGCAAGGATAGATTTTGGTTCAAGACTTACGAGTCCGTGACTGATGGATCAATTCTTCATATGGGAAATGAGTCAACAGCCTCTGTTCATGGACGTGGAAGTGTGGATTTGTGTTTTAGTTCTGGAAAAACTATTTGTTTGTTTGATGTTTTGCATGTACCACAAATAAGAAAAAATTTGGTTTTCAGTAGTGTGTTAAATTGTTGTGGTTATAAACAAGTGATTGAATCTGATAAGTTTGTTTTGTCAAAACATGGTATGTTTGTTGGTTTTGGTTATTTATGCAATAGAATGTTTAGACTTAACATTAATCACTTGAATGTTAATTTTGCTTTTATATCTACTTCTAGCATAAATAATTCTACACTTTGTCATGCTAGACTAGGACATATACACTTTGAAAGAATGCAAGATATGTCTAAAGATGGATTAATACCGATTTTTGACATGAACAATGAAAAGTGTAAAACGTGTATGTTAACAAAGATCACTAAGAAACCATTTCAAAATGCACATCGTGATACTGAAATTTTGGAATTAATACATAGTGATTTATGTGATTTGCATGCTACTCCTACTTTAGGGAACAAGAAATATTTTGTGACTTTTATTGATGATACTTCTAGATTTTGCTATGTTTATTTGTTACATACTAAGGATGAAGCATTAGATAAATTTAAAATATTTAAAACTGAAGTAGAATTACAACAAAAGGCTTTGATTAAAAGACTTAGAACAGATAGGGGAGGTGAATACATTGACCAATCGTATTTTCAATCCGTTAGTATTATCCATGAGACCACAGCTCCTTATACTCCACAACAAAATGGTATATCTGAAAGGAAGAATAGGGTCCTTAAGGAAATGGTTAATTCCATGTTATCCTATTCGGGTTTAAGTGAAGGATTTTGGGGGGAAGCTATGTTAACAGCTTGTTATTTGCTTAATAGAGTTCCTAACAAAAGAAACAAGATTACACCTTATGAACTTTGGAATAAAAGGAAACCTAACTTGAATTATCTTCGGGTATGGGGCTGTAGGGCGGTTGTAAGACTACCTGATCCCAAGAAGAAAAGTTTAGGTGAAAGAGGTATAGATTGCATATTTGTTGGATATGTTGAACATTCCAAGGCATATAGGTTCTATGTAATAGAGCCTAATGAGTTTGTCTCAATCAATTCTGTGATTGATTCAAGGGATGCAATCTTTGATGAAAATCGATTTTCATCTATACCTAGACCAAAGGATATGATTCCAAGTAACAATGGAATCAATAAGGATTGTAATGATGAAGTCTCTGAAAAGGCTGTTGATCAGTCACTTGAGCTTCGAAAAAGCAAAAGAAAAAGGAAACCTAAATCATTTGGACCAGATTTTCAACTATACTTAGTTGAAGGTTCTAGGGATGATGTTTCTACCAAATATTCGTATTGTTTCAATGTTGATGATGATCCTAAAACATATGATGAAGCAATGAGGTCTCAGGATGTTGCATTCTGGAAAGAGGCAATTAATGATGAGATGATTCTATCATGGGCAATAACACTTGGGTGTTAGCTGATCTACCTCCTGGTTGCAAACCATTGGGTTGCAAATGGATTTTCAAAAAGAAGATGAAGGTGGATGGAACTATTGAAAAGTTCTAGGCAAGGTTAGTCATTCAAGGCTTTAGACAAAAGTCTGGAATTGACTATTTTGATACTTATGCTCCCGTGGCACGTATCACTACCATTAGACTGCTGATTGCTTTGGCTACGATTCACAATCTAGTTATTCACCAGATGGATGTGAAGACAGCATTCTTGAATGGTGAATTGGATGAGGAGGTTTATATGAACCAACCTCAGGGCTTTGTCATGCCAGGAAATGAAGGCAAGGTGTGCAAACTTGTGAAATCCTTATATGGTTTGAAACAAGCACCTAAGCAATGGCATCAAAAGTTTGATGAAGTGATTTTATCTAGTGGTTTTAAATTAAACCAAGCAGATAAATGTGTATATAGTAAATTTGATGATTCTGGTAAAGGAGTTATAATTTGTCTATATGTTGATGACATGTTAATCTTTGGGACTGACCAAAGTCAGGTTGATTTAACAAAAGAATTTTTGTCATCAAAATTCTCCATGAAAGATATGGGGGAGGCTGACGTTATCCTTGGCATTAGGATCAAACGTGAAAGCAAAGGAATTTCGATTTGTCAATCTCATTATATTGAGAAGGTGTTGAAAAAGTTCAATTGCTTTGAATGTAATCCTGTGAGTACCCCTGTTGATCCAAGTGAGAAGCTTATGCCTAATCAAGGTGAAGCTGTATCACAACTTGAGTATTCTCAGGTGATTGGCTGTTTGATGTACGCCATGACTTGTACAAGGCCGGATATTGCTTTTGCTGTGGGAAAACTGAGTAGATATACTAGTAATCCTAGTACTCATCACTGGCAAGCAATTAGGCGGGTACTGAAGTACTTGAAGAAAACTATGGACTATAGTTTATCTTATAATGGGTTTCCTTCGGTAATAGAAGGATATTCTGATGCGAGTTGGATAACCAATATTGAAGATCATTCTTCAACGAGTGGTTGGGTGTTCTTGCTTGGGGGAGGTGCTATTTCATGGGCTTCTAAGAAGCAGACATGTATTACCAACTCAACGATGGAATCTGAGTTTGTTGCTTTAGCTGCTGCTGGTAAAGAAGCAGATTGGCTTAGAAACTTGATCCATGAGATACCATTATGGCCTAAACCTATAGCACCCATGTCTATCCATTGTGATAGTGCTGCGACATTGGCAAAGGCTTATAGCCAGATGTACAATGGAAAGTCTAGACACTTAGGTGTCAGACATAGCATGATTCGTGAACTCATCATGAATGGGGTGATTTCTATAGTGTTCGTGAGGTCACAACAGAATTTAGCTGATCACTTGACGAAGGGATTGGCAAGAGACTTGGTGAACAAGTCTGCTGTGGGGATGGGTTTAAAGTCCACATAAATTTCTAATTATAAGATACCCAATTCCCTTCTGATGAAAATTAGAAGTTGAATTCAATGTGGAAGGCTTATACTTAGAAATTTGGAGTACAAAATTTTGTATCATCCCAAGGTAAGGTATGTACTCGGACCTGTTGAAGGTGAGGATGAAGTTTAGCTTCTTAATGGTTTATTTGAAAAAGTGCAATAGCAGGTGCATGACTGAAATGAACTACCTATGTGAATGTGAAGTTTTGCCGCTTCAACAAAGCTTGGACTTTTGCTTTAGATACATTCATGAATGGATATGGACACATGGCTTGTAAAGTGTCAGGATAGCTTTAGAGTATTTGAAAACTTATGTGTATGTTATTTTCAGTTATTCAAATGGGTTGAAGGGTTCAATTCTTAGAACACCCCGATTCTCGAATATTTGGAATGTGTAATGTACTAAGGTGAAAATTCAATCTTCAAGATATTTTCATTTATGCATAAGTTTTTATTTTAATTTGTTTAATTCTCATGAAACTAATTGCACTAAATTGAGGAGGATTGTTGGAAATTTAGTGTAATTGAGGGATTTAATCTACACTTGTAAACGGGTTAGGAGGTACGGAGTGTACACCCATTAAGTGATAGATTGCCCGGACCCGAAAGTGGTTTTCCATTATCACAAATTTGAGTGATTACGGAAGTATTATTCCTGCACTAGGTGAAACATCTCCATCGTGAAAATAAAACAAACAACTTTATGTAAAGGATTTGTTTTAGATTTGAAAACGATTTCCTAGATTTGGTTGTTGGAAATAAAACAAACAACTTTATGTAAAGGATTTGTTTTAGATTTGAAAACGATTTCCTTGATTTGGTTGTTGAAAATAAAACAAACAACTTTATGTAAAGGATTTGTTTAGATTTGAAAACGATTTCCTTGATTTGGTTGTTGGAAATAAAACAAACAACTTTATGTAAAGGATTTGTTTTAGATTTGAAAACGAAATTAGTTAGTGAAACATCTCCATCGTGGAATAATACTTATTTTTGGGTGCCTATAAATAAGGACTATCATTTATGAGAATAAGATATACGAAAAACACCTTAATACTCTTATGCAAAAGAGTTCTTGTTTACTGCCAATAACAAGAACTAATCTCTGTCTTATCCCAAAGTGATATTCGTGTAACCCAGGCAATAAGGGTCGAATAATTACTTTCGGAAAGTGATACCACGATTCAGTGATTTATCCGGCTATCGATTATTTTACCCTACACGAAATTTCAATAAAACCTCCAACATGTTTCTCTGTCTCACTGTCTATATAGGTTTCATCTTTAGATATATAGCCTTTTTGCTAGTTAGATTTTTAGGTTCGTTTTTAATTGCGAGGTTTGTTGAGGCTTTTTTTTTGTGTCATTTAATATTTTAAAAAAAATTATAAAATTAATGAATACATATATATATATATATATATATATATATATATATATATATATATATATATATATATATATATATATATATATATATATATATATATATATATATATATTTATATATATATAGGGAGAGGATCCAGTGACAACTTTTTTAGTGTGTGAACTATAGGAACTTCAAAATACACTCAAATACACTAAAATTCGAGCAAAAGAGGGGGAATTCGAGCAAAAAAATGGAAGTTGAGCAAAAATTAAAAACACGGACGTAAAAAAAATAATAGTCGAGCAAAAAATTTTTTTTTTTTTTTGGTTCTAATACCAAAATGTAGAACACAAATTGTTCGAATATCGCATTTTTGTACGAATATCAACGTGTTCTACATATTTTTGTTCGACTATCAAAATGTAGAACACAAATTATTCGCCCGCCTTTTTTTTGTTTGAATATCACATTTTTTGCTCGAATAGCACGTTTTTTGTTCGCCCGTGTCCCATTTTTGCTCGAATTTCTCTTTTTTGCTCGAATTTCAGTGTATTTTTGAGTTCTCAGGGTTCTCACACAAAAAAAGTTCTCATTTGATCCGTCTAATATATATATATATATATATATATATATATATATATATATATATATATATATATATATATATATATATATATATATATATATATATATATATAAACCAAAAAGTTATCCTTGATTGTGGTTAAAAATTATTTATGGAATTTATGGAATGTTATATGTATAGGTTATATGTATAGATTATATACATTATTTACAATTTACAATTATTTTAATTATTAATTATGGACTTTGTCGTGCTATCATCTAATATATATCTAATAATAAACAATTATTTTAATTGAAGATTGAAGTTTGTAATAACTAGACCTTGTAATGAACGATCTAATTAAAGTAGGTAACCTGTACATTGTGTTTCATATTTTTTTTCCGGAAATAAATTAATCTACAAAGTCCATAATTAATCTATTTAACTTTTAAACAAATAGGAGATTTTGTCTCCAAAATTACGGTTATAATTTGGCAACAAACTTTAATATATATCAATCAATGAAATTGTTCAATAAACCAATGAAAATTTTCAATTAATACACTAGATAGAATAGATAAAAATTAAATATGAAATAATTTATTTACTACACAGATGATAAATATCAACGTTTTCGAATATGTGAATCATCATATTTCAAAATATATATATATATATATATATATATATATATATATATATATATATATATATATATATATATAAATTTCATACTCTATTTTTATCTATAAAATTTAATATAATACATATTTCACATTTTAAATTAATTTATGTTATACTTTATATTGTAATATTTTTCAATATCACGGGTTCTTAAACTCAAACACTCAAAATAATAGTTTTGAAAAAATCAATTAATTTTGTACCATTATTTTATCCACCATGCAACGTACGGGCTCCAAAGCATATTACAACAAAATTGCAAAGTGATTTTAAACTATTCTAATTTTGTACTATTATTTATCCACCATGCAACGTACGGACTCTAAAACCTATTACAACAAAATTGTAAAGTGATTTTTAACTATTCTTTTAACTAATGTGTAATGCACGGGCTTTAAACTCAAAAGAACTCTCAAAATCTGTCAACACCATGTGCTCTTAAACTTAAAAGGAATTTTTAAAATTTTTAAACAACATAGGCTCTTAAATAATTCTTATACTTTTCCTATTTTTTTAGTATCGCTATTCACATACGAATATAAACTGCAAATTACATTTTTTGCACGGTTTTTTTACACACCCGTGCAACGCACGGGCTCAAAAACCTAGTATATATATATATATATATATATATATATATATATATATATATATATATATATAGTGGTAGGATCAAGAGGGAAGTAACCAATCGGGGGGAAGCGGGGGGAAGCAAAAACTTTTTTTTTTCTTTTTTTGAAAAAACTTTGTTCACAAACATTATAGATGAGATGAAAATATGAATATTTAGTAGAGACACTTTGTGATAAATGTTTTTATTTTGGCGGGAAAACGCTAAAAGAAGTAATATATAACAATTATCGCGTTTTTCGAGCGTATATTGAGGTTTTAGCTATTGTGGTTTAGATATTAGGGTTTAGATATTAGGGTTTATAGGGTTTAGATATTAGGGTTTAGAAATTTAGGGTTTAGGGTTTAGATTTAGGATTTAGATTGAGTTTTTAACACGAACGGTTTAGAGTTTAGGGTTTAGGGTTTGGTGTGTTGGGTTTATGGAATAAACCCAAAACCCTAAACCCTAAACCCTAAACCCTAAACTCTAAATCGGGCTAAATTTTACTTCACAAAACATGAAAAAAAAACGTTCATATTCTTCACGAACAATATTATCTTGAATGTTATTTTTGTCGATCGTTTTTTCGCCTAAATAATAACATTCATCACGAAGTGTCTCTTCTAAATGTTCATATTTTCGTGTGATCTTGATGCCGGAAAAAAATTCCAAAAAAACGAATTTTTTTTTTTTTGCTTCCCCCCGATTGGTTACTTCTCCATTGATCATGCCCCTATATATATATATATATATATATATATATATATATATATATATATATATATATATATATATATATATATATATATATATATATATATATATATAAAACACATTTTATTAATTAAGTTTTATATTGAAGTGATATATATAACACATTTTATTAATTAAGTTATATATATATATATATATATATATATATATATATATATATATATATATATATATATATATATATATATATATATATATAACACATTTTATTAATTAAGTTTTATATTGAAGTGGAAACAATATCACTTTATTCTTTGTGTTACCACTTTATTCCTTTTTATCACTTTTAAGTACAACAGAAGAGAAACATGGATGCTAATAATAATTTAATAATCAGAAAGTGGAAGCTTAACACTTGTTTTTGTACGTTTGTGTAAATGAGACCTAACCGTACTACGTCTTTTTTACACGTTTTTATTTTTGTCATAACTCCTAATGTTTGATGTTTATTTAGTAAGGTGTCATAAGCTACCAATTTTATTCATAAATATATATCTTTAATGGTAGAATTTTTTATTTCTTTTTTACAATAAGTTTTGTTAGCAAAGAATGAATACAGATGAATTAATGATGATTATATCAGCGTCACATTTAACATCTTATTAAAAATACTAAAGCTAGAAATATATAACGTTGACTACGGTTTTGAACACCATATTTACCAATAATATCTTTACCTGTAATATATATTCAAAACAATACATAAATTAGTAACGACAAAACAAAAATAGTGAGCACACAATTGTTTCGTCTTCTATTCAAATAAGTTGTCTCACAAAATAAACTCTACTGCTTTTCAAAAAAAAAAAAATAAGTTGTCTCACAAAGTAGATAGTGCTAGAGGGTTGTTTGAAAGACATCAAAGACACTCTTAAATATAATACGGATGTGAGTGATCTAATTATTTTCGGTGTTTTAAAATAAATGGACTATCCTCTTATGGAAAATGTTTTATAATTTCTTTTTATTCCCAAATACCATATTATTGACTTGTTTTTTGTGGTTTGCAAGTTAGATTACTAGACTATCCTCTTTGGGAAAATGTTTTATAATTTCTTTTTATTCCCAAATACCATATTATTCTCAAATTTATAGTTTCCTTTTAAATTATATAGGACACCACTAAATTTAACTACTTGGACCCCATATATTTTTCAAATTTTTAGTTTTTTAAAAGTATACTATCACTAAAATAGTATACTATATATTTAGTACTAAAATTTTTTTTGAAACCTCATCGAGTTATAATCCTGAAATCGCCACTAAATAAAACAAGTAAAGTCAGTTTCACAGATATATGCACATGAACATGCAAGAACATGGATTTACAGATGATTCTCCGTTGGATTGAAGGGAATTTCGTCAACCTCAACCAACAGCCTTAATTATTATTCTATTTTAATTCCCTTATAAAATAAATATAAATAAATAATACAGTATAAAATTAATATAAAATAGTATTCTCTATACAATCAATCATAAGATCATGATCAATGATTTATTACATATCTATTAGTTACTACTCCGTATATAATATATGTTAAATAATATAATAATAATAGTAGTAAATTATTAGATTAGATTTAAATGTAATAACAATAGTAGTAATACTTTAACCAGTAAAAAGTAGTACTCCCAAATTACGTACGGTATTCAGAAAGGTTGTTCAATAACTAGTTTTTAATAAATGAAATTCACTCACGGAGTCACGTAAGGTAACAAAATGTAATTACAGTAGTTATGTATAGTTGATTTTAATATAATTACCCAACAACTTCACTATTAACTACTTGCGGTTTATAAGGAGTGGTTGATTTCATATTCTCATACTAAAAAAAGGGGTTGGGTAAGTTATACTCTGTACGACCATTTGTAGTGGTGTTAGCGACGTGATAAAGTAATTGGCTATTTTGAAAGATGGTTGTGACGTGACAAAAGTGGTAAGATAAGAGAAGTAACGGAAATTATGCTTCAATTCGTGTTTGATTGTTTGTTTGATTCTTAGAATTAATGAGAGGAAGTAGTGGTTTAAGAGAGAGAAAATAAATATGAGATTTGTAACAAAATAACACTTTTGTTGAACATGGAATTAGACATCACTCTAATCTTATAAGGTTAGTTGGTATTTATGTGTACTTATGTACAATACATCACTCTTTTTACAAAGTCCTAGACAATAAATAACGTATTTTAGACGACTTATCTGAATCCTAACAGAAAAACCTATAAAAAGGGGAAGAAATATTAGTTAAAAAATCATCATGCTCGTTAATTTCTATGTGCTTGTTTCGGCACGACCACTAGCACGCCGCGCTACTTACATGCTCCTCAAAGCAGGCACGTAACAGATGGTATGAACACATCATGTGATTAGCTAACATTAATTTAAGCATAAAATTCTATAAATATTAAAAATATCTTTAAATTGTTGTAATGTGAAGCCCAATTGAATGAGAATCCGTTGAACCCCTCCCTTTTCAAATTTCAAACCATATCCCTCATCTTCAAGCGAGATCCTACCACCACAATCCACTGGTGGCTTCTCCTTGACCCCACCACCGGTCATTACTTTCACCTCTACAGCCGTCCACCCTCAGGTTTAGTTTTCGTTAAATGGTGTAAATTTCTCAAAATTCCCTCTATTTCTCTCGGAGTTGGGAATGATGTTGGTGGTTCGGCTATTGAAGATCTCGGTTCCACCATCCTCCTGTTACTTTGAATGTTTCTATTAACATTAACATTAACAATACTTTTAAACAACGTAAAATTAAACACATATCGTTGGCTATTAGACACTGTTGGGGTCTTTACTTGATATTTTTTTCTTTGTAAATACATTTAAAATCAACACAAGCACCTACAATTATTAATCTTATATTTGAGTTTATTAACAATAAAAAGTGTTAATTATTAAATATTAATAATATTAATTAATGACGTACGTCACGTCTCGGTGCGTCACGTGCGCCGCATAGCGTCTCAAACCTGGCAATTTGTTTAATCACTTATTTTCAACTGGTGAAGCTTGACCAGGTCGTGGACTACCCTTTGACTGATCAACTTAAGATACGCTACATATAGTGTAACGTCTTATTATTGACTAAGTCATGCGGAGCCGGTGTATGCCCGAGATTATAGGAGGACGTGGAGATTTTGGAGTAGGTTGTGGGCGAACAGAAGATTCTAGAGTTGGCTATTGATTGGGCGGTTAATAATATAGCGATTATTTGCATAACCGTCGATTAAACCCCAATAAATACCGGCCTTAAGTGTCATTTGGAGGCTAATACACACATTCATCTCTAATTTTCTTTTCAAAGCTCACCTTGGAGGCTCGGCAAAAGACAATCACCACAAAACCCCCAAGTCCATCATTTTTAACCGTAGGAATACCTTCCGAAGGTTAGACCACTTTTCCATATATATGCACTCGAGTCAATTTTAGCTTGATCATTAATCTTATATTTGTAGCAATTATGGACGTGATGTAAAGCGAAACCATGTGCGGACCCTTATCGCTCGTAACGAACAATGGTTGTATTGTTTCATCTGTCGATTTGTTTCGGGGAGGTTCTCAAGATATTTTTGGGAAAATGGGACTCATAAGGAGATCGAGCTTGATCATTTAAACGGGTTGTGCTTATCTTTTTTGAGTCGCCTTATGATGTTTGGGATGCGGTTTGATCTTTGAATGGATCTTATGCTCTCAGTACACCGATCTTTGTGGATTGGCCTCTCAAAATAAGGTGTATGATTTATTCACCAATCACATAATTTTTTTCTTCCAACTTTGTTTACTTTCTAGTTTAATTAGTGTATTTTATTTTGTAAACACTTTTTGTTAAGCCTTTAGTTAAACTTTTTGTAATCGTGTGCTACCTCAATTTTTTTTCTCTAACTCTTTTTTTTAATGTTTGTGTAATAGATAATAGATATGGATATATGATAGTTGAGGGGCTTGTTTGGATTTATTCTAAAGTATGAGGGTGAAATCAACTATTTATAGACGTCTTCTAGAATTCAAGATCTTTTTGGGCATTAGTAGGAAAAATATGTGCTATGAAAATGTCTTTAGAAACAAACTGGCTTCGTCATTTATCCGTACAAGTTTGACAAATGTCTTATACTACTAGCAACGGGGCCACCGTTAGGCCGTCGTTGGGCCACCGAAGCAACGACGCCGTTGCTAGCCACCGTGGTTGAGGGCGCGGTTGGTGGACCGTGGTTGGATATGCGTGTGAACGATATTTTGAGAGACGGAGTTGGCATTTATTAAACCGAAATAATTTTTTTTCTTTTTTGAAAAATAGAAAAATAGCCGTTGGCAAGTAGTGGTTACTTTTTTTTTCCTTTTTTAATTAAAAATAATTTATTTTCTATATATACATTCTCCCATTCAACACTACAAACACCAAATCATTTCTAGCTTAATTATGTATTGTTTTTTATTATTAATTGCACTTTTTTTAATGTAATATGTGTTTTTTATTTTAATGAAAATTTTTAATTTATTAAAATTTTTATTTCGTTGGAACCAAAAAAATATATTTTGAAATTATAAATATAATTATAAACATAATAATCATAAATAATAATAATAATAATAATAATAATAATAATAATAATAATAATAATAATAATAATAATAATAATAATAATAATAATAATAATAATAATAATAATAATAATAATAATAATAATAATAAATAAATAAATAAATAAATAAATAAAAATATATAATATTGGAAGTGGGGTCAATGTGATTCGTGTGATGATTGTTAGTAATTGTGGTTGGTAATGTGAAATAAAGAAGCTGGTGAGGTGACGCTGATGGTTGAAAGTAATCTTATAAAAGCAGTGTATTTATTTATTTTAGATGTATACATTTTACCATTTGCATACCTCATACCTTATCTTTAATGAGATTTTTGCTTTATTACTCCGTATTTACAAATTGATTAAATCTAGTTTAAGTGTAAAATCACAAATCGATTAAATCTAGTTTAATTGTAAAACCAAGAAAACTAACAACCGATTATTAATTTTTTTGCTTAGACAAGTGAGCATTTCTTGAAATTGTTCCAATGATAAAAAAGAAAATGTATGCAACTGAAACATCAATGAGTCAGCAAGTGCCTTACAAACTATACGCTCTATTTCAAGGCACATTGTTGTTAATCATGGTTTTGTTCCTGGGCCTGTTAAGGGATCGGGTTCAAGGGTTAAGGAGCCCACTATTTTTAATAAATTAAAGGTTTTGTGTGTTGATAAGGGCCCATTTCGATCGCCTCCGTCGCGCCTAAATTTGATAAATCATTCGGTAAGAAACCGTTAATTGAGGGGATGGCTTCGAAGGATTCCGTTTCTAAGGCTTCTTCTTTCGTTGTGTTTGAAGAAATGATGGATAATATGGTTGCTTAAGGTGTAGAAGGGATGTAGTTCATTTCCAACGATGCTCCGAAGGTGTCAATTAAGTCCAAAATACAAAGAGGAAGCCGGTACAAGGTGTCGAATTGCATCAATTCTCCAAGTTCATCAAGGACATATCAGTTCAGGTTCATGAGTCTCCTTTCGGGTATTGAATTCATGTTCTAGATGGTTTTAATTTGTTCGTGGCTTGGTTTTTGTGTTCTTCGACGGTTCGCTCCTTTGTATCGTATCTTTCTGTTTTTCCATAGTTATTGTAGTGAGCTCTTGTTACGCTTTTGTTATTTGAGCTCAGTAGTTTTTGTTTGTACTTTCGTACGTTTAAGAGGGTTCAACTTTGTGATGAATTTCTCTATTAGACCATTTGTAGTGGTAGTTCGTGTTGTGAGTTCGTGTTTTGCACTTTTTTGATTACTAGGACGTGTTGTGTTGTTGAGTGGAGTAGTGGTGGTGTTGGATGTTGGTGTTGGTTAGGAATATTGTGGTGATGTGTCTGTTGGAAGCTTCGACGAGCCCAACACACTCACTATAAAGGACCTAGACTACACTAGACTCACTACACTAACACTTTGACGTTGGTTAGCCTTTAATTTTATAAATCCTTAGTGCACAATGTACTTAGGCGACAGTGTCGACCATATATCTTTAGGCGGTATAACCGACCATGTATTACTTAGGCGGCAGAGCCGACCATATAATAAAAACAACAAAAGTGCACTAAGAACTTAAACACAAACTAAGGCTTGATCGGGAAACTTAACAAAAACACTTATATTAAATTACAATTACAATATTACTTACAAGCTTTCTCTTCTCTACTTTCGCTAACTCACACTCTTCTTCTCTTCTTCACAACTCACTTCTTATTTCACTCTCACACCTTCTCTACTTCACACTTCACTTACTCACTCCTTACACAAATGAACTACTCATCACCCATATTTATACTACCTCATGGAACATTCTAGAAACTAGATATTTCCATGGATAAATATCTAGATATTTCTATACAAATATCTATATTTTTCTTTTCTAGATTTTTCTTTTCTAGATTTTTCTTTTATTTTCTAATATCTAGATATTTTCTTATACATATTAATATCTAGATATTTTACATACATTACTAATTCCATATTATCTAAATTTGCATTGCATTTTAACACTCCCCCTCAATGCAAATTTTCTTCCGTTGATGACTTGAAGATTATTCCAAGTGCTTCTCTGAATTTTTCAAACTTTGGTTTACTTAGGCTCTTGGTGAATATATCTGCAACTTGTTCATCTGTCTTTCTTGGCACCATCTTGGTCTCCCCTTCAAGGACCTTCTTGCGAACATAGTGATAGTGCACTTCTATATGTTTTGTTCTCGCATGAAAGACTGGATTTTCTGCTAGACGTATAGCTGATAAGTTATCGCAGAAAAGCTTTACTTGATAATATGTTGATTGATGAAGATCTTCCATTAGCTGCTTCAACCAAGTAATTTCTTGTGTTGCGGATGCTGCCGATCGATATTCTGCTTCAGTGCTTGATAAGGATACAGTTGGTTGTCTCTTGCTGCACCATAATATTACTCCCGATCCAAGACTAAACATGTATCCAGTTGTTGATCGTCGTGTATCATAGTCTCCAGCTTAATCAGCGTCACAATATCCAGTCACGTGACATTCTTTTGTTTTTTTGTACAAAATGCCAAAGTTAATAGTGCCTTTAACATACCTTAAGATGCGTCGTACAACATCAAGGTGAGGCTTCTTCGGATTGCTCATGTATCGACTAACCACTCCAACTGCATAAGATATGTCTGGCCGGCTTAGTGTGAGATAAATAAGACTTCCGACCATCTTTCGATACATGGTAACATCTTGAAGACTTTTTCCTTCATCTGCTCGTAGTTTTGTATTCGGATCCATCAGAGTTGAGATAGGTTTGCAATTAGACATTCCGTACTTTTGTAAAAGATCTCGCGCATATTTCTGTTGTCCCAGAAATAATCCTTCTCTTTTATGCTCTATTTCGAGTCCAAGAAAATGTTTGAGTTCTCCAAGCTCCTTCATATGAAATCTGATAGACAGATTCTCTCTTGTTCTTTGGATCTCCTCATAGTGATCTCCCGTGATGATTAAGTCATCCACATATACTAGCACTATGGCTAGTTTTCCTTGATCTTGTTTCACAAATAAACTAGAATCTGAAGGAGCAACTATGAAACTACTTTGTACCAAGAACTCGCCAATCTTCCCGTACCAAGCTCTTGGAGCCTGCTTCAAGCCGTATAGTGCTTTCTTTAATTTGCAGACATGGTCAGGATGGAACTTGTTCTCAAAGCCTCTTGGTTGCTCCATATAAATGTCTTTGTCAAGTTCTCCATGTAAGAAAGCGTTCTTGACATCCATCTGCCACAGCTTCCAAGATTTGCTAGTGGCTAAAGCTAGTAGAGCTCGAATTGTTATGATCTTCGCTACTGGACTGAACGTTTCTTCATAATCCAGCCCATATTGTTGAGAAAAACCTCTAGCAACAAGTCAAGCTTTATACCTTTCAATGTAGCCATCTGACCGAGTCTTCACCTTGTAAACCCATTTACAAGATATTGGTTTTACATCTTTTGGCTTTGGAACTAAACTCCATGTCTGATTTTCTTTTAGTGCATTAATTTCTTCTTCCATTGCTTTCTGCCAATCTCGACTTTGCGCTGCTTCTTCATAAGTAGAAGGCTCAATAGGTATTGATTCATCCACATGAGCAGCATTGGCATACCTTGGATTAGGTTGTCTCGGCCTTGTTGATCTCCTTAATTCTTGTGCATGCTCCTCGACTTCCTTTTGGCTTGGACAAACCTCCTCGGATATTGATTGATGTACACCAGTTTTCCATGGACTCTTTTCCTTAGAGTACGACCCTTCTCCTTCTTTTATTGGATCCAATATCTGCTCTTTAGGCTCTTCTTTTTCTTCTGGACCTTCTTCTAATCCATGAGATTCTGGAAGCTCTATCTTTTGAGGTGACCACCATGAAGAAGCTTCATCAAATACCACATTTCTTGAAGTATGACACTTTCTGGTATTTGGATCACAACATCTCCATCCTTTTCATGATTCATCATAACCGACAAAAATGCACCGAATTGCCTTTTTATCAAATTTGCTTCTTAGATGATCTGGCACGAAGACGTAGCATACACATCCAAAAACCTTGAGATGGTTGACGGTTGGCTTGATCTTCCATAATCTTTCATACGGTGAAATATGCCCCAACTTTTTTTTGTGGAAGCCTATTTATCACGTATGATGCAGTTCTCATACATTCAGCCCAAAATCTTTCTGGAACATTCTTACCATGAAGCATACTTCTAGAAGTTTCGACAAGGTGACGATTCTTGCGTTCTACGACTCCATTCTGTTGTGGAGTATTGGGACAAGTTAATCGTCTTCTAATCTTGTGCTTCTCAATATAGATATTGAACTCAGTCGATAAATATTCTCCTCCATTATCTGTGCGTAAGCACCGAATCTTAGTATTGAGCTCACTTTCTACCTTGTTCTTGAACTCTTTGAACTTCAGAAAAGTCTCCGACTTCTCCTTCATGAAGTAAACCCACACATATCTTGAGAAGTCATCAATGAATGTCACCATATACTTCATTCCTCCAAGTGATGTTTGTTTCACTGGGCCAAAGACGTCTGAGTGTATGAGCTCTAGTGGTGTCTTGGACTGATGCGCTGACTCTTTGAATGGCAATTGGTGAGCTTTGCCAAATTGACATCCAGCACATATTGTATATGTTCGGATATCAATTTGAGGAAGCCCATTTACTATGTGTTTCACCATCATCTCCTTTAACTTGTTGTAGCCCACATGCCCAAGACGTTCATGCCAAAGATCAGCCGTCTCATTCTTTCGAGTCTTATCCACATATGCTGTTTCAGCAGATAGTACATAGACCGACTCTATTCTTCTTCCTTGCATAATTGGATTGCCAACCACCTTCACTCTCTTGAATACGGACACATCTTCTGGTCCAAAGAGCACATAATTTCCTTCTACTGTCAATTGTGGTACTGACAGTAAATTCTTCTTTAGGCCAGGGATAAGATACACCTTCTCGAGTTGGAGCTTTTGAGAGTCGCCTTCATTTGGAATTATTGCCTTTCCAATGTGAGAAATAGACAACCTTGAATTGTTGGCTGTCAACACGACTCTCTTTCCTTTGTAATCCTCCATTTCTTGCAGCTTTGTCCCATCGTTGATCATAAGATTTGAGCATCCAGAATCGATGATCCAATCATCTTTGTAGTTTATTGTAGACTTTAAGGTTGCTGCAAGAGCTTGATCATCCATGCCAGCTTCAACAGAAAATTCAGCTTCTGCATCCCATGTTTTCTCATTAATGGTTGCTTCAAATGTGACCTCTTTCTTCTCATCTCTTGCGGTGGCCACATTTTCTTCAAAAGTTTGCCTTTTGGGGAATTTACAATCTCGAGCAAAATGACCCTTCTTGCCATAATTGAAGCATTCACCATTCTTTCTCTTATCATTTTCTCCATGTTGTTGGCGATGATCTCTTCTTCCTTGTTGAGATCCCCGAGCTCCCCCTGAAGCGTTGCCTTTTGCCTTTGGGTGACTCTTCCATCCATATGTCTGACTTTCTTTCATCGCATCTTGTCTTCGAGATGTTGCTTTCTTCTTATTGGTGAAGAGTGCATCTTCTCCGTCTTTTATGATTACTTCATTCATCTGCTTGGCTAATGCCTCTTGATTAGCCAATAAATTCTCCATCTCTATTAATGATGGTTGAGTAGGCCATCCTCTCACAGCGGCTATAAATCCATTATACTCGGACCTTAAGCCGTGGATGATAATTCTCTTCATCCTTACATCAATCACTTTCTCTTCAGGAGCAAGTTGAGATATCTCACGACAAATAGATTTCACCTTGGTGAAATACTGAGAAATAGATAGACTTCCTTGTGAGATAACTGCGAGTTCATTTTCCAAGAGCTGGAGGCGTGCTTCATTCTTCTTTGAAAATAATTTTTCAAAAGTTTCCCAAGCTGCCTTTGGTGTTTTCTCATCACGGATGTGCTCCAATAGATCATCCTCGATTGTAGTCTTCAATATAAATAAAGCCTTCCCGGCCTAGATGTTCCATTTTCTCAAGGCTTCGGCATTTTCTTTCGGCGGAGGCGTTGTGTCACTGCCAGCAACTATTTCCCATAAATCATGTCCTTGTAGGTAGGATTCTATGCAAGTCCGCCAATAACCATAGTTGTGGTTATTGAGACTCTTGATTCCACTGCTTGTACTTACAAGATCTGCCATCATGATGTCCAATGTCCAATAAGCTTGGTCCCAGACCGATGAGCTTTCACAGTTCTTAACTGTGCTCCGACAGAATCTCCCCTAGAGCCTTGGTGAAAACGAGTCGATGTAAACGTCCAACGTTTACCGATGAGTACCTCCACTAGCAATGGTCCCGAACGACCCGCTCTGATACCAATTGTTGGAAGCTTCGATGAGCCCAACACACCCACTATAGAGGACCTAGACTATACTAGACTCACTACACCAACACTTTGACGTTGGTTAGCCTTTAATTTTATAAATCCTTAGTGCACAATGTACTTAGGCGACAGTGTCGACCATATATCTTTAGGCGGTATAACCGACCATGTATTACTTAGGCGGCAGAGCCGACCATATAATAAAAACAACAAAAGTGCACTAAGAACTTAAACACAAACTAAGGCTTGATCGGGAAACTGAACAAAAACACTTATATTAAATTACAATTACAATATTACTTACAAGCTTTCTCTTCTCTACTTTCACTAACTCACACTCTTCTTCTCTTCTTCACAACTCACTTCTTATTTCACTCTCACACCTTCTCTACTTCACACTTCACTTACTCACTCCTTACACAAATGAACTACTCATCACCCATATTTATACTACCTCATGGAACATTCTAGAAACTAGATATTTCCATGGATAAATATCTAGATATTTCTATACAAATATCTATATTTTTCTTTTCTAGATTTTTCTTTTATTTTCTAATATCTAGATATTTTCTTATACATATTAATATCTATATATTTTACATACATTACTAATTTCATATTATCTAAATTTGCATTGCATTTTAACAGTGTCAAAATATAATTGGTTAAATATTAAAAAAGGGATAAAAATAATATTTTTATAATAATAAAAAATGATAAAAAATAAATAACGTACGTTGAATGAACCGTTGGAGCCATGATAATGCTAAAAACAAACATATATTACATAGCATTATTCCTCAAGAAATACAAGCTTTTAGTTGCAATTGTTCTATTTACAAGTGATATTCATTTAAATAATAAAAGGTGAAGACAAAAGATAGATTCGACGAATTGAAGACGCAAACGACCAAAAAGCTCAAAAGTACAAAATACAATCAAAGAGGTTCCAATTATTGATAAGAAACGTCTCGAAATTACAAGAGTACAAGATTAAAAATGCAAAGTACAAGATATTAAATTGTACGCAAGGACGTTCGAAAATCCGGAACCGGGACCAGAGTCAACTCTCAACGCTCGACGCAACGGACTAAAAATTACGAGTCAACTATGCACATAAATATAATATAATATTTAAATAATTCTTAAAAATTATATTATATATTATATTTATATTTAAATACCGTCGGCAAATTAAAAGACAAACTTGTGTGAGCTGGTTTTACGAACTCCGCGAGTTGCGGAGTTTGAAGGCCAAAAAGGCCGCGACTCGCGGAGATACCCTGGACTAAAATGCCTATAAAAGCTCGCGCATTCTGATCGTAAAAATATCCATATATATCAATCTCTCTATCTATATACGTAATATATATATATATATATATATATATATATATATATATATATATATATATATATATATATATATATATATATATATATATATATATATATATATATATTTATATTTTAATTTTAATTTTAATTTTAATTTTAATTCTAATAATAAGGGTATGTTAGCAAATGTTGTAAGGGTGTAAGTCGAAATTCTGTCCGTGTAACGCTACGCTATTTTTAATCATTGTAAGTTATGTTCAACCTTTTTAATTTAATGTCTCGTAGCTAAGTTATTATTATGCTTATTTAATTCGAAGTAATCATGATGTTGGGCTAATTACTAAAATTGAGTAATTGAGCTTTGTACCATAATTGGGGTTTGGACAAAAGAACGACACTTGTGGAAATTAGACTATGGGCTATTAATGGGCTTTATATTTGTTTAACTAAATGATAGTTTGTTAATTTTAATATAAATATTTACAATTGGACGTCCCTATAAATAATCATATACACTCGATCGGACACGATGGGCGGGGTATTTATATGTACGAATAATCGTTCATTTAACCGGACACGGGAATGGATTAATAGTCACTAGAATTATTAAAACAGGGGTGAAATTATGTACAAGGACACTTGGCATAATTGATAACAAAGTATTAAAACCTTGGGTTACACGCAGTCGATAACCTGGTGCAATATTAAACAAAGTAATAAAACCTTGTTACAGTTTAAGTCCCCAATTAGTTGGAATATTTAACTTCGGGTATAAGGATAATTTGACGAGGACACTCGCACTTTATATTTATGACTGATGGACTGTTATGGACAAAAACCAGACGGACATATTGAATAATCCAGGACAAAGGACAATTAACCCATGAGCATAAATGTAGTGACCCGAACTTTTCCATGTTTATATATATATTAAATGAAATTGTTATTTACATGATTAAGTGTTTCCAACATGTTAAGCAATCAAACTTGTTAAGACTTGATTAATTGAAATAGGTTTCATATAGACAATTGACCACCCAAGTTGACCGGTGATTCACGAACGTTAAAACTTGTAAAAACTATATGATGACATATATATGGATACATATATAGTTAACATGATATTATGATAATTAAACATATCATTAAGTATATTAACAATGAACTACATATGTAAAAACAAGACTACTAACTTAATGATTTTGAAACGAGACATATATGTAACGATTATTGTTTTAACGACATTTAATGTATATATATCATATTAAGAGATATTCATACATCATAATATCATGATAATATAATAATTTAAAATCTCATTTGATATTATAAACATTGGGTTAACAACATTTAACAAGATCGTTAACCTAAAGGTTTCAAAACAACACTTACATGTAACGACTAACGATGACTTAACGACTCAGTTAAAATGTATATACATGTAGTGTTTTAATATGTATTCATACACGTTTGAAAGACTTCAAGACACTTATCAAAATACTTCTACTTAACAAAATGTTTACAATTACATCCTCGTTCAGTTTCATCAACAATTCTACTCGTATGCACCCGTATTCGTACTCGTAAAATACACAGCTTTTAGATGTATGTACTATTGGTATATACACTCCAATGATCAGCTCTTAGTAGCCCATGTGAGTCACCTAACACATGTGGGAACCATCATTTGGCAACTAGCATGAAATATCTCATAAAATTACAAAAATATGAGTAATCAATCATGACTTATTTACATGAAAACAAAATTACATATCCTTTATATCTAATCCATACACCAACGACCAAAAACATCTAAAAACACTTTCATTCTTCAATTTTCTTCATCTAATTGATCTCTCTCAAGTTCTATCTTCAAGTTCTAAGTGTTCTTCATAAATTCCAAAAGTTCTAGTTTCATAAAATCAAGAATACTTCCAAGATTGCAAGTTTACTTCCAAGTTTTCTAAATCCATTCCAAGTAATCATCCAAGATCAAGAAACCTTTGTTACTTATAGTAGGTTATCTTTATAATACACGATAATAATCATATTCAAACTTTAATTCAATTTCTATAACTATAACAATCTTATTTCGAGTGAAAATCTTACTTGAACTGTTTTCGTGTCATGATTCTGCTTCAAGAACTTTCAAGCCATCCAAGGATCCTTTGAAGCTAGATCCATTTTTCTTATTTCCAGTAGGTTTATCCAAGGAACTTGAGGTAGTAATGATATTCATAACATCATTCGATTCATACATATAAAGCTATCTTATTCGAAGGTTTAAACTTGTAATCACTTGAACATAGTTTAGTTAATTCTAAACTTGTTCGCAAATAAAAGTTAATCCTTCTAACTTGACTTTTAAAATCAACTAACCACATGTTCTATATCTATATTATATGCTAACTTAATGATTTAAAACCTGGAAACACGAAAAACACCGTAAAACCGGATTTACGCCGTCGTAGTAACACCGCGGGCTGTTTTGGGTTAGTTAATTAAAAACTATGATAAACTTTGATTTAAAAGTTTTTATTCTGGAAAAATGATTTTTATTATGAACATGAAACTATATCCAAAAATCATGGTTAAACTCAAAGTGGAAGTATGTTTTCTAAAATGGTCATCTAGACGTCGTTCTTTCGACTGAAATGACTACCTTTACAAAAACGACTTGTAACTTATTTTTCTGACTAAAAACCTATACTTTTTCTGTTTATATTCATAAAATAGAGTTCAATATGAAACTATAGCAATTTGATTCACTCAAAACGGATTTAAAATGAAGAAGTTATGGGTAAAACAAGATTGGATAATTTTTCTCATTTTAGCTACGTGAAAATTGGTAACAAATCTATTTCAACCATAACTTAATCAACTTGTATTGTATATTATGTAATCTTGAGATACCATAGACACGTATACAATGTTTCGACCTATCATGTCGACACATCTATATATATTTCGGAACAACCATAGACACTCTATATGTGAATGTTGGAGTTAGCTATACAGGGTTGAGGTTGATTCCAAAAATATATATACTTTGAGTTGTGATCTAGCTTGAGACGTGTATACACTGGGTCGTGGATTGATTCAAGATAATATATATCAATTTTTTTCTGTACATCTAACTTTGGACAACTAGTTGTAGGTTACTAACGAGGACAGCTGACTTAATGAACTTAAAACATCAAAATGTATTAAAAGTGTTGTAAATATATTTTGAACATACTTTGATATATATGTACATATTTGTTATAGGTTCGTGAATCGACCAGTGGCCATGTCTTACTTCCCGACGAAGTAAAAATCCGTGAAAGTGAGTTATAGTCCCACTTTTAAAATCTAATATTTTTGGGATGAGAATACATGCAGGTTTTATAAATGATTTACAAAATAGACACAAGTACGTGAAACTACATTCTATGGTTGAATTATCGAAATCGAATATGCCCTTTTTATTAAGTCTGGTAATCTAAGAATTAGGGAACAGACACCCTGATTGACGCGAATCCTAAAGATAGATCTATTGGGCCTAACAAACCCCATCCAAAGTACTGGATGCTTTAGTACTTCGAAATTTATATCATATCCGAAGGGTGTCCCAGAATGATGGGGATATTCTTATATATGCATCTTGTTAATGTCGGTTACCAGGTGTTCACCATATGAATGATTCTTATCTCTTTGTATGGGATGTGTATTGAAATATGAAATCTTGTGGTCTATTGTTACGATTTGATATATATAGGTTAAACCTATAACTCACCAACATTTTTGTTGACGTTTAAAGCATGTTTATTCTCAGGTAAATACTAAGAGCTTCCGCTGTTGCATACTAAAATAAGGACAAGATTTGGAGTCCATGTTTGTATGATATTGTGTAAAAACTGCATTCAAGAAACTGATTTCGATGTAACAAATTTGTATTGTAAACCATTATGTAATGGTCGTGTGTAAACAGGATATTTTAGATTATCATTATTTGATAATCTACGTAAAGCTTTTTAAACCTTTATTTATGAAATAAAGGTTATGGTTTGTTTTAAAAATGAATGCAGTCTTTGAAAAACGTCTCATATAGAGGTCAAAACCTCGCAACGAAATCAATTAATATGGAACGTTTTTAATCAATAAGAACGGGACATTTCAGTTGGTATCCGAGCGTTGGTCTTAGAGAACCAGAAAATTTGCATTAGTGTGTCTTATCGAGTTTGTTAGGATGCATTAGTGAGTCTGGACTTCGACCGTGTTTTCTTTAAAAATGATTGCTTAACATTTTTGTTGGAAACTATATACTATTAACATGTATATATTATGTGATATATTAATCTCTTAACATGTTTGATATTGTGTGATAGATGTCTACCTCTAGCACAAATCCCATTGACTCACCTAATAATAATGAAGAGTCGAATATATATTGGACTGATTCACAAGTTCCCGAAGAGGAACCGGAAGAAGAATCAGAACCGGAAGAAGAATCAGAACCGGAAGAGGAGGAACCGGAGGAGGAAATAGAACCGGTGGGGGAAATAATTAAACGGTTAAGTAAAAGAAAATCCTCAACCAACCGACCAAGGTTAATTATGGTCAATGGTGTTTCCGCCAAGGAAGCAAAATATTGGGAGGATTACCAATTCTCCGATGAATCGGATTCCGACGAGAATTCCGATGATGTTATAGAAATTACCCCAACTGAATTTAAAAAGGGAAAAGAAAATAATAAGGGAAAGAGCATAAAAATAGAGAAATCTAATTCCAACCCCGATGAACTTTATATGTATCGTCAACCCCCGAAGTCCTTAAGTTGTAACAATGAGCCGGGAACCTCTAAACCACCAGGTTTTTCTAAACCGTTGTGGAAAACGACAGCTAGTATTAGGGAAACGTCATATATCCCTAGAAACTTGGCAAAACGAACCAAAACCGAAGAAGAAGAAACGAGCGAGTCGGAATAAGATAGTTGTATTCGTGTGGTGTAATATATGTAATATAGTGTGCTTATGCTTTATGATATATGTAAAAATTGCTTGTATTAATAAGTATTTTTTTTATGAATCTAACTCTTGTCTATTTTACAGTATAAAAACACAAAATGGATAGACAACCCAATATTTTAAGAGACCTACCCGGAGACATGATTGATGAAATCTTATCTAGAGTCGGTCAGAATTCTTCGGCACAACTATTTACGGCGAAATCAGTTTGTAAGACATTCGAAGAACGTTCCAAGAATGCCTTGGTTTATAAGAGACTTTCGTTTGAAAGATGGGGGATATCACATTGGGAAACCCATATGTTACGATGTGTTTACTTTGACGCATATATTGCGGGGAACCCAAATGCTATTTTACGCAACGGGTTAAGAAATTATTTTGACTCAATGTATCCGAATATAGGACTTCATGATTTAGAAAAAGCGGCTAACATGCAACATAAAGAAGCATGCTATGCTTACGGGTTAGTAATGTTCACTTCTCACCAAAGTGAGAAAAAGAACATCAGGCTACAACTATTAAACAAAACGTTCCCACAAGTGACGGAGTCGGTAATTGGGGTAAGAAATGAGGTTTTTAAGTTATTACGAGACTGTTGGTCATTACGTAACCCTTGTCCCTTTGACGACGTTACAACACGCTGTCTTATCAACGGCCATAATGGTTATGTTCCACAAGACCAAGGATGGGAAGTAGTCCTAGTAAAACCAGAATGCATGACTTGTTTCTGGACGTATGAATTACGTGTCTTTATTGCCTTTGCTGAACGACTTGTGTACTAGCTAGAATTATCTTCACAACTATCTTGTATCAAAGCTATTGTGTGCTATATTTCATGCTTTATGTAAAATAAGCGGTATTGTAAGCTTGTAAAATATTGTATAAAAGTTTGAACGCGAAATATTATTATAATCAGTTTTTCATATAGAATTGTAGTAGTTGAATTGTATATTAGCTATTAAGTATGAACTTAACGGGTAGGTACTACCCGAATTTAAACTTATAAAACATTAATATGAAGAAAAAGCTTTTATAAATGAGTTCATATTATGCTACGAAATACTATTAACTACTCTTAATATTCTGTATGATTAACTTGTTCCATTTGACTATTTTGAAGGAAATGGCACCGACTACTCGACACACCGTGAATATGAATGAAGAGGAATTCCGTACTTTTATAGCTTCAAACATAGCCGCAGTACAGGCTGCACTACATACCAACAATAACCTTGGATCTAGCAGTACAGGAAATCGTGTAGGATGCACCTATAAAGAATTTACTGCCTGCAAACCTTTGGAATTTGATGGAACCGAAGGACCGATCGGATTGAAACGGTGGACCGAGAAGGTCGAATCGGTGTTTGCCATAAGTAAGTGTACTGAAGAGGAAAAAGTGAAGTACGCTACGCATATCTTCACAGGTTCTGTGTTAACATGGTGGAATACCTATCTAGAGCAAGTGGGACAAGATGATGCTTACGCACTACCGTGGTCAGCATTCAAGCACTTGATGAACGAGAAGTACCGTCCCAGAACCGAGGTCAATAAGCTCAAGACGAAACTTAGAGGGTTACGAACCCAAGGATTTGATATTACCACGTACAAAAGACGATTCACAGAATTATGCCTATTGTGTCCGGGAGCGTTCGAAGATGAGGAAGAGAAGATCGACGCGTTTGTGAAAGGATTACCGGAAAGAATCCAAGAAGATATAAGTTCACACGAGCCCGCCTCCATACAATAGGCATGTAGAATGGCTCACAAACTAGTGAACCAGATTGAGGAAAGAATTAAAGAACAGACGGCTGAAGAGGCCAATGTGAAGCAAGTCAAAAGAAAGTGGGAGGAAAACGGTGATAAGAATCACCAATACAACAACAACAGCAGCAATTACAACAATAATCGCAACAATTATCCCAACAATCGCAACATCAATCGCAACTACAACAAACGGCCCAACAACAACAACAATAACAACAACAACAACAATAACAACAACAGCAACAACTACAACAATCATCCCAACAACAATAACAACCGCAACAACAACAACAACAATCAGAAGCAGCTATGCCAAAGGTGTGAAAAGTATCACTCGGGGTTCTGCACCAAATTTTGCAACAAGTGTAAAAGAAATGGTCATAGCGCGGCGAAGTGTGAGGTCTACGGACCAGGGGTTAACAGAACGAAAGGAACAAATGGTGTCGGAACGAGTAATGGCGGAGCAAGTAGTGTCAGAGCAAGTTATGCCAACGTAGTTTGTTATAAATTTGGAAAACCGGGCCACATTATTAGAAATTTCCCGAACCAGGAGAACACGAATGGACAAGGCCGCGGAAGAGTTTTCAATATTAATGCGGCAGAGGCACAGGAAGACCCGGAGCTTGTTACGGGTACGTTTCTTATTGACAATAAATCTGCTTACGTTTTATTTGATTCGGGTGCGGATAGAAGCTATATGAGTAGAGATTTTTGTGCTAAATTAAGTTGTCCATTGACACCGTTGGATAGTAAATTTTTACTCGAATTAGCAAACGGTAAATTAATTTCAGCAGATAATATATGTCGGAATCGAGAAATTAAACTGGTTACCGAAACATTTAAGATTGACTTGATACCAGTAGAGTTAGGGAGTTTTGATGTGATAATCGGTATGGACTGGTTGAAAGAAGTGAAAGCAGAGATCGTTTGTTACAAAAATGCAATTCGCATTATACGAAAAAATAAAAACCCTTAATGGTGTACGGAGAAAAGGGCAACACGAAGCTACATCTTATTAGTAATTTGAAGGCACAAAAACTAATAAGAAAAGGTTGCTATGCTGTTCTAGCACACGTCGAGAAAGTACAAACTGAAGAAAAGGGCATCAATGATGTTCCCGTCGCAAAAGAATTTCCCGATGTATTTCCGAAAGAATTACCGGGATTACCTCCACATCGATCTGTTGAATTTCAAATAGATCTTGTACCAGGAGCTGCACCAATAGCTCGTGCTCCTTATAGACTCGCACCCAGCGAGATGAAAGAACTGCAAAGCCAACTTCAAGAACTATTAGAACGTGGTTTCATTCGACCAAGCACATCACCATGGGGAGCTCCTGTTTTGTTTGTCAAGAAGAAGGATGGTACATTTAGGTTGTGTATTGACTACAGAGAGTTGAACAAACTTACCATCAAAAACCGTTATCCACTGCCGAGAATTGATGACTTATTTGATCAACTATAAGGCTCGTCGGTTTATTCGAAGATCGATTTACGTTCTGGATATCATCAAATGCGAGTAAAGGAGGATGATATTCCAAAAACTGCTTTTAGGACGCGTTATGGTCATTACGAGTTTATGGTTATGCCGTTTGGATTGACTAACGCACCAGCTGTGTTCATGGACCTTATGAACTGAGTGTGTGGGCCATATCTTAACAAGTTTGTCATTGTTTTCATCGATGACATACTTATTTACTCAAAGAATGATCAAGAGCACGAAAAACATTTGAGAAAAGTGCTAGAAGTATTGAGGAAAGAAAAACTGTACGCTAAGTTTTCAAACTGTGCATTTTGGTTGGAAGAAGTTCAATTCCTCGGTCACATAGTGAACAAAGAAGGTATTCAGGTGGATCCAACAAAGATTGAAACCGTTGAAAAGTGGGAAACCCCGAAAACTCCGAAACACATACGCCAATTTTTAGGACTAGCTGGTTACTACAGAAGGTTCATCCAAGACTTTTCCAGAATAGCAAAACCCTTGACTGCATTAACGCATAAAGGGAAGAAATTTGAATGGAAGGATGAACAAGAGAAAGCGTTTCAGTTATTGAAGAAAAAGTTAACTACGGCACCTATATTGTCATTACCTGAAGGGAATGATGAATTTGTGATATATTATGATGCCTCAAAGCAAGGTCTCGGTTGTGTATTAATGCAACGGATGAAGGTGATTGCTTATGCGTCTAGACAATTGAAGATTCACGAGCAAAATTATACGACGCATGATTTGGAATTAGGCGCGGTTGTTTTTGCATTAAAGACTTGGAGGCACTACTTATATGGGGTCAAAAGTATTATATATACCAACCACAAAAGTCTTCAACACATATTTAATCAGAAACAACTGAATATGATTCAGCGTAGGTGGATTGAATTGTTGAATGATTACGACTTTGAGATTCGTTACCACCCGGGGAAGGCAAATGTGGTAGCCGACACCTTGAGCAGAAAGAACAGAGAACCCATTCGAATAAAATCTATGAATATAATGATTCACACTAACCTTACTACTCAAATAAAGGAGGCGCAACAAGGAGTTTTAAAAGAGGGAAATTTAAAGGATGAAATACCCAAAGGATCGTAGAAGCATCTTAATATTCGGGAAGACGGAACCCGGTATAGGGCTAAAAGAATTTGGGTACCAAAATGTAACGTCCTCCCAATAGGGTCTGGAAGGAACGCCACTAATATCAAAACATACCAACATATTATAATAAACGAGAACAATACTAAATGATGAATTTAACTTTAATGAGTACGCAGCGGAAAATGAAATATCGTTACAATGACAGGAATAACAATATCGTAAATGTTCACATACAGAAGTAATAAATGCGATATCTCTTGATCCTATGTCCAAGTAGCATCACATAAGCAGTAAGTATAAGAGCTTGAATCAAACATTACCTGAGACAAAACATGCTAAAGTGTTAACCAAAAAGGTTGAGTGAAGTTCATAGGTTTAACAAAAAGTTTGTCGTTGTTTTAGACCACAAGATTTAGTTTGTAAAGTTGATCTCCCGCAGGATTAAAAAGTTATGCCAAAGCATGATATTCAGACTAAACGTTCAAATTTGCCCCATGACAAGTTGTGTCTGTCCTTGTCGATTTAAATTTCATTATCAAGTAATACAAAGACTGAGTCAAATGTATCAGGGACGTTACTCCCGATAGGCCTACCCCTAATAATTAAGCATGCCGCAGCAATTAAAAATATCACTGTAAGGACTTAGTCAGACATAGCCGGGTATAGCATAGTTTTAACAGTTGGTACTGATATTTAGACTAGACTTTCAAGTTTACCCCGTGTCAAGTTATCGTTTATACTTGTCGGTTGGGGGCTTGCTGGTCATAGCCCAACATATCACAGTTTAATAGTAGATACGTGTAAGTACTGATATTTAGACTAGACTTTCAAGTTTACCCCGTAACAAGTTATCGTTTATACTTATCGGTTGGGGGCTTGATGGTCGTAGCCCAACATATCACAGTTTAATAGTTAATACGTGTAAAACAGTTATAAAAGTTGTGCATGTATTCTCACCCCAAAAGTTATAAAACAGTTATGAAACAGTAAAAAGTGGGGCTATGAAATTCACGTATACAAATATTGTAAAACAGCTATTAAAATATTGCATGTTGAAAATTTAAAAGCAAGCATGTGTCTCACCCCATAGTTTCAAAACAGAAATGAAATAGTAAAAAGTGGGGCTATGAAATTCACGTATATAAATATTGTAAAACAGTTATTAAAATATTGCATGTTAAAAATTTAAAAGCAAGCATGTGTCTCACCCCATAGTTTCAAAACAGTAATGAAATACTAAAAAGTTGGGCTATGAAATTCACGTATATAAATATTGTAAAACAGTTATTAAAATATTGCATGTTAAAAATTTAAAAGCAAGCATGTGTCTCACCCCATAGTTTCAAAACAGTAATGAAATAGTAAAAAGTGGGGCTATGAAATTCACCTTAGTAAGTAGAGAGAGAGTTATTCCTCGGAATAAAGAGTTGAACGAGTGAGCAGGAAAGTCAACTTATTGACATTTAAGAGTAGTTAAGTGTTTTGCCCATGTTTAAGTTTAAGTATGTGTTTAAGTATAGTTTGTTTTACTAAGTTTCTATTCCTAGTAAGTTACTATTTTTATAAAGTTTCCATTTTTAGAAAGTTTCTTATTTTACTAAGTTCCTATGACTAGAGAGTTTCTACTTTTATCAGTGTTTTCCATTTTAGGATACTTGCCGTATTAGATAAGCTTCCAATCACCCCTTTCCCTTCGAATGGCTAATTTAGATCTAGGGGCTTGAGCCATAGGACCCTTTAAATCGGAAATCCAAACCCTCTGCCTAGAATCTCATAGAAACCATTCGTCAAGAAAGTTCGAAGATCTATACATCTCTAATACATATCCCAAAATGTTTTTATGTTACAATATAAGTAGTAGGTTATAGGTGCTAGTAATAATAACAGTGTATACATGTTATTTATTTTATTTTTAATTGAATATAATTTATAACATTATTTACATATTTCGGTAAAAATAATAACCGAAGTAAAAAGTAAAAAGTAAAAAGTAAAAAAAATAAAAAGTAAGAAAAGAATACTTACTAGTAGTAATTCTTCAAAGAGAGAATGAGGGAAATTTTGGTGTGAGTTTGAATAAGAAATGAGGGGTATTTATACTTGAAAAAATTAGGTAAAAAGAATAAAATAATTAAAAGAAAAAGAAATATTTAATTCTTAATGGGATTTTAAAATTAAAAAGTATTAAATGTTAGGTCATGGGATAATGCACAAAATAAAATAATAAAAGTAGTTTTTCCATTAAAATTTTTAATTAAAAAGTAATTTATTTATTTATTTATTATTTATTTTAAGGATTTTTTTATGTAAATAAACAAATTTATTTAATGTTTTTCCAAGAATATTTGTCAATAATATTTTTTTTATTTTTTTTTTATTTTTGTTTTATTCAATTAATAAATACAAATTTTGCATAAAAATAATAAATAATTCGGTATTTTGTATTTTTAATAATAATTATGATTTTAATTATTAAACTATAGTTTTAGTAAGTTTGTAAATATTATTACATTTATATATAATTGGATTTATTATATAGTTAAATATATAATATATTAACTAAATAATAAAAGTGATACAAAGTTTATATACTTAGTTAAATTATGTCAAATTATATAAATTAATAATATATTATTTATTTAAGCGTACATTGTTGACTAAAAATTACTATTCGGTCAATATTTAATTGTATATAACAACCCTTAATACATATAGTCAGACATATAACCCTAGGGTTAATTCAGTAATTTAGAAGTCGAAAAGTGAGGGTTGTTACAGTACCTCCCCGTTAATAAAAACTTCGTCCCGAAGTTTTAGGTAGACTTCTCGGATGCATCAGCGGTTGAGAAGAGATGGGGATATTTCTGTTTCATTTGGTCTTCACGTTCCCAGGTATGTTCGGGGCCTTGCGTGTTTTCCAAAGGATATAATATTGTTTTGTTTCAAGCGTTTAAGTCATACAAACCATAATCTCTATAGGTTCTTCTACGAAGTGCATTTTATCATTAATGCAGAGATCATTCAAAATAATGATATTATGCAAGTCATTTCAGTAAATTGGATACATGAAATGTGTTATGAATAATATTGAGCTCATTTAAAACCTTGAGCGTTTATGCTGCAATATTAGGCAGACAAAACAGAGAGGAGTTCATGAAAATCATAGTCATGAAATTTGATAGAGATCGTCATTCTTTATAACAAGAATGATGAATTAGAGTTTTATCGACATTAAATAATATGGATAAAGTAATTCGATTATAGAAAGAGTATAAACGAAGCTATCGTAAAAGAGTAAATGAGAAAATTAAATGTTTGCCTTAACTTTTGACGTAGTTACGATTGATTTCCGGATTTCAAGGAATTAAAGAAATCTTCGAAATCTTTATAAGATTTGATTTTCCGGTAATTACAGAAATTAGGATTTTCTTTAATTAAAGGCGGTGAATTGCCTCGATTGCTGTGTCTGGAATTTTTGCTATAAATTAGCTTCTTCCGTTTCATTATCTTCACCACTTATATACTTTCTTTCTCAATTCATACTTCCAAAAGTTTTGTTAATATGCTCAATCCAGTTCTTGTCTTTGACATTATATTGGTTATCGCCACAATCATCCTTCTTTTCCAACTCCCACCAGAGGAGTCTGTTTACTTCTACTATGCTCTAGAATTTATTGTGTTTTTAGTTCTCCCGTGTCTTTATATTTCTATACGCATTGATATACACGGTTTGTAATTTCAGTGTTGTTATCGGGATTTATATTTTCCCTTACATGTCGAAGCTTCATGCTTTTGTAAAGCAAGTAACGGTCCAGAATTCGTAGGTATGAAGTTTCGAATGATCATGATATTCAAAGCAGAAGGAAAGGTAATAGCACGATTTGATTTGTCATATTACCAGAATATTCAGAAAAGACCGAATTATCAAGAAAAATATTTTCTTGATATGTTTACAGTTTAAATAGATAAGAGTCGTGTAACATGGCAAATGATGATTATAAAGTCTATGAATCATCATCTTCCATTAAAAATTTAGCATGACTTACTGTAATATAATCACGTTGGCCTGACGTCATTATATTATACTAACTCATGCTTCAATTCCCAACACTACTTCAAATCATTCATAATTTAAACTTGAACTTTACAGAATATAGAAACTAAAACAGTTTCCTTTATGATGTGATAAAGATATCGCAAAGAGATAATTAATTGCTGACAAGAATCGTTATAAAGATATCTTCAGAAATATAGAGGATATTTATAACGAAAGATACAGTGATATCTCAGAATTTCTAAGTTCCAATGATGAGGAAAAATCTTTTGTTTCCTCTGCATTTAATGCTACCATATCTGAATCATTGGTTATCAATCCGAGATGGTTTCAAGAAATTTTATTTTTTTAGATGATTAAACGCTGATTGTAATAGTCAACGGATCTAATGGTTAACGAATAGGCGTTGTTGATGATAATTTCGGTGGTTTGATGTGATAATTCATCATAGAATACGAATGAATATAATTCATGAATGTAGTGATCTTTAGGAAGATAACACCTGCTAAAGCTTTACTTGAATTCTGGTATGTTAATTTCAGAATGTGTAATTAAATTTGTATGAAAATGATTGTGTATCACAGTGAAGGCAGTGAGTATAATTAATGATTTATGAATCGAAATTGAAGAATGTACAGTGTATTTATGTGAGATGTAAATATTTCTCAGGTATTACCTACCCGTTAAAATATTTTCACAATTAACATTTTTTACAATCTTTATGAAGATATACGTTCATATATGTATTCTTCAGATATAATCATGGATTTAATGAGTTAATATATATTAAACTCATTTGATTTGCGGTTTGGAACGAGAGTAAATAATCTCCAAAATCTTAGAGATTTCATAATTGTTGCGAAATATTTCGCTAATGAAGTTATGAATCAATACATTCATCGTTATACTTGATTTATTATGAAATGGAGTTTATTGTGTTGAAGCAGTGATTAACAATTGTTAAGTCATTAGCGAAGGGTGTACATCATAGCATATTAGTGATATGAATTAACCAAGTAGTACATACTAGTTGAGATTCTCACGTAATTGCTTAGTACGACAAGATTTATTATTGTTCCAAATCATATATATATATATATATATATATATATATATATATATATATATATATATATATATATATATATATATATATATATATATAAGGTATACTGATAAGGCTAAAAAGGAACATATATTTCATAGCATTATCCCCCAAGAAAGACAAGATTTTAGTTGCAATTGTTCCATTTTCAAGTGATATTCGTTTATATTAAATAAGTGCGAAGACAAAAGGCAGATTCGACAAATTGAAGACAAAAAGGTCCAAAAAGCTCAAAAGTACAAGATACAATTAAAAAGGTTCAAATTATTGATGAAGAACGTCTAAAAATGACAAGAGTACAAGTTACAAAACGCAAAGTACACGATATAAAATAGTACGCAAGGACGTTCGAAAATCCGGAACCGGGACATGAGTCAACTCTCAACGCTCGACGCAATGGTGTAAAAATTACGAGTCAACTATGCACAAGAATAAAATATAATATTTAAATAATTCATAATAAGAATAATATTAAATAATAAAAAGTTGTTAATTTAGCATAGTTTAGGGGTCGTAAATGAAAATTCAATTTCATATTTTGCCTATAAAAGGCGATGATTATCGATCAATTTAAAGGCATCCCTTTTTCTATCCTAAAAATCTATTATCAATATCAATATCTAAAAATCTCTATCATAATGTTAATGTAATAAGATATAACAATAATCTTAATTTTAATTTTAAATTATGATAATAATAAGATTTATGATAGAGATCGTTTGAGTGTGTAAGTCGAAATTCTGTCCGTGTAACGCTACGCTATTTTTAATCATTGTAAGTTATGTTCAACCTTTTTATATTAATGTCTCGTAGCTAAGTTATTATTATGCTTATTTAAAACGAAGTAATCATGATGTTGGGCTAATTACTAAAATTGGGTAATTGGGCTTTGTACCATAATTAAGGTTTGGGCAAAAGACCGACACTTGTGGAAATTGGACTATTGACTATTAATAGATGGGGGGTATTGTCTAATTGAGTGACAACTCATTGGAGTCTGTCGAACCTATCTTCAAATTAATTATCCTAATAATTAATAATGATTATGGTTGTCCTATTTAGTGACGTTCATATGGAATCTATTATAATCATTTAATTAATTATTCGGGTTGGGTAATTGATTATTCAAACTGATCAAGTGGGTAAATTAATATTCATATCTAATCAAAACAGGGGTAGATTACATACAGTGATAACTGGTGTAATTGTTGACAGAAGTGATAACTGCGTCACAGTTTAAATCCTTAATTAGTTGGAATATTTGACTTCGGGTATAAGGGTAATTTGACGAGGACACTCGCACTTTATATTTATGACCGATGGACTATTATGGATAAAAACCAGATAGGTATCAAATAAACCATGACAAAGGACAATTAACCCGAGTAACAATTAATTAAAATCAAAACGTCAAACATCATGATTACGGAAGTTTAAATAAGCATAATCCTTTTATTTCATATTCTATCGCAATTTTATTTATTGTTATTTTATTTATCGTCATTTATTTATTTTACGCACTTTAATTATTGTCATTTATCTTTACGCTTAAAAATATAAAATCGACAAACCGGTCATTAAACGGTAAAAACCCCCCTTTTATAATAATATTACTACTTATATATATATATATATATATATATATTTATATAAATATAGTTATAGTTAAAAATATAGTACGTAATCACTAGCTCCCTGTGGAACGAACCGGACTTACTAAAAACTACACTACTCTACGATTAGGTACACTGCCTATAGTGTTGTAGCAAGGTTTAGGTATATCCCATCCGTAAATTAATAAAACTTGTGTCATATTTTGTAGTATTTCCTAGTAAAAATAATACTATTTCGTACCCTCACGCTACATCATCAAGTTTTTGGCGCCGCTGCCGGGGAGCGCTAAAACGCTATATTTTTAATTATAATAATATTGAAATAAAATATAATAATATAATAATATTGAAATAGAATTTAATAATATAATAATATTGAAATAGAATATAATAATATAATAATATTTTAGAATCAAATTTGATACGTAAAGTTTTAAAAAGTCGTATTTATTAAATACTTCAGGAGTATATTATGTAACTTATAATTAATAATTTCTATCATGTCGCTTTCATATGAATAGTAAATTAATTAATTTATTTTCATTTACTATTCATGAATAGTAAATCAATTAAAAAAAATTTTTGAAAAAAAAATTATAATTATAAAAAAATTATTAATTTGTAAAAAAAATCGTTTTTTAAAAAAAAAAAAAAAAAATTCGTTTTTTTTAAGAAAAAAAAAAGTTCATTTTAAAAAAAAAAAAAAAAAATTGTGTAAAAAAAAATCGTTTTTTTTTTAAAGAAAAAAAAATTCGTTTTAAAAAAAAAATTGTAAAAAAAAAATCGTTTTTTTTTTAAAAATTTTTTTTTAAAAAAAAATTTATATAAAAAAAAATTTATATAAAAAAAAAATTTAAAAAAAAAAAAAAAATTTAAAATCCTTAAAAAACGAAATAAAAAAAAATTTAAAAAAAAAAGTTTTTTTTTTATTACCTTTAGATTTTTAGACTCTAGTTACAATTTTTAGTATTAAGTTTAGTTTTGCCATAGTTATTTTTATTTCTAGAATTTTTAAGTTTGCTGTAAAATCCCTTAAGTGCTTATTCCTTAGACTAAGATTTATGTGCTTTAGAATTTTGCGACGCCGTTTTTCGCGCTACTTTCTTATTTTTATTTTTCGACGCCTATTTTTTGACCTTTTATTTTTCGACCTTTTTCGACGCGTTTTTTTTTCTTTCTTATTTCTCGCTATTCTAGTTTTAGGATAAGATTTTTATTCTACTTCTTATCTAAATTTCTTAAAATTACGAAAATTTATTTTAAGTGGTTAAATTGATAGACATCAAAATTTTCTGGTTCGTAGTAATAGTTGGATTTGTACGTGGACCGGGTTATTGGAGCCAAACAGTACTCAATTATATTGAGACCAAACGAATCCTGCCCCTCTGCTGCATCTTTTGGCTATTCGAAACGTGGGCAAAATCAGAAAAGTCTATTAATTGGATAACTTATATAATTTTTCTTTCCTTTTAAAAACTAATAGGATATTCAGTGAATGCACCGAGCAAGACGTTCACCGCCGGTCATACGTTCACCACCTGTAACTCGATCAAGACATCGTTTAACAAATATCGCCGCCGTTGATTTTTCTTTAGAATCGTCATCTAGTCGACCAAGTACTCCAATTCAAATTTCCGATAATCCATCTTTTGAACCCGATTTCACAACTAAGAACCCGGAAGATATTCAAGGACAATTCCAAGATCCTGAACCCCAAACCGTTAAATCAGAATCCTCTAGTGATTCGGATACAACAAATCCAATCATGGAAAATCTAGAACCTCTAAGTATGGAAGATCGAATGAGGGCTAAACGCACGGGCCAAGGTCACGCCATTATTAAACCAGAAGTTAATGCTCCAGATTATGAAATTAAAGGACAAATCCTACACATGGTAACTAACCAATGCCAATTCAGTGGTGCACCGAATGAAGATCCTAACGAACACCTTCGTACGTTTAAAAGAATTTGTACACTATTCAAAATCCGAGAAATGGAAGATGAGCAGATCTATCTCATGTTGTTTCCCTGGACTTTAAAGGGAGAAGCCAAAGATTGGTTAGAATCGTTACCTGAAGGGGCGATTGACACATGGGATGTTTTAGTTGAGAAATTTCTTAAAAGATTCTTTCCGGCATCTAAAGCCGTGAGACTTCAAGGAGAAATTGTTACGTTCACACAAAAGCCAAATGAAACATTATATGAGGCGTGGACAAGATTCGGAAGGATGTTGAGAGGATGTCCTCAACACGGTTTAGACACTTATCAAATAGTACAAATATTCTACCAAGGTGTCAACGTTGCTACACGAAAAGACATCGACATAACAGCTGGTGGTTCCATTATGAAGAAAACCGCAACTGAAGCTTACAAAATTATTGATAACACAGCCTCCCACTCGCATGAGTGGCACCAAGAAAAAGATATTTTTCGTTCATCTAAAGTGGCTAGAGCCGATTCTAGCCATGACTTTGATTCCGTTTCAGCAAAAATAGATGCTTTCGAAAGACGAATGGAAAAGATGAATAAAGATATTCACGCAATACGAATCAGTTGTGAGCTATGCGGTGGACCACACTTATTAAAAGATTGTCACATTGAACCAACATTGGAACAACGAGAGAATGTTTCCTATATGAACCAAAGGCCTGGAAATAATTATCAAAATAATTATCAACCGCCAAAGCTAAACTTCAATCGAAATCAAAACATTCTTTACAATCCAAAAGGACCCGAAAATAACTGGTATAACCAACAAGGTCCGAATAACCAACCAACTCAAAACAACACTTTCAATCAACAAAGACCTGGCTTATATAAACCACAACAACAAACCGAAGAGAAAAAGTCAAATCTGGAAGAAGTGGTATTTAAGCTAGTTGAATCTCAAACACAATTTATTGAAACTCAAACCCAAACGAATGAGAGGTTTGATCAGTCATTTAGAACTCAACAAGCTTCCATTTTGAATCTAGAAAAACAAGTAGGTACTCTTGTTAGATTGATGAGTGAAAGGGAACAAGGAAAGCTACCGAGTAATAATGAAGTAAATCCTCGGAATGAAAATGTTAACATGATATCAACAAATTCTGAAAAACCAATACCAGAAGATGGGAAAGTTTTAGATGTAAGTAACAATGAAGAAGTTACACCACCACCACCACCCGAGTATGTAAAGCCAGTGGTGGCACCATACAGACCACCCATCCCGTTTCCAAGAAAAGGAGTTGAGTATGAGCAAGTGATAGGTAATAAAGATTGTGATACCTCTGGAAAGAAGAAGAAGAAAAAGAATAAGAAAGTGCAAGAAACAAAAGCCGTAAATATAAACCCGGTGAAGACAGTTCCACCAAAACCTCCACCTAGGGTAGGTGATCCGGGTGAATTTATTGTTCCTTGTCTACTTAGTGATTGTGTCATGTATGATGCACTAGCAGATTTAGGTGCAAGTGTAAGTGTTATGCCTCTTTCCTTATATAAGAGATTAGGTGTAGGTAAGTTAAGTCCAACGGATATGAGTGTTCGACTCTTTGATCAAACCATTAAGCACCCAGTTGGAATTGCTGACAACCTACCCGTTCAAGTAGGCAATTTAACCTTTCTAGTCGAATTTATTGTCATTGACATAGAAGAGGACCCAAACGTTCCTCTAATTTTAGGTCGACCATTCTTTGCGTCCACCGGGGCGTTATTTGATGTAGGAAATGGAAGAATGACACTTAAAAGTGGTAACAAATCAATCACCTTTATGATTCGAAAGTCTAAATCTCCACCAACTAAAACCGTTGAACCAGTAAAAACGATTGGTAATAACCATGTTGTTTTACCAACTCCAACGGTAGTGCTTAGCAATAATAAAACGCCTAAGTGTGGGGAAAATGAAGTAAAACCTAATGATGACTTGATAATAAAGAACCCCGTTGTTGATACGAAATTAAATGACCCCGTTATTAACAGTTCAATGAAGAAACTTTTTAAACGGGCTATCGATGCTAGAAGTAAGGGGAACTTTAAGTTATGTAACCGGTTACTATCCAATCTGTCGCCTAAAGAAAAGGCGAAACTAGTTGAATTTTGGGATATTACGGAAGAAGCCGGGCACTGGCTTAAAGAAAAAGTCACAGATAGGCAAGTTGATTATGGACCAAAAGAAATTGACGATGAAGTTAATCACAATTTCGACACCACAGCTACCTAAGTGTGGGGAGATTCAAATATTCTAAAAAGAAAATGCTGTTTGGAGTTAGTTGTTCTGTTCTCGTGTAGTTCCGAGAATGGAATCCGATTGGTCTTTTCCGCTAGCAGACACTAAAGAACTAGTTTTCTCCCTCCATTCTGAATTTTTGTTTTGTAGTTTTTTTTTTATGAAATTAATATGCATTTTAATTTAAGTTTTTAAAAACAAAATTTACTTTAATTCATTAAGTTGAAAAAATGATTTCTAAAATTCGTCGTGAGTTGAAGACTAGGTCATTAAACCAAAATTGCTTTACCCGAGGGCGGGACGAAAAATTTTGTTATCATTATTTTTAATTTTATTGATTTAAAGTATGCCAAAAAATACTATGTTTTATAAATTTTTGAACGTGGGGTTATATACCAAACTTCAAAAATATGTATATATGTTTGTATTTTATGTTATGTACAAAACAGGGTAAAACAGCGCACTTTCAAAGACTAGCATTAAGTTCAGCAAAAGCTAATAATTTTGACGACAATATCAAATGTGAAATAACAACAATATGTTTGCAAACTCGGTATTTTTAATCACTTTTCTACGCTAATCACCCTCATGAATTTATAATTGTAGTCTGATTTCATGCAAATGAGGGCATTGCATGATCTCAAGTGTGGGGAAGGGTTATAAATTCTTTCGGGTTTACACTTGTTTTAATTGCCAAATTTTGTGAAAATTTGAAAAAAATTTCAACTAAATGAATTCAAAATCATGTTTATACATATTTATGAACGATAAAACTAGGTGTTAATGCCGAAATTATTGTTACCTCGAGGACATAAATTGAGAAACAACCCAAAACGCTTGAATTCATTTAAAATGGGATAGAAGAGAATAAAAAGGCAAAGAAAAGAATAAATAAAAGCTAAGTGTGGGGAGAATGTACCAAGTTATTCAATTAAAAACTATCTATCACATTTTTGTATAAGAATTATTGCAGGTACTTTTGCTTTGGACGATACTAATCAGTTTTACCCGGTTTACTGTAATATATTTTAAAGAAAGATGGATCTACACGATGAATCAATTCCATCATTAAAAGGAAGTAAAGTCTTCCGAAAAAGACACGCGCTTCTTGATTTAGGTCATGAAGTTGTCGTCCAGACCAGCTGTAGGTTGACGAAAAATCTAGAAAAGTCATCTCTAAAATCAGCAGGAAATCCACGGACCTCAGCATCAAACAGGGTCGCCATGTGGTCAGATTTATCCTAACCATGAGAAGGATTTATCTCGCATAATGGGGGGGCACCGTGCAAATTAGCTTGATAAGACTAATGAATCAAATCCCCAGAAAGGATAATCTCCTTAAAGATCAAAAATCAGCTTTTAAGACTGATATTACTCAATCCTAGAGATTGACCTTAAAGATTGAGAATTACAAACTCATGGAATTGAATGATATCTAAACTCGAGCTTGAACGAGAAAATATTTTGATCAAAAATAAAACCGATTTGTTTTCTGAAAACCTATTTTCAATGCGTTCATTACCATTGAATGTAAAATCCTGAGAATTCATTGGAATTCATTAGGTCACCTGAACCAAATCGGGTGTCAACCGTAAGAACGGTGGTTGCATAGCATGGTCGGAGACAGGACCTTGTGCCATACCGAAAAATTATAGGATGATCTTTACTATCGCTCCTACCAAGGATAGTTCTAGCATCCGACACGTTAATAAGACCATAATCATCTGCATGTCACGGGACATTGCCTTAACAGTTTCTTGTTCATCGCTTTCCTTTACAACCGGACGGTAGTTTACCGAAAGGTAATATACGGAACAAGTAAACTGGATGTGTGCTTTCCGATACCGGGATAGCAGTGGATTACACGAACCTACAAGTTTTAGCCAAAATATTGATCCACAAATATATTTTGCAACACCGATGATGGATCAAATCAGAAAACTTATCTAGGGTAAAAGCTAGAATGAATTTTCAAAAGATCAAATGTTTTCATAAAGATCCAATTTCCTTAATGGATCTAAATTTTTATAGTCATGTGGGACTGTAAACCATATCGTTACTACCATTGTTTATACCGCCATATCAAAATCACTGATGTACAAAGTGTGAAGAATAAAGAAGTGATTCTAGTATTTCAAGACTATATTGCTTGAGGACAATCAACGCTCAAGTGTGGGGATATTGATAAGGCTAAAAAGGAACATATATTTCATAGCATTATCCCCCAAGAAAGACAAGATTTTAGTTGCAATTGTTCCATTTTCAAGTGATATTCGTTTATATTAAATAAGTGCGAAGACAAAAGGCAGATTCGACAAATTGAAGACAAAAAGGTCCAAAAAGCTCAAAAGTACAAGATACAATTAAAAAGGTTCAAATTATTGATGAAGAACGTCTAAAAATGACAAGAGTATAAGTTACAAAACGCAAAGTACACGATATAAAATAGTACGCAAGGACGTTCGAAAATCCGGAACCGGGACATGAGTCAACTCTCAACGCTCGACGCAACGGTGTAAAAATTACGAGTCAACTATGCACAAGAATAAAATATAATATTTAAATAATTCATAATAAGAATAATATTAAATAATAAAAAGTTGTTAATTTAGCATAGTTTAGGGGTCGTAAATGAAAATTCAATTTCATATTTTGCCTATAAAAGGCGATGATTATCGATCAATTTAAAGGCATCCCTTTTTCTATCCTAAAAATCTATTATCAATATCAATATCTAAAAATCTCTATCATAATGTTAATGTAATAAGATATAACAATAATCTTAATTTTAATTTTAAATTATGATAATAATAAGATTTATGATAGAGATCGTTTGAGTGTGTAAGTCGAAATTCTGTCCGTGTAACGCTACGCTATTTTTAATCATTGTAAGTTATGTTCAACCTTTTTATATTAATGTCTCGTAGCTAAGTTATTATTATGCTTATTTAAAACGAAGTAATCATGATGTTGGGCTAATTACTAAAATTGGGTAATTGGGCTTTGTACCATAATTAAGGTTTGGGCAAAAGACCGACACTTGTGGAAATTGGACTATTGACTATTAATAGATGGGGGGTATTGTCTAATTGAGTGACAACTCATTGGAGTCTGTCGAACCTATCTTCAAATTAATTATCCTAATAATTAATAATGATTATGGTTGTCCTATTTAGTGACGTTCATATGGAATCTATTATAATCATTTAATTAATTATTCGGGTTGGGTAATTGATTATTCAAACTGATCAAGTGGGTAAATTAATATTCATATCTAATCAAAACAGGGGTAGATTACATACAGTGATAACTGGTGTAATTGTTGACAGAAGTGATAACTGCGTCACAGTTTAAATCCTTAATTAGTTGGAATATTTGACTTCGGGTATAAGGGTAATTTGACGAGGACACTCGCACTTTATATTTATGACCGATGGACTATTATGGATAAAAACCAGATAGGTATCAAATAAACCATGACAAAGGACAATTAACCCGAGTAACAATTAATTAAAATCAAAACGTCAAACATCATGATTACGGAAGTTTAAATAAGCATAATCCTTTTATTTCATATTCTATCGCAATTTTATTTATTGTTATTTTATTTATCGTCATTTATTTATTTTACGCACTTTAATTATTGTCATTTATCTTTACGCTTAAAAATATAAAATAGACAAACCGGTCATTAAACGGTAAAAACCCCCCTTTTATAATAATATTACTACTTATATATATATATATATATATATATATATATATATATTTATATAAATATAGTTATAGTTAAAAATATAGTACGTAATCACTAGCTCCCTGTGGAACGAACCGGACTTACTAAAAACTACACTACTCTACGATTAGGTACACTGCCTATAGTGTTATAGCAAGGTTTAGGTATATCCCATCCGTAAATTAATAAAACTTGTGTCATATTTTGTAGTATTTCCTAGTAAAAATAATACTATTTCGTACCCTCACGCTACATCATCATATACATATATAATTCTTCACGAAGAATGAGTCAATACATCTTAACTCTTTATTGCTAATATTCCTTGGTATCTATGGGGCGTATCATGTTGATGTTTGAGGTACTGAGTGTGTTGTTGAGGCGGGGGATGCGAATGTTGTTGTTGATGAAGCTGATGCTGTTAGTGGTGATGTTGATGGTACTGGTGGTGATGCTGGTTATGCTGCTGGTGCTGCTGCTGGTGTTCGTAGGTTTCGCACCAGATTTTCCAGAGCCACTACTCGAGCGCGAAGCTCGTTGACTTCTTCTATTATTCCGGGATGATTGGTGGTTGGAACAAGGGGGTGAATAAGATCTAGAATCTCCGATATTATATATTCGTGACGGGATACCCTGGAAAGAAGAGAGAAAATGGTGTTTCGGACTGGTTCGCCGGTAAGCGCTTCAGGTTCTTCGCCAAGAGGTGAATTCGGTTGGTGGAAGGGATCACCTTCTTCTTGTCTCCATTGATTGAGTCGGCTATGAACCCATCCCCAATTCATCCAGAATAGATGATGGCTGATTGGTTCGTTTGTTCTGGTTACGCTGTCGTGGGAGCTTGAAGAGTTTGAGAAATTCATATTATATGTTTGGAATAGGGTTTGATATGAAATGGGTATTGAATACCGAATGATATATTCGTCTCCTTGAATACGTATTTATAGCAAAAAGATTTCCGTAATTTACGGAGGAAATTTAGGATAAGTGGTAGACAAAGTTTATAGACATGATAATATATGATAAGATATGATGTGTCATCCATTTATGTAATAATGGTGGTATGACGTGTTGAGATTTGTAACCAGATATTGATTAAAGAATTTCAATTCGTATACTGTGATAACCCAATAATATTTTCCGGTTTGCAAACCGATGTATAAAGGCATAAGATACGTGAGTGTTTGAAGTAGTAGCAGGAGCTTGTGGATGAACCGTTATCTTCAATAACATATAGAAGTTTGATAAACTTGATAGGTCATAAGTTTGAAAAAAAAAAATTAAGTGGAATAAAGATGAATATGATATAAACGAAACACTTTATTTTATTAAGAACAAGGCTTTAAACAAGCCTTCTTATTACACGATTCGGGGATAGAAATAGTTTAAGGCCTAGCCTTTGCATAGATAGAAAATAACTAGGAAATATTAAGATTGAAGTAGTCTTCATATTTCTTCTTCTCATCCTCCACCTTCTTCATAAACTCATCAACTTTCTTGTTCCTCGCCTTTTGTTTCTCATGCAGGAACTCGAGATTATCATAAAGATTGGAAACATCATTGTTGATTACATGGTACTTGTGGTCCCTCATATAAAATTGATTATTCACGTGGTTTTCCTCCATCTTCAATCTAAAGTCAACATCTTCTCTTAGGTAGGAGAGATATTGCTTCCCCCATCGGGCATTTCTTGTAAGGGTGCAAATCAAAGTCCCACATCGGTCATGGGATAAAACAAATATATGTATATAATCTCTTTCTTTAGCTCAGCATTTTCCTTCATGAGCTTCTTGATCGCTAGGTCTTTTTTCTTCATTTAAGCATCGATCCTTGCAATATGGCGAATTAGGCCTTCGGTAGTTCTTCGCAGATTCATGATCTCGTACTTGACATCAACTTCATCGTAGGAAGGAGATCGGGATCTTTTCTTTGACGGGCCAGTTTCTTCAAGACGTTTCCTCTTGTCTTTATTTCTTGGGGTTGGATAGTATTGAGGAGACCCATGTGAATCAAGATTAGTATTTGGGCTATAATTTGGTGATGGAGGACCACCAAAGCCATAAGGTGGGCTTTGGACTGGTCTTTCAGTGGAAGATCTTTCAGTATCTTTTTCGGTTGGCTCGAAAAGATTCATTTTGTTCGCTTGATGAGAATTAGACATCCTAATATTAGGAAAGAGGTTTTGATTAGAATCTTTAAGTCAGGTATATTAAAGCATAATCGTTAAGATTATGGAGCAATCCTAAGTGCTTTAATTCTAAGGCAGGAAAGGTTATAGTTTCCTAGATTGCTAAGGCACCCTAGCTAACAAGTAAGGCACACATAAAAATGCAATCCTGGTTCTCTATAATAGCCTGGTTATGCTCTGATACCAATCTGTAACGTCCTCCCAATAGGGTCTGGAAGGAACGTCACTAATATCAAAACATACCAACATATTATAATAAACGAGAACAATACTAAATGATGAATTTAACTTTAATGTGTACGCAGCGGAAAATGAAATATCGTTACAATGACAGGAATAACAATATCGTAAATGTTCACATGCAGAAGTAGTAAATGCGATATCTCTTAATCCTATGTCCAAGTAGCATCACATAAGCAGTAAGTATAAGAGCTTGAATCAAACAGTACCTGAGACAAAACATGCTAAAGTGTCAACCAAAAAGGTTGAGTGAAGTTCATAGGTTTAACAAAAAGTTTGTCGTTGTTTTAGACCACAAGATTTAGTTTGTAAAGTTGATCTCCCGAAGGATCAAAAAGTTATGCCAAAGCGTGATATTCAGACTAAACGTTCAAATTTGCCCCATGACAAGTTGTGTCTGTCCTTGTCGATTTAAATTTCATTATCAAGTAATACAAAGACTGAGTCAAATGTATCGGGGACGTTACTCCCGATAGGCCTACCCCCAATAATTAAGCATGCCGCAACAATTAAAAATATCACTGTAGGGACTTAGTCAGACATAGCCGGGTATAGCATAGTTTTAACAGTTGGTACTGATATTTAGACTAGACTTTCAAGTTTACCCCGTGTCAAGTTATCGTTTATACTTGTCGGTTGGGGGCTTGCTGGTCATAGCCCAACATATCACAGTTTAATAGTAGATACGTGTAAGTACTGATATTTAGACTAGACTTTCAATTTTACCCCGTAACAAGTTATCGTTTATACTTATCGGTTGGGGGCTTGCTGGTCGTAGCCTAACATATCACAGTTTAATAGTTAATACGTGTAAAACAGTTATAAAAGTTGTGCATGTATTCTCACCCCAAAAGTTATAAAACAGTTATGAAACAGTAAAAAGTGGGGCTATGAAATTCACGTATATAAATATTGTAAAACAGTTATTAAAATATTGCATGTTAAAAATTTAAAAGCAAGCATGTGTCTCACCCCATAGTTTCAAAACAGTAATGAAATAGTAAAAAGTGGGGCTATGAAATTCACGTATATAAATATTGTAAAACAGTTATTAAAATATTGCATGTTAAAAATTTAAAAGCAAGCATGTGTCTCACCCCATAGTTTCAAAACAGTAATGAAATAGTAAAAAGTGGGGCTATGAAATTCACGTATATAAATATTGTAAAACAGTTATTAAAATATTGCATGTTAAAAATTTAAAAGCAAGCATGTGTCTCACCCCATAGTTTCAAAACAGTAATGAAATAGTAAAAAGTGGGGCTATGAAATTCACCTTAGTAAGTAGAGAGAGAGTTATTCCTCGGAATAAAGAGTTGAACGAGTGTGCAGGAAAGTCAACTTATTGACATTTAAGAGTAGTTAAGTGTTTTGCCCATGTTTAAGTTTAAGTATGTGTTTAAGTATAGTTTGTTTTACTAAGTTTCTATTCCTAGTAAGTTACTATTTTTATAAAGTTTCCATTTTTAGAAAGTTTCTTATTTTACTAAGTTCCTATGACTAGAGAGTTTCTACTTTTATCGGTGTTTTCCATTTTAGGATACTTGCCGTATTAGATAAGCTTCCAATCACCCCTTTCCCTTCGAATGGCTAATTTAGATCTAGGGGCTTGAGCCATAGGACCCTTTAAATCGGAAATCCAAACCCTCTGCCTAGAATCTCATAGAAACCATTCGTCAAGAAAGTTCGAAGATCTATACATCTCTAATACATATCCCAAAATGTTTTTATGTTACAATATAAGTAGTAGGTTATAGGTGCTAGTAATAGTAATAGTGTATACATGTTATTTATTTTATTTTTAATTGCATATAATTTATAATATTATTTACATATTTCGGTAAAAATAATAACCGAAGTAAAAAAGTAAAAAGTAAAAAGTAAAAAGTAAAAAAAATAAAAAGTAAGAAAAGAATACTTACTAGTAGTAATTCTTCAAAGAGAGAATGAGAGAAATTTTGGTGTGAGTTTGAATGAGAAATGAGGGGTATTTATACTTGAAAAAATTAGGTAAAAAGAATAAAATAATTAAAAGAAAAAGAAATATTTAATTCTTAATGGGATTTTAAAATTAAAAAGTATTAAATGTTAGGTCATGGGATAATGCACAAAATAAAATAATAAAAGTAGTTTTTCCATTAAAATTTTTAATTAAAAAGTAATTTATTTATTTATTTATTTTTTATTTATTTTAAGGATTTTTTTTATGTAAATAAACAAATTTATTTAATGTTTTTCCAAGAATATTTGTCAATAATATTTTTTTTATTTTTTTTATTTTTGTTTTATTTAATTAATAAATACAAATTTTGCATAAAAATAATAAATAATTCGGTATTTTGTATTTTTAATAATAATTATGATTTTAATTATTAAACTATAGTTTTAGTAAGTTTGTAAATATTATTACATTTATATATAATAGGATTTATTATATAGTTAAATATATAATATATTAACTAAATAATAAAAGTGATACAAAGTTTATATACTTAGTTAAATTATGTCAAATTATATAAATTAATAATATATTATTTATTTAAGCGTACATTGTTGACTAAAAATTACTATTCGGTCAATATTTAATTGTATATAACAACCCTTAATACATATAGTCAGACATATAACCCTAGGGTTAATTCAGTAATTTAGAAGTCAAAAAGTGAGGGTTGTTACACAAAATTTGGAGATATGAGAGAAATGGAACTTAGAGAAGCTCATAAAACCAGATACTCAATACATCCTGGAACGGGAAAGATGTACAAGGATCTTAAGAAACATTTTTGGTGGCCAGGTATGAAAGCCGATATTGCTAAATATGTAGGAGAATGTTTGACGTGTTCTAAGGTCAAAGCTGAACATCAGAAACCATCAGGTCTACTACAACAACCTGAAATCCCGGAATGGAAATGGGAAAATATTACCATGGATTTCATTACTAAATTGCCATGGACTGCAAGTGGTTATGATACTATTTGGGTAATAGTTGATCGTCTCACTAAGTCAGCACACTTCCTGCCAATAAGAGAAGATGACAAGATGGAGAAGTTAGCACGACTGTATTTGAAGGAAGTCGTCTCCAGACATGGAATACCAATCTCTATTATCTCTGATAGAGATTGCAGATTTATTTCAAGATTCTGGCAGACATTACAGCAAGCATTAGGAACTCGTCTAGACATGAGTACTGCCTATCATCCACAAACTGATGGGCAGAGCGAAAGGACGATACAAACGCTTGAAGACATGCTACGAGCTTGTGTTATTGATTTCGGAAACAGTTGGGATCGACATCTACCGTTAGCAGAATTTTCCTACAACAACAGCTACCATTCAAGCATTGAGATGGCACCGTTTGAAGCACTTTATGGTAGAAAGTGCAGGTCTCCGATTTGTTGGAGTGAAGTGGGGGATAGACAGATTACGGGTCCGGAGATAATACAAGAAACTACCGAGAAGATCATCCAAATTCAACAACGGTTGAAAACCGCCTAAAGTCGACAAAAGAGCTATGCCGACATTAAAAGAAAAGATATAGAATTTGAAATTGGAGAGATGGTCATGCTTAAAGTTGCACCTTGGAAAGGCGTTGTTCGATTTGGCAAACGAGGGAAATTAAATCCAAGGTATATTGGACCATTCAAGATTATTGATCGTGTCGGACCAGTAGCTTACCGACTTGAGTTACCTCAACAACTCGCGGCTGTACATAACACTTTTCACGTCTCGAATTTGAAGAAATGTTTTGCTAAAGAAGATCTCACTATTCCGTTAGATGAAATCTAAATCAACGAAAAACTTCAATTCATCGAAGAACCCGTCGAAATAATGGATCGTGAGGTTAAAAGACTTAAGCAAAACAAGATACCAATTGTTAAGGTTCGATGGAATGCTCGTAGAGGACCCGAGTTCACCTGGGAACGAGAAGATCAGATGAAGAAGAAATACCCGCATTTATTTCCAGAAGATACGTCAACACCTCCAACTGCTTAAAATTTCGGGACGAAATTTATTTAACGGGTAGGTACTGTAGTGACCCGAACTTTTCCATGTTTATATATATATTAAATGAAATTGTTATTTACATGATTAAGTGTTTCCAACATGTTAAGCAATCAAACTTGTTAAGACTTGATTAATTGAAATAGGTTTCATATAGACAATTGACCACCCAAGTTGACCGGTGATTCACGAACGTTAAAACTTGTAAAAACTATATGATGACATATATATGGATACATATATAGTTAACATGATATTATGATAATTAAACATATCATTAAGTATATTAACAATGAACTACATATGTAAAAACAAGACTACTAACTTAATGATTTTGAAACGAGACATATATGTAACAATTATCGTTGTAACGACATTTAATGTATATATATATCATATTAAGAGATATTCATACATCATAATATCATGATAATATAATAATTTAAAATCTCATTTGATATTATAAACATTGGGTTAACAACATTTAACAAGATCGTTAACCTAAAGGTTTCAAAACAACACTTACGTGTAACGACTAACGATGACTTAACGACTCAGTTAAAATGTATATACATGTAGTGTTTTAATATGTATTCATACACTTTTGAAAGAGTTCAAGACACTTATCAAAATACTTCTACTTAACAAAAATGCTTACAATTAGATCCTCATTCAGTTTCATCAACAATTCTACTCGTATGCACCCGTATTCGTTCTCGTACAATACACAGCTTTTAGATGTATGTACTATTAGTATATACACTCCAATGATCAGCTCTTAGCAGCCCATGTGAGTCACCTAACACATGTGGGAACCATCATTTGGCAACTAGCATGAAATATCTCATAAAATTACAAAAATATGAGTAATCATTCATGACTTATTTACATGAAAACAAAATTACATATCCTTTATATCTAATCCATACACCAACGACCAAAAACACCTACAAACACTTTCATTCTTCAATTTTCTTCATCTAATTGATCTCTCTCAAGTTCTATCTTCAAGTTCTAAGTGTTCTTCATAAATTCCAAAAGTTCTAGTTTCATAAAATCAAGAATACTTCCAAGATTGCAAGTTTACTTCCAAGTTTTCATCCATTCCAAGTAATCATCCAAGATCAAGAAACCTTTGTTGCTTACAGTAGGTTATCTTTATAATACAAGGAAATAATCATATTCAAACTTTAATTCAATTTCTATAACTATAACAATCTTATTTCGAGTGAAAATCTTACTTGAACTGTTTTCGTGTCATGATTCTGCTTCAAGAACTTTCAAGCCATCCAAGGATCATTTGAAGCTAGATCCATTTTTCTCATTTCCAGTAGGATTATCCAAGGAACTTGAGGTAGTAATGATGTTCATAACATCATTCGATTCATACATATAAAGCTATCTTATTCGAAGGTTTAAACTTGTAATCACTAGAACATAGTTTAGTTAATTCTAAACTTGTTCGCAAATAAAAGTTAATCCTTCTAACTTGACTTTTAAAATCAACTAAACACATGTTCTATATCTATATGATATGCTAACTTAATGATTTAAAATCTGGAAACACGAAAACACCGTAAAACCGGATTTACGCCGTCGTAGTAACACCGCGGGCTGTTTTGGGTTAGTTAATTAAAAACTATGATAAACTTTGATTTAAAAGTTGTTATGAAATCTTGTGGTCTATTGTTACGATTTGATATATATAGGTTAAACCTATAACTCACCAACATTTTTGTTGACGTTTAAAGCATGTTTATTCTCAGGTGAATACTAAGAGCTTCCGCTGTTGCATACTAAAATAAGGACAAGATTTGGAGTCCATGTTTGTATGATATTGTGTAAAAACTGCATTCAAGAAACTGATTTCGATGTAACATATTTGTTTTGTAAACCATTATGTAATGGTCGTGTGTAAACAGGATATTTTAGATTATCATTATTTGATAATCTACGTAAATCTTTTTAAACCTTTATTTATGAAATAAAGGTTATGGTTTGTTTTAAAATGAATGCAGTCTTTGAAAAACGTCTCATATAGAGGTCAAAACCTCGTAACGAAATCAATTAATATGGAACGTTTTTAATCAATAAGAACGGGACATTTCAATAAAACTAAAATCAACACGTCAAACATCATGATTACGGAAGTTTAAATAAGCATAATTCTTTTATTTTATATTTAATTTCCTTTATTTTATATTTAATTGCACTTCTAATTATCGCACTTTTATTTATTGTTATTGTATTTAATTGCACTTCTAATTATCGCACCTTTATTTATTGTTATTGTATTTAATTGCACTTTTAATTATCGTACTTTTTAATTATCGCAATTTTATTTTATCGCACTTTTATTTATCGCAATTTCATTATCGTTATTTACTTTACGCTTTAAATTAAGTCTTGTATTTATTTTTAATATTTTGCATTAGGTTTTAACTCCGACTAAAGTTTTAAAATCGACAAACCGGTCATTAAACGGTAAAAACTCCCCTTTAAAATAATAATATTACTTATATATATATTTGTATTTTTATAAATTAAACTAATATAGTGTTAAGCTTTGTTTAAAGATTTTTTCCTTGTGGAACGAACCGGACTTACTAAAAACTACACTACTGTACGATTAGGTACACTGCCTATAAGTGTTGTAGCAAGGTTTAAGTATATCCATTCTATAAATAAATAAATATCTTGTGTAAAATTGTATCGTATTTAATAGTTTTTCCTAGTAAAATATAAGCTATTTCATATACACCTCGCATAACATCAAGCATTTTTGGCGCCGCTGCCGGGGAACTTAAAATCTAGCTTAAAAGCCGGAAGCGCAACGCTAATATATGAAAAAAAAAGATTTTTATTTTTAGTTTACTTTTATAAAAATACGTTTTTGTAAAAATACGTTTTAAATATTCGAAAATATAAAAAGAAAAACAAAAATATAAATATTTTTAAGAGTTTGTTAAATATTTAAGTTTTATAAAGTTTCTTTATTTTTATTTTATAAAAATATAAGTTTTATTTAAATATTTTGTGTTTATTTAAAACATAAAAAAAATCGAGAAAAAATATATATAAAAATTTAGTTTTAAGATTTTTATTTATAAAATTATAAAATATTTCTATTTTTATTTTAGTTTTTAAAATATAAGTTTTATTAAATTTAAATAAATATATTAATTAAATTAAAAACAGAAAAAAAAACTGACCTGTCGAAATTAACCTGCGCCTCTTTTGGACCTGCAACCTCCGCGACTTGCGGAGGTATTGAACTGGTTCAACCGCGACTCGCGGAGTTCTCTCTGACAGGCCACAGGAAGCCCTAATCTGCATTAATTACGGGTTTTTATTATTATTATTTAAATTAAACCCTAATTAGGGTATTTTTATTATATAATTTAGTTTTTATTTTTATTTTGTATTTTTAGTTAAATTAGTTTAATTAAATTGTAAAATTAATAGTTTTATAAAATAAATAATATAAAAATAATATTTTTATAAAAATTGTACTTTTTATAACTTTTAGTATATTTTTATATTTTGTCCCTTTTTAATTGTTTTAGCGTAATTTTTTGTATTTTTTGCTCGTATTTAGTTTTAAATATAGTTTTTGCCATAGTTATTTTTATTTCTAGATTTTTAGGCTTTGCCGTAAAATCCCTTAAGTGCTTTTTCTTTAGACTAAGATTTAGGTGCTTTAGAATTTTGCGACGTTTTTTTTAAGTTATTGCCATTTGGGATATAGTTTTACTTGTAAGTTTTAATATTTTTAGACGCAACTTTTAGTTTTTAGTTTTTAGTTCTTTTTTAAGTTTCAACGAGCTACTTTCTTATTTTTTTTATTTTTCGACGCCTTTTACCTATGTATCAATTATCACTCCAATTAGTAATCTCAATTTACAATTTTAATTTTAAGTTAGTGATAGTAATAAGGTTGGGTTAGTCGAGTGTTTTTAAGTTTTATAGTCACTCTTTTTCTTTCTTATTTTTCGACGCCTTTTATTTTTCCACCCTTTTCTTTTTCGATTTTTTCGACGCGCTCTTTTTCTTTCTTATTTCTCGCAATTCTAGTTTTAGGACATAGATTTTTATTCTGCTTCTTATCTAAATTTCTTAAAATTACGAAAATTTATTTTAAGTGGTTAAATTCATAGACATCAAAATTTTCTGGTTCGTAGTAATAGTTGGATTTGTACGTGGACCGGGTTATTGGAGCCAAACAGTACTCAATTATATTGAGACCAAACGAATCCTGCCCCTCTGCTGCATCTTTTGGCTATTCGAAACGTGGGCAAAATCAGAAAAGTCTATTAATTGGATAACTTATATAATTTTTCTTTCCTTTTAAAAACTAGTAGGATATTCAGTGAATGCACCGAGCAAGACGTTCACCACCTTTTGTACGTTCACCACCTGTAACTCGATCAAGACATCTAGAAAATATTGTCGCCGTTGATTTTTCTTTAGAATCGTCATCCAGTCGACCAAGTACTCTAATTCAAATTTCCGATAATCCATTTTTTGAACCCGACCTCACAATTGAAAATCCGGAGAATATTCACGGACAATTCATAGATCCTGAACCATTAATTTTTCCTCCGGAACCACCAATCATTCAAACAGAGATTGTTGAGGAACGAACCATTAAATCAGAATCCTCTAGTGATTCAGATTCAACAAATTCAATTATGGAGAATCTGGAACCTTTAAGTATGGAAGACCGAATGAGAGCTAAACGCACTGGCCAAGGTCACGCAATTACTCATCCTGACATTAATGCGCCAGATTATGAAATCAAAGGACAAATTCTACACATGGTGACTAATCAATGCCAATTTAGTGGTGCGCCGAAGGAAGATCCAAATGAACATCTTCGTACCTTTAATAGGATCTGCACTCTATTTAAAATAAGAGAAGTTGAAGATGAACAGATATATCTCATGTTATTTCCCTGGACTTTAAAGGGAGAAGCCAAAGATTGGTTGGAATCGTTACCTGAAGGGGCGATTGATACATGGGACGTTTTAGTTGAAAAATTTCTTAAACAATTCTTTTCGGCATCTAAAGCCGTAAGACTTCAACGAGAAATTGTTACGTTCACACAGAAACCGAATGAAACTCTATATGAGGCGTGGACAAGATTTGGAAAGTTATTAAGAGGATGTCCGCAACATGGTTTAGACACCTGTCAAATAGTGCAAATATTCTACCAAGGACGCGACATTACTACAAGGAAAGACATCGATATAGCAGCTGGTGGTTCCATTATGAAGAAAACAGAAACTGATGCTTACAAAATTATTGATAACACTGCTTCCCACTCACATGAGTGGCACCAAGAAAAAGATATCGTTAGATCATCTAAAGCAGCTAGAGCCGATTCTAGCCATGACTTAGATTCCATTTCCGCAAAGATAGATGCTGTCGAGAGACGAATGGAAAAGATGACTAAAGATATCCACTCAATACGAATTAGTTGTGAGCAGTGTGGAGGAACACATTTGACAAAAGATTGTCTCAGTATTGAACTAACAATGGAACAAAGAGAGAATATTTCATACATAAACCAAAGGCCTGGAAATAATTATCAGAATAATTATCAACCACCAAGACCAATTTATAATCAAAACCAGAATTATAACCGAAATATTCCATACAACAACTAACAAGGTCCTAGTAATCAACAAGTATCCAACAATACTTACAACCAGCAAAGACCTAATTTTCAAAACAAACCATCACAAACCGGTGATAAAAAGCCGAATTTAGAAGATATGATGACGAAGCTAGTTGAAACTAAAACGCAGTTTTTCACATCTCAGAAACAAACCAATGAACAAAATGCTCAAGCATTTAGAAATCAACAAGCTTCTATTCAAAATTTGGAACAAGAAGTAAGTAACCTAGCAAGGTTAATAGGTGAAAGAAAACCGGGAAGTCTATCTAGTGATACAAATGCTAACCCCCGGAATGAAATAGCTAAAGCCATTATCACAAGAAGTGGTACAACACTTAAACCACCTGAAATACCTGTAACTTCTGATGAAGCTATTCCTACTCCACAAGAACCACAGCCTGAGCAAGATAAGGAAACAGAACTGGTAGTTGAAAAGGTTAATGAAGATAACACAGTTAAAGCTAAACCTTATGTTAAACCATACCAACCACCACTTTCTTACCCGAGTAAAATGAAGAAAGAAAAACTTGAAGCCGAGCAATCCAAATTCTTGGATATGTTTAAACAGATAAATGTAAATCTTCCTTTCATTGATGTAATTTCAGGAATGCCTAGATATGCTAAATTTCTGAAAGATCTAATCTCAAATAAAAAGAAAATGGAAGAACTCTTGGCCGTTACTATGAATGCTAATTGTTCAGCAGTGCTGTTGAATAAGATACCAGAAAAACTATCTGATCCAGGAAGTTTCACAATTCCATGTTTTCTGGGTAGTCTTAGTTCAATAGAAGCATTGGCAGACTTAGGTGCTAGTATAAATTTAATGCCGTATTCACTATACGCTAAACTAGACCTTGGAGAATTGAAACCAACAAGAATAAGCATACAACTAGCCGATCGATTAATAAAATATCCTAGAGGGATAATGGAGAACATGCTATTTAAAGTTGGTACTTTAGTATTTCCAGTAGATTTTGTTGTTCTGGACATGGAAGAAGATTCTCAAGTTCCTCTCATATTAGGAAGACCATTCTTAAACACGGCTAAAGCAATGATAGACGTGTTTGGTAAGAAACTGACTCTAAGTATAGAGGACGAGAGTGTTACCTTTTCAGTTGATAGAGCAATGCAACAACCGCAATCTGCAGATGATACATGTTATTATATTCAAACTATAGATTCACATGCAGAATTGTTAGAAGAATTTCCAGAATTACAAGGAACAGGAGAATGTTCTTTAGGAGAAGGAACTGAACCAATTGATGAAACTGAAATGTTAGCTACACTAATAGCTAATGGATATGAACCAACAACAGAAGAAATTCAAATGTTAAAAGAAGAAGACAGATATCGATACAAATCATCGATAGAAGAACCACCAACATTAGAGTTAAAGTCACTTCCAAACCATTTGGAATATGCTTATTTACATGGTGAATCTGAATTACCTGTAATAATATCGTCTTCTCTTACTGAAAATGAGAAATCACAACTCATTTATGTGTTAAAAGCTCATAAACCTGCCATTGCATGGAAAATTCATGATATTAAAGGAATAAGTCCTTCGTATTGCACACATAAAATTCTTATGGAAGAAGGTCATAAAACGTATGTGCAACGCCAACGAAGACTAAATCCTAATATGCAAGATGTAGTTAAAAAAGAAATTATTAAACTGCTAGATGCAGGTTTAATTTATCCAATTTCTGATAGTCCATGGGTAAGCCCAGTTCAATGCGTGCCTAAGAAGGGTGGCATGACTGTCATCACAAATGAGAAAAATGAGCTTATTCCAACTAGGACTGTAACAGGATGGCGTGTATGTATTAATTATAGAAAATTAAATGACGCCACCAGAAAAGATCACTTTCCCTTACCTTTCATTGATCAAATGTTGGAAAGATTAGCCGGAAATAGTTACTATTGTTTTCTTGATGGATTTTTCGGATACTTTCAAATTCCAATAGCACCCGAAGACCAAGAGAAAACCACATTCACGTGCCCTTATGGTACTTTTGCTTACAAACGCATGCCATTTGGACTTTGCAACGCCCCTGCAACCTTTCAAAGGTGCATGATGGCGATTTTTCACGACATGATAGAAGAATGCATGGAAGTTTTCATGGATGACTTTTCAGTCTTCGGTGATACATTTGAATCATGTTTAGTTAATCTGGAACGAATGCTTATTAGATGCGAACAATCAAATCTAGTTCTTAATTGGGAGAAATGCCATTTCATGGTTAAAGAAGGCATCGTTCTTGGTCATAAAATCTCAAAGGAAGGAATTGAAGTGGATAGAGCTAAAGTAGATGTAATTGCTAAACTTCCACATCCCACCAATGTTAGAGGAGTTAGGAGTTTTCTAGGGCATGCCGGTTTTTACCGACGTTTCATAAAAGATTTTTCTAAAATTGCCACTCCTATGAATAAACTCCTAGAAAAAGATGCTCCATTCATCTTTTCAGATGAATGCATCAAATCTTTCAATATTCTTAAATAAAAACTCACTAATGCACCGATCATGATAACACCAAATTGGAATCTACCGTTTGAACTTATGTGCGATGCAAGTGATTTTGCAATGGGAGCCGTTTTAGGACAAAGGATTGAAAAACGATTTCAACCTATATATTATGCTAGTAAGACGTTACAAGGAGCACAAACGAACTACACAACTACTGAAAAAGAACTCCTTACTATTGTCTTTGCTTTTGACAAATTTCGATCATATCTCGTTCTAGCTAAAACGGTGGTCTATACTGACCATTCTGCTCTTAGATACCTATTTTCTAAACAAGATGCTAAACCACGATTAATCCATTGGATCTTACTCTTACAAGAGTTCGATATTGAAATTCGAGATAAAAGAGGAGCAGAAAATCTCGCCGCTGATCATCTTTCTCGTCTTGAAAATCCCGAATTAGAAGTTCTAAATGAATCGGCCATACAAGACAACTTTCCTGATGAATATCTATTGAAGATAGATTATAATGAAATACCATGGTTTGCAGACTATGCAAACTACTTAGTATGTGGATTCCTTGAAAAAGTATTATCATACCAAAAACGAAAGAAATTCTTCAGTGATATAAAACACTATTTCTGGGAAGATCCACATTTGTTTAAAATTTGTCAAGATGGAATAATACGCCGATGTGTATTCGGAGATGAAGCTAGTAAAATCTTAAACCATTGTCACACAGGACCAACAGGAGGGTATTATGGGCCTCAACTAACAGCAAGAAAAGTTTATGATGCTGGATTCTATTGGCCTACAATTTACAAAGACGCACACCTTCTTTGCAAATCCTGTGATGCTTGTCAAAGGGCCGGAAAAATAAGTCAACGTGATGAAATGCCATAAAATGTCATTCAAGTATGTGAAGTATTTGACATTTGGGGTATTGACTTTATGGGTCCATTTCCAAAATCTCATAATAATCTCTACATTCTCGTAGCCATTGATTATGTATCTAAATGGGCGGAAGCACAAGCTCTCCCAACTAACGATGCACGAGTTGTAGTTAACTTTTTAAAATGTCTTTTTGCAAGGTTTGGAACACCGAAAGCTTTAATAAGTGATCGGGGTACTCATTTTTGTAATAATCAACTTGAGAAAGTTCTTAAAAGATATGGAGTAACTCATAAAATCTCCACCGCTTATCATCCACAGACGAGTGGACAAGTTGAAAATACCAACCGAGCTTTAAAATGTATTATAGAGAAAACCGTAGGATCAAATCCAAAGGAATGGTCCATAAAATTGGAGGATGCACTCTGGGCTTTTAGAACAGCCTACAAAACTCCAATTGGAACCACACCTTTTAGATTCGTTTATGGAAAAGCATGTCATCTTCCAGTAGAAATTAAACACAAAGCATTTTGGGCTTTGAAGACATGTAATCTTGATTTACATGAAGCCGGACGTCTACGGTTAAGTCAATTAAACGAATTAGAAGAATTAAGACATGAAGCATACGAAAATTCGTTAATCTATAAGGAAAGAACGAAGAAATGGCATGATAAAAGAATCAGAAGTTCAAAAGAATTTAAAGGAGACAGAGTTCTTCTTTTCAATTCACGATTCAAGCTATTTTCTGGAACATTGAAATCAAGATGGTCTGGACCATTCATAGTCAAAAGAGTTTTCCCATACGGAACAGTAGAATTAATAAATTCAAATGGGATTGAATTTAAGGTTAATGGTCACAGAGTTAAACACTACATAGATAGTCCAATGGAAGTTGACAACGAAGTTAATCATAATTTCAACACCACAGCTAACTAAGTGTGAGGAGAATCAAGTCTTTAAAGGATAATATGTATTTCTGTTAGAGTTAGATTTTCTGTTTTTGTTTAGTTCTCGAAAATGGAACCCGAATGGTCTTTCCCTAGCAGACCCTAAAGAACTAGTCTTCTCCCCCCATTCTGAATTTTTATTTTTTTAGGTTTTTACGAAATGAAGACTTCCTGTGAACTAAATCATGGTCTAATGCTACACTCTTTGATCACTAAACGTAATAATGACACACTTCCGAGTGAACTGGTATCAGTAACAACCCTAGTTTATTTAGTTTTATTTATTTTATTTTTGTAATATTACTATATTTAGCACTTATGTTGATATTGTAATAGTTTTTATAATTTTCTAACTTTTATTATTAGATTTTAATAATTTTTGAATGTGGGATAATATACCAAACTTCAAAAATATGTATATATGTTTGCAGTTTATCTTATGTACACAACAGGGTAAAACAACGCATTTTCAAAGACTGGCATTAAGTTCAGCAAAAGCAACTAATTTTGACGACAAGATGCAAAATATATGTGAAATAACAACAAGACGGAATGAAAAAATGATGTGCACCATTTATCATTCAACACAAACAACAATATGTTTGGAAACTTTGGTAAAATTTAATCATTTTCTACGCTAATCACCCTCAATAATTTAAATTGTTACTGATTTCTTGCAAATGAGGGCATTGCAAGATCTTAAGTGTGGGAAGGGGTTAAATTCTTTCGGATTTTTAAAATTTTTACTTTATACACTTGGTTACCATTAGAAATACTAGTAAAGCAGTAGTTGTATTAGAATCTAGTGCTCTCTGATAATAAAGAACAGCCCTAGTCTTATATACTGACTACCCAATTCTAGTAAAATTTTTTAAAATTTTTAATTAAATGAACTCAAAATCATGTTTATACATATTTATGAACGATAAAACTAGGTGTTAACACCGAAATTATTGTTACCTTAGAAAGGACATAAATTGAGAGACAAACCAAAATGTTAGAATTCATTTAAAATGGAATAGAGGACAATAAAAAGGAAAATAAAAGCCAAGTGTGGGAAAATTTACCAAGTTATTTTAAACATATGTCACATATTTCTGTAACAAATAACTGAAAATACTTTTGCTTTGGACTAAACTAAAAAGTTTTACCCGATTTACTGTAAGAAAGATGGATCTACACGATGAATCAATTCCATCATTAAAAGGAAGTAAAGTCTTCCGAAAAAAGAAACGCGCTTCTTGATTTAGGTCATGAAGTTGTCGTCCAGACCAGCTGTAGGTTGACGAAAAATCTAGAAAAGTCATCACTAAAATCAGCAGGAAATTCACGGACCTCAGCATCAAACAGGGTCGCCAAGTGGTCAGACTTATCTTAACCATGAGAGGATCTGTCTTGTAAAATGGGGAGGACGCCGTGCAAATTAGCTGGATAAGACTAATGAATCAGATCCCCAGAAAGGATAATCTCCTTAAAGATCAAAAATCAGCTTTTAAGACTGATATTACTCAATCCTTGATATTGACTTTAAAGATTGAGAATTCAAACTCATGGAATTCGATGATATCTAAACTCGAGCTTGAACGAGAAAATATTTTGATCAAAATTACAAACCGATTTGTTTTCTAAAAACTCATTTTCAATGCGTTCATTACTATTGAACGTAAAATCCTAGGAATTCACCTGGAATTCATTAGGTCACCTGAACCAAATCGGGTGTCAACCGTAAGAACGGTGGTTGCATAGTATGGTCAAAGACAGGATCTTGTGCCAGACCGAAAAATTATAAGGGTGAGCTTTACTATTGCTCCTACAAAGGATAGTAATTGCGTCCGACACGTTATAGACCATAATTAAAAGAATGTCAGGGGACATTGCCTTAACAGTTGCTTGTTCAACGCTTTCCTTTACAACCGGACGGTAGTTTACCGAAAGGTAATATACGGAGCAAGTATACTGGACGTGTTGCTTCCCCAATACAAGGTTAGCAAGTGGGTGACACAAAACCACAAGTTTTGAGCTAAAGTTTTCAAATCTGAAACCCACCAAACCCACAAAAATATTTTGCAAACACCGGTGAAGGGTTATTCCGGAAAACTTATCTAGGGTAAAAGCTAGATTTAATTTTCAAAAGATCAAATGTTTTCATAAAGATCCAATTTCCTTAATGGATCTAAATTTTTATAATCATGTGGGACTGTAAACCATATCGTTACTACCATTGTTCATACCGCCGTATTGAAATCACTAATGTACAAAGTGTGAAGAATAAAGAAGTGATTCTAGTATTTCAAGACTATATTGCTTGAGGACAAGCAACACTCAAGTGTGGGAATATTTGATAATGCTAAAAACGAACATATATTTCATAGCATTATCCCTCAAGAAAGACAAGCTTTTAGTTGCAATTGTTCTATTTACAAGTGATATTCGTTTAAATAATAAAAGGTGAAGACAAAAGACAGATTCGACGAATTGAAGACGCAAACGACCAAAAAGCTCAAAAGTACAAAATACAATCAAAGAGGTTCCAATTATTGATAAGAAACGTCTCGAAATTACAAGAGTACAAGATTCAAAACGCAAAGTACAAGATATTAAATTGTACGCAAGGACGTTCGAAAATCCGGAACCGGGACCAGAGACAACTCTCAACGCTCGACGCAACGGACTAAAAATTACGAGTCAACTATGCACATAAATATAATATAATATTTAAATAATTTTTAAAAATTATTTATATATTATATTTATATTTAAATACCGTCGGCAAATTAAAAGACAAACTTATGTGAGCTGGTTTTACGAACTCCGCGAGTTGCGGAGTTTGAAGGCCAAAAAGGCCGCGACTCGCGGAGATACCCTGGACTAAAATGCCTATAAAAGCTCGCGCATTCTGATCGTAAAAATATCCATATATATCAATCTCTCTATCTATATACGTAATATATATATTTATATTTTAATTTTAATTTTAATTTTAATTTTAATTTTAATTTTAATTCTAATAATAAGGGTATGTTAGCAAATGTTGTAAGGGTGTAAGTCGAAATTCTGTCCGTGTAACGCTACGCTATTTTTAATCATTGTAAGTTATGTTCAACTTTTTTAATTTAATGTCTCGTAGCTAAGTTATTATTATGCTTATTTAATTCGAAGTAATCATGATGTTGGGCTAATTACTAAAATTGGGTAATTGGGCTTTGTACCATAATTGGGGTTTGGACAAAAGAACGACACTTGTGGAAATTAGACTATGGGCTATTAATGGGCTTTATATTTGTTTAACTAAATGATAGTTTGTTAATTTTAATATAAAGATTTACAATTGGACGTTCCTATAAATAATCATATACACTCGATCGGACACGATGGGCGGGGTATTTATATGTACGAATAATCGTTCATTTAACCGGACACGAAAATGGATTAATAGTCACTAGAATTATTAAAACAGGGGTGAAATTATGTACAAGGACACTTGGCATAATTGATAACAAAGTATTAAAACCTTGGGTTACACGCAGTCGATAACCTGGTGCAATTATTAAACAAAGTAATAAAACCTTGTTACAGTTTAAGTCCCCAATTAGTTGGAATATTTAACTTCGGGTATAAGGATAATTTGACGAGGACACTCGCACTTTATATTTATGACTGATGGACTGTTATGGACAAAAACCAGACGGACATATTGAATAATCCAGGACAAAGGACAATTAACCCATGGGCATAAAACTAAAATCAACACGTCAAACATCATGATTACGGAAGTTTAAATAAGCATAATTCTTTTATTTCATATTTAATTTCCTTTATTTTATATTTAATTGCACTTCTAATTATCGCACTTTTATTTATTGTTATTGTATTTAATTGCACTTCTAAGTATCGCACTTTTATTTATTGTTATTGTATTTAATTGCACTTTTAATTATCGTACTTTTTAATTATCGCAATTTTATTTTATCGCACTTTTATTTATCGCAATTTCATTATCGTTATTTACTTTACGCTTTAAATTAAGTCTTGTATTTATTTTTAATATTTTACATTAGGTTTTAACTGCGACTAAAGTTTTAAAATCGACAAAACGGTCATTAAACGGTAAAAAGCCCCCTTTAAAATAATAATATTACTTATATATATATTTGTATTTTTATAAATTAAACTAATATAGCGTTAAGCTTTGTTTAAAGATTTTTTCCCTGTGGAACGAACCGGACTTACTAAAAACTACACTACTGTACGATTAGGTACACTGCCTATAAGTGTTGTAGCAAGGTTTAAGTATATCCATTCTATAAATAAATAAATATCTTGTGTAAAATTGTATCGTATTTAATAGTTTTTCCTAGTAAAATATAAGCTATTTCATATACACCTCGCATAACATCAAGCCACCAGAACGCCTCCAAAACGCGATGGTCCAACGCGGCGATACGGCCACCTTCCGGCGTTTTGGGCTTGCCACCTAGATGCCAACGCCGTTGAGGAGCTTGCGATACAAATGGTCTTAGTTACGGAGTATATAAGTTTATACTTTTTTCATTAAAAAAAAAAAAAAAAACTATACGCTCTGGACGTTTAGTTAGAAGGGCTTTAAGTGGGCCATTTAATTCATAATAGATACGGACTAGTTTCTGGTTCAAATTTAACAGTTAAATTCAGTTTTTGGGCTAATATTTCAGTTAGGTATAGTTTATCTCAGATAATGAGCCATACAAATATCACTCAATTATATCACTGTGACGGTTAAAAAATATACATGTAATGAAAAGGTAAGTAATTGAGTAAGTTACATTATATTATGAACACCGATCTATCATCTATCGTATTAGTTATTTGAATTTTGTTAATGAGTGCCAAGTGATACATATATATTAATTAACTTTAATATGAATTAATAGATCTCTGATTTAACAGATTATCAGAATTTATGTTATGTACAATCAAAGATAAATATAAAATTATATTTATTTATATTTATAAGTCTTAAATAAAAATGTTAATATTAGTTGAAACTAAATACAATGTGTATTTTAACCGTCAAATGTTAATAAAATCCTATTTAATTACGAGTATCTATATTTCAATGGTTATTTCATCTTTGAAAAACAATATTGTATAACAAGAGGGTAAATTTCATCAAAAAGGTATTGAAGCGAATACGAGCATAAAACCCATAAAACTGCCCGAGCTCATCTACACTCGAACAAACTAACAACACGAGCTCACAACATGAAATCGAAACGACAAACTATAACAAACAAATAAACAAACGAAAAATGACAGCGTGAAAAAAACAAGACAAGGGAAACCACAAGATAGTGCCCAAACTACACGTTGAGGAAAGAACCATCTCAAAGTAAACCAAAATACGACGAACTAAACAATTGCTTTTACTCTAATAATCAAACTTCAATTGATTTGATGGCTCAACTTTTGAGGTTGGATTGTTTAAACAAACGGAAGAGAAATGTGCGGGAAACTCTTGTAGAACGCGAGGGTGATGTTGGTGAACGCGTGGTCAGCAAGAGCGCGAGCAAGATGGCTGGAACGCAAAAAAGTGTGTTCAGAGTTTGTCGTTAAAATCTTGTGGATTACGAGCCTATGGTCGTGAAACACGACATCTGCCTTGGCCACCAAGTTTCCAGAATTGTTTTTTTTTAACAGCATTTCGGGATCACCCAGAGGGGACTAAAGCACCAACACGTTCATCTCATGCAGTTGCATAACCCGCCCCAACTGCTCAACTGCTGCGCAGGAGGAAACCCGGCACAATCCGAGGGCATGGGCGGTAAAACCCTCTCCCCCACTGCCCCCGCAACGCGATGTACCGAAGGCACACTTGAGTGAAATTCAAGGGTTAAGAAGCAACCTTGTGTGCAATACTACACCCCACCTCTCGTTAAGGGAGACTGATCACTACCACATGAACTACAACACAAGGTTGAATTGTTTCCTTTTAAGTTTAACTCCTATATATTTTAACTCTAGTCATCTCTAACATTGCGCACGAAAATAATAAAAAAAAATTCTCGGGTTTGCACCAGTGAAACAAACCTTTCTTCATGCAAGTATAGTTAACATACAACCACGTAAAATCTTTGTATCGTTTACATTTTATTTATCGTTTATGCTTAATTATCCATTTGTTGTTATTTGTTAAATCACATGTTTTCTTTGATTGAGGTTCACGATTTCTAATAACATGCTCATACAATACTCGCATCCGTTCTTATTGATTATTGAAACATATTAAATTATTATATACTCAAATATAGATTGTACATAGAGAAAATACTCCGTCAGATTACATTTTATTTTTCAGTTACTTTCCACTCACTAATGTAAAAGCTATAAATAACCAACTTACAACTAATAACCGAGACTAATTTCTTTTTGCCACAAACACTGAAACACACGTTCTAATACCACAACTATTGACCACTATTTAAATACCTAAATTACTCTTAACGAGGTCCTGTCCGCCCGCGCGTTGCGGCAGGATAGTTGGTTTGGCACGATTAGAGTATAAGCGGATATGTTATTTATCGTAGTGTTGGATACTTACATACACAAAATAGATATGATTGTTGTGCTGTTTAGTTAACCGCATACATTCACTTGCGGTCATATAGACATACAAAATAGCTAGTGGTTTTCTGGATATTTTTCAATTCCTTTTTCTTCTTTGTTTCTGTCTTCTTCGTCAGGAAATAGTTGTTTCATTGGGTGTTTCTTGATTGTGCCTCTTCTTTGTTTGGTGTTGGTGGTATTGGCGTCATCATTGTTGGTGGCGTCCTGATGTTGGTGGCGTTGCCCCGGGCGTAATTTGTAGTTTAGGTCTTTGAGCTAAAAACTGTATTATGCAAACATACAAAGGGTTACTAAAGCATCATTTTAATATGTAAGTTAATTACAATACAATTATACACATACAGAAAGCGTTAGTGCCACAATACTATTCTAGACTAACTACAACAATATTACTATAACTGCAACAATGTCACACTTAATAAAAACTGTATTCCCATCAAATCCACATCCAATTTACCATAAGGCCAAGATTTTTAGCATCTTTACTACTCCAATCAACATTCTATTCTACGAAACAAAACATTAAAATCAACTTATATTTAACAAAAAACCCATATGTTTTTAGTGAATTTCTATTTAAATTCGCCAAACTTAAAAAAGCAGGAAATAGATATAACTCTGCATCACGAATAGTAACAACTAAGTTAAAAGCTTAGACGTTATGAAAATACCTTCAACTTGCTGTGTCAATATCTGAAAAATATAAAACAAATACTACAGGTTGAGTATACAGTATGTTATATCTCATATTATAATGTACAGTCCATTGTAGTTGCTAAAGCTAACTAATTAGCTCAATGTAGGAAGTTAACAATTGCATAACAGTACAACATGAAAATATATAACTTATCGCCAATTTACTAATAAAATAAGTAGTGCAAACCATATTACAAATTGTGCTTTATTAGCGATATCCATAATGAACATAAATTTAAAACTAATACCTAAGCGTTCAAGCAAGTGCAAGAAACCTAAAGCAACCTTATCACAAACCACGTTCATGTGTTTAGTAATTAAAATATCAAGCATTTGGGCATTTATATATATGTTCAGGAGAATATGTTCATTAAATTTTATTACATGTTTCTAGTCTAGTAACTCATTTTAATATTTTCGCAAAATACTCTAACAGACAGTTGTCGGTTGTAATTTTCATTTGTATTCAAACAACGCTTATATCAATCAAATATAGAATGCAACAAAAAGTGTACCTTCAAACTTTGGAGGGTGTTCAATTCACAACATAGCAGATACAGTAGACAAATTAAACGTTGCAGTTACTCAATATAACGCCTCTACCAGAGTCTCTTTTTGACACATTTGTTTGATCTAGTGACCTGCAACTTATAACTTGCCCCGCCAAGAAACAAATCCATTTTTTTCTCGTTGCTCAGTTCAGCTCGAAATTCATTCATTCTTATTGGGAGCAATGAGAAATATCAAACACGATCGTTACAATTACTATCTCAAAAACACTATTTTACCTCAATCATCTAATAAGAGAGGTGGATAGCCCGTTCGAGGACAGGACCTAAACTCGGCAGAGTCGCCGCCAGGTCCGAAGATAGCAATGAAGCACCTCCAAAGCAACCGAACTCACAGTATATATGTTGCCCAAAATAACAATTAACGATCGTAGACTGAAGCACAACACAACAAAAGAACAAATAAAATTTAGAATATAAATAAATGAAACTTACTGTTTAACGTAGTCCACTACCACCCACCACCATTGCAATATAATCTGCTATAAAAACAAAAATAACATACTGTTAGTAAACAAACATATCCAATATTAAGAATAAATTAAGAAGTCTACTATTAGCTACACATGTAAAGTAATATGCTATACTATATACTCCAAAGTATAACTCAGATCTAACTTGATACACCACTTTATATTTCTTAAAACAATTTTTGTTGTTCACTTAATCGACCAAACAAATGCACCATAACATTTAACAAAATTTCACATAACAGTTAAAGATACAACTTAATAAGATCATCATGCCACCTAACTGAAATTTGATCATGTTAAATCTAACTGAAAAAGTTGGCAACTATACAAAAAACACATTGTAGCTGCTAATGCGTAAGCACCATAGGTTAAATCATCTTGTAAGAACACAGTAATACATAAACATTGTTAAAGTAGTAAATGATTAAGTGAACATAACTTCAAAGTTCAAACACAGTTCGATAAACCAAACTTCTATTCATTCAATTCAGTATCAATATAATATAGGCGTGATAATTGCCAAATGGAAGAATGAAAACTAAAAAAAAACAATAAAAAGCACCTTTTTTTTAAATTGGCCTTAGAAGCTGTAATATATACAAATGTCATAGTGTAGTATCTAATAAATTTAGAGATACACATATAAAAACTCATGATAATATGGAAGTGACATTCTTGACCTGTAACAATTTAAATAAAGGAGTTGCTAACCATACAGATGTCACATTTTCGTATCTAAAGTAAGATGGTTTTCAAATGCCATGTGATACATGATCATTGATAAAGTATTATCAATAAAAAAGGTTTTTCAATAAGAGTCATTACAACAACAACAACAAAACCCAATACCACATGAGTGGTGTATGGGGGATGTGAGATGTAGACAATCCTTCCCCTATCCGAGAATAAAAACAAGTCATTTCTCCACCCAGAGTGAAACACTCAAAAGTAGAGAAAGTCATCCCTCTCTCTATTCGACGGATAAAGAGATTGCTTCCGAGAGGACCTCCGGCCTTTAAGTAGGAAAAAGTTTTTTAAAAAAAAAAAATAATAAAATAAAAATAAGTAGACACCATGAAAATGGTAGAATCAAATTTCCATGGGTTTTAAATCCTGCCTGGAATTTAATTTAGGCTCTAAGAGTCAGTCAAGTCGCCAATAAATCGACGATTGCTGTCGACTCAATAGAGCCTACAAATATGAGTGTAAAGCAATTGGAAAAACGAACAAACAAATGAATCAATAATTTAAATCCTATCGAAAAATTCCTAGCAATGGATAGCTAAATTAACTTAGCCATTTAGAATAGTGAGTTACACAAACAACACACTTTAACAACAAATTAACATGTACCGTAAGTATAATCACTTTGTAAGGGAAAGTGGTGCATTAACATCCATAAAAAATTAAGTTATTTGGGTAAACATTTCTTTTAAAAAATAATTCATTGCATAATCAATATAGCACAACAGTGAAATTCGAAAACTAACAGATGAAAATTAGCAGCTGAAAAGGGTAATTCTTTTGTGTTGCTGATGTCAATAGCAGAACAGGGATAAGTCAACCAAATTTGTTTCAGGCGTTTGCTTCTGTTTTGGGTTGAAAAAAGACAAAATTGCATGGGGGGTCCCTGTGGTTTGTTCGAAATAACAAACGGAGTACAAAAGAATTTTTTCACCTTGGGGGGTCACTGTGGTTTGCAATAGTTTCACGGGGGGACCAATTGCCTAACACCGTTATCTTTTTCTGTTAACTTTCATCATGTGCATAGCACCCATTGAAACCCTAATTTTACGAACCCCAATTCGTTCATTTCTGTGATTAGCGAACATCATCAACAACTAATTTTGGCAGGGGAAAAAGTTTCCCAGACATATCGATAAATAATTCGTGGCATATGTTTCCTCAATTTGTCTTGGAAAATAGGTATGAGAAAATATAGAAGCAGATGAATGGATGAATTTAGTACTCGTTTGTGTATGAAAAAGATTTGTTAGAGGAAAGTAGAAGCATTAGGAAGTAGACAAAATAAAATAAAAAAGGCGATGGCTACAGTATAACAGTGATTGAGGGCTTCTAGACAATGAGATTGCGGTTCTTTTTACGGTAATTAGTATATGTATAAATAATTATCTATCTATACTACACTAAAATTGTGAATAACGTGGTCTATTTGTGTGCCCACATCACAACTCTTTAGCGAATATCCACGTGCACTCTTGTAACTGCTACTAATATTACTTGCTTCAATTGGGCTCATACACATATTGGGATTTAATTTGGGCGATTCTCGATACCGGACCAGACTTTAGACTTCAAAATTACCCAACATCTAACACAAACAGTAACCATCTAAATTATCATGGATTAAGAAGACGAATCGTTTGGAATGTGTAACATTTCTTTAAAAAAAAAAAATAATAATAATAATAATGTATAAAACAAAATATGAATCTATACTTATTTAGTTTTAGATACATTTAAAAAAATGTCGGGTCGTAGGGGGTAGTTAGGAACAGTGATTACTGGTGGTGGCCAACGAGTTGATGTGTCCAGCCGGAAACAAACAATACGCCGGTCGTCAGTCGTAGGCAGTGCACGTCTCTCCGACATTTTTATTTCCTTTCTTTTACTGAAATTCGTCAGTACTTGTCTCCGTCTGCTCATTCCTCTTTCTTCCTACTTTTATGACTATTTATTTACTGACCCCACTAATTCTATTTACTCTATTTTCATTTTAATATATAGTCGAAAATATTTATGTTATTATTTTAAATAGATTAATTGTTCACTTTTAACAAATTTTGATAAAATAAGATTATAACTTTCATTTATATCATTAAATAATAATATTCAAGGGGTTGTTAATGAGCTTATAAACAAGTTACCATAGCATTATTTTGCAAAATGAGATGTTTTTAAAATTTTAGTGTACTTCCTTCCATTGTTGTCAATTTGTGACTTCAATTGTCATATTTTTTTTGGTTGTTGCTATTTTGTCAGGCAAAACAACTCAATGTTGTTTAATTTAATATCTCACAAAGTCTTGAAATGTAAACTCAATACAAGAGTTGATTAAATTCACAAAACATAATATTTGGAGACAAACATTGTTATAACACGGTGCCAAGCCAATGTCTTAAAATTTTTACTGCTACCAAATTACATTTCTGACCCTTCCAAATGCCCACATTTAACCATCATCTCTAATTTCCTCTCTTTTTTACTCTTTCAGTAAAAGGTTAACAAAATGGTAAATTTCAAAAAGTTAAAGAGGAACCCAAAAAAACCTTCTTCACATAGGACAAAAGTCAAAGCGCATTCATTCAAAGCCCCAAAACAATGTAGTACACCAGAGTGATTGGCAGTGCAATCAACATTCCAAATATAACTCTGCATCAGAGACATGTAACTCATGCATTACACATTGTACTAAAGCATACTTGTTTTATAACATGAAAGTGAAACAAAACTCACCCTGTGCTAAGTATCTCAGGATGAACATTGTACTCTTTAGCAAACACAAAAGGGACAATTCCTTGAGGTAGAGCAGCCTGTTTAATTCAATAGCAACCACAAATTCTTTAGTCAAAATAAAAGTCTAGACTTTGACTTTCAATAGTCAATTCAAGTTTTTAGCATTACCTGAACAATAGCAACATGTAGCAGTGTTCCTTCTAGTCTAAAGGCCATCGAGGCAGCTGTCATGACAGCCGGTCCAACTATGAAACGGACCGCCATCGCGAAGACTGCAACCGAGTTCCCACAAGCTATAATTTTGGGTTGCAATGCCATGAACAAACCTGCAAAAAGACACATTTGCCCTCTTCTAAATGAAGAAAAATGTACACATAATTGAGCTATCTTGATTTTATTTAACATCCAACATACCAAGACTAAACATCGCCATGCCGAGACCAGCATCAGATAAAATCGCTATGGATTTTGCAACGATTGCCGGCATTACAACATTCCACCTACAAACAAACAAAACGACATGAATACTTCTTCGGTTAAAATAATTTTCGGATTTCTCTAATGACGGCCACAAGGATTGTCGTTAACATGCATTAAGTCATTGTACATGGCCAGTTACTACTTAGTAGTCAATATTATTATGAAGTTATCATGGTACAATATCTTAAAGCATGTTAATGGCAACCTCAAAGGCTGTCATTAGCAAAATCTATAATTTTTTTTTTTATCTACTTGGTAACCAAAAAAAAGTGGAAATTTACTTGAATGAGACTAAGGACCAAGTGAGGCCAATGAGACTTGAATACGTGTTAGGATTTCGGATAAGTTTACGCCAGACCATGATCAAAATGAGTCGAGTCATGACACTAGCAGGTGGCATTGAAGCGGCCTTCGTTTCACCATGAGGGCTACCCTTTGGATGGAGCTCGGCGGTTGAGCTAGAGTCAAGTTTAGATACAGCTGATGCTTCATGGTTTACTCCATTCGGGCCTGGTTGGTTGCCGAAACTGAACTCATTTCGTCCAAAACCATCATAATCTAAACAGATTAACATAAATAGAAATTAGTGAATAAAATATATCAAACTAAATCAACCGGTTAGATTTATAATATGAAAAGGACAGAAGTTTAGTACTTTATGGATGTTTTCTATATTTGTATAGATGTACACTTGAGATAATAATGGTAAAGAGAATGGAATCACATGTTCAAAGGGATGAAAAATGATGCCCATGTATGTATAGATACTTCATCTTTTAAAGCGAGATTTAAACAAGAATGTTAAACACATCAAATTAATATATTAACATAAAACAACAAAGAATACAAGATTTAATGAAACAAAAAGACCATGATTTTTATTGCAAAGAATGTATGACTAAAATCACACCAAACGACTTCCAAAATAAACCTTCACATTAATGATTGTAACAACATTTTTAAAACACTAATCATTCATCTAGAAAACACATGATAACTAATATGACCAAACAAGTCCAATGTTGACCTTCTGGGACCAAATTATTGAAGAATTAAAATAACAATTTAACATCATCTATAAATTATAATGAAACAAAAGGTCCAGGATAAGAAGACATGCATGGCTAAGCTTTGAGGGCACTCCAACATAATAAAAAACTTAACACAACCAACCAAACAAACCATTAAATCTTGGAAATAAGTGGACCATGCCCAAAATTTAGGCGAGTCTTAATTTCACATGTTATATAAAACAAGAGTAAATCTTTAACAATTACTGTAACAATAAGAATCTATAACAATAGAAGAATAAGAAACAGACAACAAAATCAAAATAGACCCAATCTTGATGATACAAAAGAAAATCTTGAATATATATACCTCAAAATTCCAACTGAGATTAGCATCATGAATATTCAGGTAACCAAGAATAATTTTTTAAGATAAAGGGACATATTCTAAAGTAAGAAGACACCCATACAATTATTACTCTCATTGTAATTGTATTGTATAATTGTAAAATATCCATTAAAATATAAATATAAATAATGGATTAAAAGATAACACAAAAGTGACCTTTAATCCCTAAGATTAAGAAGCTTTATATATAAAACTAACACACAAAATAAGCAATTGAATTATAGTATACACAGACAAAAATATTAAAAAAAAAGAATAAAAAAAATCAAACCTTTATTGTGGGGTACACCTCCAAGATCATTCCCATACTCAGCACCTCTAAACACATGAATCCCACCTTCAGAAACTGGTGAAGCACTTGAACTCCATACAAACATATGCAAATCTTTCCCACCGTCACCGCCTTTCTTTTTTCCGGCAGGTAAGTTCGCCGGAGCAGGATACCCTGCACTCCCTGTCCCATTAACTTTACCACTTTCTTCATCATACCCACCAAAATTTGACCCTCTAGGACTAACCCCATTTTTACCATTTACCATTGAGTAAAAATCAGTATGGTTAAAACTAGACCCTCTTGGTGTAGGGTTTCTTGATGACTGCAATGAGTAAATTTCAGCATTTGTTAAGTTTGATAGTCTGGGAGTTAATGACACGCCGGAGTTCATGCCGCCGCGTGACTGCCGGGAAAAAATTTCCGATCTTGAACTGGTGGACTTCCGTACAGTCACATGTAACTTACCATCATCACCAATTTCAGCTTCTGTTTGTAAAGGCTCTTTACCATCAAGTGATAAAATGTCTGAATCAACTCTGAATGAGATTATTGATCCAGCAGTGTCTGGAAACTGTTCAGCAATTAGTAGTCTAGCACCTCTATACTCAAACAAAAACAGCATTAAAGTGTACCAAATAATGCACTGTAACACAACAATTTGGACCATTAAACTGCCTGAAAAATCACCATACATTCCTTTTAAAAGTGGGATTCCCATAACAAGTGTGTTTGGTAACGTTGATAAAGAAAATAGAGTAATTGACCATTCTAAAGAACCTCTAGCACTTAATCTTGACCAAAAAGCTAAAACTATTAGTACTATGAGTTTTTGAAGTGTGTCAGCAGCTAAGAATCTTGTGTTCATAGTGTAAGGATTGTTGGTTGAAATGAAGTGAAATGAGAGTAATGGAACAGCAAAAAGAGCTACAAATCTGTTGATTCCCGAACATTGATCTGGGGTGAAAATTTTCCACCATTTTACTGAACCATAAGCTAAAATCATAGCAACATAGAGTGGAACAACTGCAGTAAGAACATGGTAAAGATCAGTACCAGTAATCATCTTTTTTAAAAATTTAAACACACCCAGATGATATGAAGTTGTGAAGAACAAAACCCAGAAAGGAATATTGTGAAATTTCGTTTAAGTAAAAAATATTAGGGTTTGAAGATGTTCCATGAAATGAAATGACATAAATCTTTTTAGGATGAAAAGATGAAAAAGGTGAGAATGGTTTTAAGGGAGTTGAAAAGATGAGGAGAAAGGGGGGAAAGTAGAGATGTGATGTGTTATATTTATTGAAATTAGTAATAAGCAGACAAAGAAATAAAAGCTCTATCTTTTTTATGATAGAAAAAGAGAAAAAAAGGAGGCTTAAGACAGTGGACAATAACATACTAGCATAGAGTTAATGATATTTGAAACTTGTCCATATTGTAAAAAGATGTGCTTATTATTATTTTAATACGGAGTATTAGAGTATTTCTTTTCACTTTATTAGTTGTTACTCATGTAAAAAAATTGTAAAGGTAACAAGTAATCTAATCTAATCTAAAACAGTATAAAAAATATATATATATTAAGAAGAGAAAAAAATCAACTTCGGATTATAATTTCATGTTTATTTGCCAAGAAATTTGATGGATGACAAATTTACCACTTGAAGTCACTAAAAATAACAAGTGAGAATAAACAAGAATAAAGATGTTTTATTAATTGTGAGCCTACAACTTAATGGGAGATCGAATCTACTTTGAAGATTAATGATACCTAGATTAATGATACCGCAACCCGCATGCGCACCTCATATGCATGCGGGCGCTTAATAGTGTGCGTATGCGTGTGCTTGTGTGCGCTATGCGGTATGCGGATTGTATCTGATTCCTTTGTTCCCGGTACGGCGGTTGCTTAGCTGTCAAGTAAATATCTTTTCCATAATTATATCCGTGATTCGGGGGAGTCAGTTATGGATGAGATTAACGTGATCTGGGACGGTTCTAGAATTAGGGTTTGCCTATAAATACAAACCCTAATCATCATTTACCAGACACGGCATATTACGTAACTATCGTACACGAGATACATTACGCAAAACAGCATCATTCAGCATTTTTTCAAGGTTAACAGGTTAGTCTTTCGTAAGCTAGTACCTACGACCTTATTTGGGGCCTCTTGATCGACGACCGTTATCAGAGGTGGACTTAATCACTTGGCCACCCCGCCGACATCATCATGTCGGCCAGGGTTATTCACGGTAGCCGGACCGGAGAGCCACGTTCTAAGATCCTTAAACCCCTCCTTATGTATTGAGCATGCATATTAAACCCCACGGTTAAAATATGCATGATCAAGTGGTGCTTTCATTGAGAGTCGAATTAATTCAAGACTGTTTAATTGCTTTTTCTTTTTAAGGTTTTGAATTGTATGACTCGTTATTTACAAAATTTTTGAATTTTTTCTTCAACAGTATCATGACTTCCGAGGAATCATCGGAACATACCCAAACAGATGTTCAGAACGCACCGTCTGGTAGTCAACAGACACCGGTTATGACTACGGGGGCCGCTATTCAGGCGGGGTACACGATATACCCTCAACCTATATCCGGCGAACCCTTTCAGAGGTACAAGCCGATATATTCAGACGGGGTTACACCGCCAAGAGCAAACTCACCAGTCACAACCACGCGGCTGGATTTTTCGTCAGTGGATCCAAGGGTCATCTTTGCAGGCACTAGCGGTGGAACAACGGGGCCGCATGTGGTTTGCTGCGGCCAGGTACCTATTTACAGTACCGCTGTTTCAATACCTCTGCATACGCAGAGCATTCAGCAGAATTCGTCATTTACACCGTTGCAACCTTGGCAACCACCGCGCCCAGTTTCACAATTTTTAACTCCTGCGGATGCGCAGGCGTTACTTAATAGTTGGGGATTTGGTGTCATCCCAGATGCAAACTCTCATTGGGCGCCGATAACAGCGCAGCAGCAAAGCACAACGCATACAGTTGGGCTTTTAAGTGTGTATCCTCAAGTTTCGCAGATATCTGCTCCACAGGTTTCGCTTCCTTTACAGCCACCTGTGTACTCTGCGTCTTCAAGTTATCCCTCTTTTCCAACGCAACAGCCTTGGTTATATCCGCAGACGCAGGGTCAACCTTGGCAAAATGTTCAAGGGCAGGCAAATCTTGCAAGTCAATTCATGCAGGCTGCACCTCCTGATATGGTTCACTTATTTTCACAACCTGACTTTGTTCAGGACATGATGAAGCGTTTCTTTGCAAACTTGAAAGGGGATCCTGTTAAACCACCCTTCGAGCTACCGACTACCTTTGACAAGTTTCCTCCGCATATATCCGCATACCCGTTTCCATCAGCACCAAAGATACCTAGCACGTTGGGTACTTACAATGGCCTAACAGATCCAGATGATTTTTTACAGCGTTTCGAAGGCGCAATGCGCACTCAAGGCTGGGTGGATCCGGTTGCGTGTCTGATATTTCCTATGACACTACAGGGTGTTGCTCGTGAGTGGTTTAATAAGTTGCCGGCGGGTAGTATTGCCGGGTTTATGGATCTGCGGACAAAGTTTTTGCTGCAATATCAGAATCAGAGACCACGCAAGCGCACTCACATTGAATGCCATGACATCGTGCAGAAGTCCAAGGAATCTTTGGGCGAATTTCTCACAAGGTATACTAATGAGTGCCTGCGTATACCAGATCTCAAACCAGAGCAACAGATTTCCGGACTCATACATGGTATAAACTCAGAACGTCATCCAACACTGGTAAGGCGTCTGCGCCATACAGTCCCAACAACTTATGCTGAGGCGCTTAATGAATGCCACGACTATATGCGGAGTGACGAAGATAATGACATCCCAACAGCTAGCTCACGCAACGAGAGGAAGGACGATGATGATCGTTCGCGCGATCAAAATCGTGGTAACAACTCTCGCGGAAGGTATCCTAGCGGTGGTCCTATCAGGAATGATAAAGGGAAATCAAGTGGCAATTATCGAAACAATAATCAGCGCGGCATCAATAATCAGAACTATGCGCTGCTCAAAAGTTTGTCCAAAACGCCCAAGAAAATTTTGGCAACGGAGCCAGTATGCGCGACCTTCGCGGTTCCAACTCCGCTTACAGAATTTGGCAAGCGGGACAAAACAAAGTATTGTGAATTTCATGACGATTATGGTCACGACACCAATCGGTGTAAAAACTTGATGGAACGGGTTCTGGAGGCGCTTCGCGCGGGTAAATTGGATCATCTAAAACCACCTAAAAAGGATAAGGGAAAGGCCGCAGAAGGGGGTTCGAAGTCTAAAACTTTCGCATGGCAGAAAGTGGACAAAGCGAAAGATGCCGACTTAACCATTAACATGGTTGACGTAGAGAAAATCAGCCAGCAGAGAAAGTACAATGATCACCAAGATTGGGAGCTTCTCCCAATCACTTTCCCTCCTGTAATGTCAATTGATTCTATTAATGAGCCCATTATCATCAAGTGTCACATCCCTGATTGCGGAATTCAGGTTAAGCGCATGCATGTTGACACTGGCAGCGGTGTCGATATTATGTATGAGCATTGTTATCGTTTCCTTCCGGCAGAAGTCAAAGCGCAGTTACGCCAGCCTGATATTACGCTATCAGGGTTTTCCGGAGAAAACTCGTGGCCGCTAGGCCGAATAGAATTAATGGTAGAGCTTGCGGATGACAGGAACCCGCAGATGATCAGGCATGAATTGGTCGATTTTTATGTGGTTCGTTCAACTTCACGATATAACGCACTGCTAGGGAGAAACTTCATACGGCGTTTCAACATCATACCATCGGTAGTGCATGGTTTGATCAAGTTTCCCACAGTAGGATGCGTTGCCATGGTTGCGTCACATCAAACAACCGAGTTGTGTGGCTCAGTTGCGCCTATAAGCACTCCTAGCGTGGGAGAGCAACTGGCAAATTGTGCAGTCATAGCAAATCGCTTGCATCCGGATAAGCGAATTAAAATCAGCGCAGGCTTGTCAGCCGAAGCAAAGGCCAAATTGCATGGAATTTTGTCCGCAAACGCAGATGTTTTCGCGTGGCGTGAGTCAGACATGACTGGGGTTCCGCGTGATATTGCGGAATATAAGTTAAATGTTAATCCATCATTGACACCCGTTAGGCAAAAGAAGCGGCATATGGCTCTAGACCGCAGTGATTGGTTGTGCGCAGAGGTGGACAACCTTGTCAAAGCAAGCATTCTGCGGGAAGTGCGTTATCAGACATGGGTTGCAAATCCTGTATTGGTAAAAAAGGCTGACGGTAACTGGAGGATGTGCGTTGATTTCAAAGATATTAATAAGGCATGTCCCAAGGACAATTACCCTCTCCCGGAGATAGACTGGAAGGTAGAATCACTATCGGGATTTAGGTACAAGTGTTTTCTGGACGCATACAAGGGTTATCACCAAATCTTAAAGGCTGCGGAAGATGAGGACAAGACTACTTTTCATACGCCGCAGGGTATTTATTGTTACACGAAGATGCCTTTCGGTTTAAAGAATGCTGGCGCGACCTATCAGCGTGTAATTGACGCAGCATTCAAGCACCAAATCGGTAGAAATCTTGAAGCGTACGTCGACGACTTGGTAATTAAAAGTAACACCGAAGAAGACATGCTCACGGACATCCTAGAAACGTTTGCATCTCTGCGCAGGATCAACATGAAGCTTAACCCGCTTAAATGTAGTTTTGGGGAAGAGGAAGGCAAGTTTTTAGGTCATGTGGTGACAGCGCGGGGTATCAAGGCCAATCCCAAAAAGATTGAAGCCATTGATAATTTGCCATCTCCGAAGACAAAGAAAGATGTGCAGAGTCTAACGGGGAAGCTTGCGGCTATCACGCGATTTCTGTCGAAAGCCGCAGAACGACAGTTACCATTCTTCAATACTTTGAAAAGTTGTTTGAAGAAAAAAGACTTCGTATGGACTCAGGAAGCAGAATCAGCCTTTCAGGAGATGAAAAAGGTGCTTGCAGAATTACCAACACTTACTGCGCCAGTATCAGGAGAAACGCTAACACTGTACCTCGCGGCATCGAAGGAAGCTGTCAGCTCAGTCCTCATCGCGGATCGTTGAAAGGTAATCCATTAATTTACATGCTTTATTTATATCGCAGAAACTTAACGACTGAGGTTTTTCTCAGACGCAAATGCCGGTCTACTTCGTAAGTGATAACGCCAAAATTATACATGTTTATTGTCGTTATTTCGATCCAATGTTGTTCCATTTGTATGTAATTGTTATACGTATGTATTGTAATTCATGTACATTTGTAAAAAGTCCATTGTGAATGAATAAATGAAGACCAACAGCGAAAACAGAGTTAAAACGAAGATCGAATGCGTAAAACAGCCCGAAACCACTTAAACAGGTCCAAATGCGACGCATCTCTCTTAGATGCGGCGCATCTTTACACCAAATAACTCCCGACAGTTTCAGATGCGGAGCATGAAGACTTCTGGGCCAAAATAGCAACAGATGTGGCGCATCTGAGATGGATGCGGCGCATCCAAGCCAGATGCGGCGCATCTGTCCCAGATGCGGCGCATCTGACACCCTGCCGACAGTCCTGAGTGCAGAATCGAGCTGGAATCTACTGAACGTAAAGAGATGCGGCGCATCCCAAAGAGATGCGGCGCATCTGGTCACTTTCTGGCCAAAATACCTAACTTTTTAGGCTATTTAATGAGGCAAATGGTTACTTACTGGAGAGACCTTCACTACTACGTTCTCCCCCAGTTTTAAGACGATTTTCAAGGTCCAAGGAAGGCTGCAAGTTAATCTCCACTCTTTCAACATCAATATTAAGCTAGGATCGTTTATCGCAATTGGTACTATTGTTCTATATCTTTTTAACATGAATTCAACTTGTATTTACTGTTTCATTAGTTCTACTATGATTATGTTAGGCTAAAAGCCTTGTGTGTTTGCTTCAATGTAAGATTTATGGCTTGGGATTGTTCTATACTTTGATGTTATGCTAGTTATACATATGTTTGATTGATTTAATTATCTAGTTCAACCGTAAGAACCATTGTTATGCATGTTTAGATCATTACTTCAATTATATAGATTGCAACCTATTAATGTGAGTTAACTAGGAAAACAATCTATACTTCAATACATCTAGTAATCTAGACGATTAGATACATACACTTAAGTGATTTTGTTATGTGTTTAATTCGGTAATTGAATAAGTTCCAAAGCAACATAGTTATGAAATTACCTCAAGTGATTGTTGTAATTAAGGTTTCACGTGAGTTTAACCGGGTTGAATCTAGTTAGTTAATCAATCTAAATCACCATGTTCTTTCAAGAAATCCATTGTTGTAACTATCTTTATATTCTAGTTCAATTATACGAGTTATGACTTGATTTATGTGAATTTATCAAAGGCTATAATTTGTACTTCAACACCTAGTGATCTAGACACCTATATGTGAATATAGGATGGTAATTGGATGATATTTAGGTTTTACAATCATGTAGTTTACTTAGAGTGATCTTAGTAAACTAGGTTTTATGTGAATTTAACCAAGAAAGAATCCTGTTGATTAAACATAGTTCTTAAGTTTATAGATATTGTGAAATTGATATAAACTACTCTATTGTAACTATCGCATAACGGTTTTAATTATAAAAGAACAATCCCTGTCATCTATCAAGCATAGAAGTAAACACCGCATTCTCATTATTGTCATTCATTATATTTATTTACTGTTTCGTTAAACAAAAACACAACTTCAAATATAAACCCCCTTTTTAGAATAATTAATCGTGGTAAAATCATTTAAACAAACTTCTCCCTGTGGATCGAACTGGTCAATTTACTTGCTAGTTACTACATGATCGGGTTTTAGTTGCCTGTATTATGTGTTAATTATTAAGCATATTGTCTACATTTTAAAGGTTACGTCTTGACACATCAACTTTTTGGCGCCGCTGCCGGGGAGCGGTTTTGTTAAAAGATTTTAATAAACTTTGAATTATTCGATCCTTTTGTAGGAATTCAATTCCTAGAAAAGTTACTTTTTATTGTAAGCTTGTATTTTTGCAATTGGTTTGTTTGTGGTGTTGTGATTGCAGGATAGGCATTAGTGCATGAATCTACGTTCTTCCAACTCTAATTTAATTCCTTCATATCCTGAACCTGAAAGAGAACTTCACGAACGCTTAAGAGCTCAAGAAGTAGAATCTCTTGCTCAAGGTTTAGAATCACTTTCGTTAGATTCTAACTCTGAACCAATTGTTCAACCAATCATCGAGCCAGTCATTAAAGAAGAGGAAGAGATGACTGCTACAAATCAAACGATGGATGCTTTGATGAAGGCAACAAGGACAGGACAAGGCCACGCAATTGTTCAACCTACGATGACTGATGGTTTTGAAATAAAGGGACAATTTCTCCACATGGTGACTAATACATGTCAATTCGGTGGAGCCCCAAATGAGGATGCTAACGAGCATCTTCGTAAGTTTGTAAGCATTTGCAAGCTTTTCAAAATCAAAGATGTCTCCGATGAAGTTGCATGTCTAAAAATCTTTCCATGGTCCCTAAAGGATGATGCAAGAGATTGGCTAGACTCATTACCGGAAGGTTATATTGAAAACTGGAATGATATGATGGACAAATTTTTGTCAGAATTCTTCCCCGCTTCGAAAGCAGCAAAATTGCAAAGTGACATATATCACTTCAAGCAAAAGTCTAACGAGACTCTTTATGAAGCTTGGACCCGATTTAATAAAATGCTTAGGGTATGTCCTCAACACGGGTTGAATACATTCCAAAAAGTCCAAATTTTCTATAAAGGAGTCAATGTGGCTACCCGGAAGGATATAGATGTTGCAGCAGGAGGATCAATCATGAAAAAAACGCCCGAAGACGCTCACACGATAATTGCCGATATAGCAGCCCATTCTTATAATTGGCATCGGGAGATGGAATTCTCTAGATCGTCAACAGTTGCTAATGTCGAAAGCAACGATGAAATCGCTGCATTAAAAGTTCAATTGGCAAATCAAGCAAGGCAAATCGAGAAGGTAACCAAAGAAATGCACGCTATCAGGGTAGGGTGCGAGTTGTGCCAAGGTCCCCATCTCACATGAGATTGCGACCAAACGACGATGGAAGAGCAAGCAAATTTCCTAGGTTACATGCGAAAAGGTGAGATGAATTTTGACGACTTTCCGGCGGTTGAAGCAAATAACCGGAAATATCCTCCTGTCAACAGTTATCAAATAGGAGGACCTTCAAGTTCAAACAACAACTACCACGGAGGGAATGCAGGTTACCAAAATAACCGAAATTTCCAGAATCAAAATCAAAGAAATACACCACCGGGTTACAATCATCTAAACAATCGTAATCAACCGCCACGAAATTACCAAAATAATTTCCAACACAATCAACCACAAGCACAACCACAAGCACTTATACAACCACAACCTGAGAAGAAATCCGGTTTAGAAGATCTGTTGAGAGATTTTATGGTTAAACACGAACAAAATGCAGAAATTCAAACTCAGCAAATTCGCAATCAACAAGCTACGATTCAAAACTTAGAAAGGGATGTTGGAAGGATCTCACAGTTACTAGCAGAGAGACCACCTGGTGCTCTCCCCTCAAATACTCAAGTGAATCCTAGTAACAATCAAACAAGGAATGAGCATGTAAATGCTATAACCACTAGAAGCGGTTTAACTACTAACCCAGAGACCCTTAAGTCCCCGGAAGTTCCCTTGTGTCCTTCTGTTTTGCAGGAGCCTGTTGATATAGATGAGCATGTTGAAAAAGAGCAAGAGAAAGGTGATCCACCGGAGGTCATATCGAAGAAAAGTGAAGAACCACCAGTGAAGGTGTACAAGGCACCTATTCCATACCCAAAAGCATTGAAGAAAGACAGACTCGCGAGCCAATATCAGAAATTTGCGGATATGATCAAGCAAATCTGCATTAACATGCCACTCGCAGAGGTTCTTAAGGGTATGCCCCATTACGGGAAGTTTTTGAAAGATCTCATATCCTCGAAAGGAAAATACCAAGAAGTATCTGCCACATTCCTCCATGAGGAGTGTTCGACCATCTTGAAAAAGCAAAATGTACCTCCAAAATTGGGAGATCCGGGTAGTTTTATCATACCATGTATGATGGGTGATTCGGTAGTGTATGATGCACTAGCCGACCTAGGTGCAAGTGTTAACCTAATGCCTTACTCATTATACTTGAAACTTGACTTAGGAGATTTGAAACCAACCCGGATGGGTATTCGATTAGCAAACCAATCATTTGATACCCCCATAGGTATAGCCGAGGATATTCTTGTAAAAGTTGGCTCACTTGTCTTTCCCGTCAACTTTGTTATTCTAGAAATGCAAGAGGACACAAAAGTTCCTATCATTTTAGGACGTCCTTTCCTTAACACTGCAGATGCTATCATTAATGTCCAAAAACAACAATTAAGTCTAGGTGTGGGAGAGGAGAGAATAGTTTGTAATATTGACAAAGCCATGAAAAGACCCACTTCCACCGATGACTCTTGTTTTCAAATTGATGTTATAAACTTTTGTGTTGAGAATGAATTACAGGAGCTACTTGAAATTGATACCTCGGGGTTTGCCCCGGTGAGTGAAAATCAATATTTCAGTATTGATGAGGATTTTGATGAGTTGATGAAAGCGGTCACGGATGATGAGACCATGAAAGAAGAGTTTCCTAAGGAAGAAGAATCATTTGAAGATATCGAAAATAAAGATAGATTCCGAATAAAGAATTCCTTGGAAGAACCACCCGTACTAGAGCTTAAGGAGCTACCCAAACACTTGGAGTATGCTTACCTCGAAGGTACATCTCAATTGCCAGTAATTATTGCTTCACATCTTTCCGGTAACGAAAAGAAAAGGTTAATCTCTGTTTTGAAAACCCACAAAAAGGCTATAGCCTGGAAAACGACCGACATTCCAGGGATAAACCCGTCTTATTGTACACATAAAATTCTCCTTGAAAATGACTTCAAACCAGTAGTACAAAGACAACGCAGGCTAAATCCCAACATGAAAGAGGTTGTTAAAAAGGAGGTAGTCAAGCTTCTTGACGCCGGGTTAATCTACCCCATCTCCGATAGTCCTTGGGTTAGTCCAGTACAAGTAGTACCCAAAAAGGGGGGTACAACCGTTATTGTAAATGAAAAAGACGAACTCGTTCCAACTAGAACGGTTACCGGCTGGAGAGTCTGTATTGATTACAGGCGTCTCAATGATGCCACTAAAAAAGATCATTTCCCGTTACCTTTTATTGATCAAATTATTGAACGATTAGCGGGGAAAGAATACTATTGCTTTCTAGATGGGTTCTCCGGTTACTTCCAAATTCCAGTTGATCCTAACGACCAAGAAAAGACCACATTCACTTGTCCTTTTGGGACCTTTGCCTATCACCGCATGCCATTTGGTTTATGCAATGCACCCGGAACCTTTCAAAGGTGCATGATGGCAATTTTTGATGATATGGTAGAGGATTGTATGGAAGTCTTCATGGATGACTTTTCCGTGTTTGGAGACTCCTTTGAATCGTGTCTTTTTAACCTTGAACGTATGCTTATCCGATGTGAGAAAGCAAATTTGGTCCTGAATTGGGAAAAATGCCACTTCATGGTGAAGGAGGGCATTGTACTTGGTCACAAAATATCTCGTGCGGGAATAGAGGTAGATAAAACTAAAATTGAAGTTATCTCTAAGCTACCTATACCAACGAATGTCAAGGCAATTAGAAGCTTTCTTGGTCACGCGGGATTCTATAGGCGATTTATCAAAGATTTTTCTAAAATCGCCCGCCCATTGACTAAGCTTCTTGAAAAGGATGCTCCATTTGACTTTGATTCTAATTGCGAAAATGCATTCTCGATTCTAAAGTCAAAACTCACACAAGCTCCCATTATCGTATCTCCGGATTGGAGTATGCCATTTGAGCTAATGTGTGACGCAAGCGACTATGCCTTAGGTGCTGTCTTAGGACAACGACCCGATAATCATTTTCTTCCAATTTATTATGCAAGCAAAACGCTAACGGGAGCTCAAATTAATTACACCACCACGAAAAAAGAGCTCCTAGCGGTTGTTTATGTGTTTGATAAATTTCAGTCATATTTGGTGTTGTCCAAAACCATTGTTTACACGGATCATTCGGCTCTTAGGTACTTATTCTCGAAACTAGATGCAAAACATCGTCTCATACGTTGGGTTCTTCTACTTCAAGAGTTTGACATTGAGATACGTGATAAGAAAGGAGCCGAGAATCTAGCCGCCGATCATTTATCCCGACTTGAAAACCCCGAATTAGATAAACTCGATGATACAATCATCAAGGACACATTTCCGGACGAATCTCTAATGAGGGTTGACAAGGAATCTGAAATCCCATGGTTTGCCCATTTTGCAAACTATCTTGCTTCAAGCATTCTTCAAAAAGGACTTTCTTATCAACAAAAGAAGAAATTCTTTGCGGATTTGAAGTCCTATTTCTGGGAACATCCCGACCTATTTCGTGTTGGTGCAGATCAAATGATTCGCCGTTGTGTGTACGGAAAAGAGGCTCAACAAATTCTCGAGCATTGCCATCAAGGGCCCACCGGCAGTCATTTCGGACCAAACCACACCGCAAGAAAAATCCTTGACTCGGGCTTTTATTGTCACACGATCTTTAAAGATGCCCATAATTTTGTTCGGACTTGCAATGCATGCCAACGAACGGGTAACATCACGAAAAAGGATGAGATGCCACAAACCAGCATCCAAGTTTGTGAAATCTTTGATATTTGGGGAATCGATTTCATGGGACCATTTCCAAGTTCCCATAAGTGCAAATACATCCTAGTAGCCGTTGACTATGTATCCAAGTGGGCTGAAGCAAAAGCTTTACCTACGAATGATGCTAGGGTGGTGGTGAACTTCTTGAAAAATCTCTTCTCGCGCTTTGGAATCCCAAAAGCGCTCATATCCGATCGAGGAACTCATTTTGCCAACAACCTTCTTGAAAAGGTGTTGAAGAAGTATGGCGTAACTCATCGTTTCTCTACTCCGTACCACCCGCAAACGAGTGGTCAAGTGGAGAACACAAATCGTGCCTTGAAACGCATACTTGAGAAGACGGTTGATAACAACCCTAAGATTTGGCAACGCAAGTTGGATGATGCGTTGTGGGCCTTTAGGACTGCTTTTAAAACACCAATAGGTACCACACCATTTAGACTTGTATACGGTAAAGCATGCCATCTTCTGGTTGAAGTGGAACATAGAGCATACTGGGCATTAAGACTTTGTAATTTAGACATGGAAAAGGCTGGTGAAAACCGATTCATGCAATTGCATGAATTGGAAGAGTTGAGGTTAGAAGCGTACGAGAATTCGAGCTCGTATAAGGAGAAAACGAAAAGGTGGCATGATGCCCGATTGAAAGAAGTGGAAGAATTTAAAACCGGTGATAAGGTTTTGGTTTTTAACTCACGGTTTAAATTTTCTCCCGGAAAGTTGAAGTCCCGATGGACGGGACCTTATTTGGTGAAACAAGCATTCCCATCGGGATATGTTGAGTTGTTTGGAAACGGAAATACCTTCAAGGTGAATGGTCATCGCTTGAAACTCTATTTCGATGGAGTGGACACCACGGTTCGAGATGACATCACCCTATTCCCCAACGCTAATTAGCTTGGGACGGAGTCGCGTGAACGACTCGTTAAACTTCACAACATGTATATAGTCCCACTCGTGTACGTATTTTAATATATTTGAGTGTTTTGAGTGATTTCTAAGTTATTATACGAACCAAGTTGTTTAGGGACCTTCCAAAATGTTTAAAACGCGAAAAAACGTCAAAAGCTTGTGCAACAGGTGCAGATGCGCCGCATCTGTGATGGATGCGCCGCATCTGCAGACAAGAAAAATCCCGTGAACTTTGAATGCGCCGAGAAAGGGTCATGCGCCGCGTTTGGACCATCTGATGCGCCGCATCTGCTTCAGATGCGCCGCATCTGAGCCAGATGCGTCGCATCTGCTACAGATGCGCCGCATCTGTGTCTGTATGTTGGATTCTGCCCAATTTTTTTTGCACAAATACGGGAGTTTATCATTTTTTCTCATTTTTTCACCTACTACTCCGAATTCCATCTCATTCTCTCTCAAAATTTCAATCTCTACTCACTAATTGAACCGATTAATCCCATCTTTGAGCATCAAATCCGAATATCAACATGAGAAAGGTAAGATTAATCCTAAACACTTCATGATTCTTGTGTTCTTCAATCTAAAAATCAGATTTAGCTTGTTCTTAGTGTGAGGATGTTTGAATGTTCATGTTTTGGTCATTATATGCTTAAATTGTTGCTACTAATCCTTATTCATGCTCTAATTTCATGATTATTTGCTTAAATCTTTACTTTGGAAATTAGGGTTCTTCATGAATTTAGGGGTTTCGGACTTTTGGCCATTAAATTATTCAATTGAGATATTTTGAAGTTTGATTACTAGTATACATTAACAAAATCGCATGAACCTTTGTTGAATTACACGAACACACAAATTATTGAATTTTAGGGTTCTTGAATTAGGGATTTTGACTTTTGTTAACTAGTAAGTGTTCTAAGTTGAAGTTATGCAAATCATTACTTATGGTAAACACATGTGAATCTTAACTTGGTGTTATTTCGATTTGAAAGTAATTATTATATAAGTTAAGGATTATATGATTAAGCATTTTGATGAAGTTGTTGACTTGAGATGAATTTAATGTTCTAAATGTATGAAAACCATTGATTGCATATTGTTTAACATGCTTTTTGATGAATGCCTATGGTTCCATATGTTATGACATTGCAAGTGTTTGGTGAAATGAAGCATGCTATGTATGATTATACTTGTAAAGTGATTTGAATCAATTGGCATACTAGTTCATGTTTGCTAAGAGTGAAAATAGTTCATACCATGTTAAGATATTGGTTAACATAAACATTGAGATTTAATTGGAACTTAACATATCCACATGGTTTTCGCTAGGTACAATATGAAAGATGTTTTGAAATTCGTTAACGCTAATCAACTTGGTTTGTTATTTTGTTTGTTTGGTTTTGTTGTGTTTTTGTAGACTAGAGCATCATCATCAAACCCAAAATCAAAGAAGCAAAAAGCCCCAGCAATTGTAGATGAGGATACAAGTGAATAAGAATATGCTGCTGAAGAGGAAGAAATGGATATTGATAACCGGCAGTTAAATGTCCGTGGATTAACCACTCCGGATCCATGGATCAATGCAGTTTTGAGGCATCCGGAATACCATGAACGGATGAAGGCACTTCTTCACAAAGATGTATATCCGGGGAAATATATCGATTGGACACCATTAGAGGAAGCCGGCGAATATCAAAATTTTCGCAACCTTTTCCGAGTTACGTATCACGGCCATCGAATATATGCTTGGGAAAACCTGTTCAGAATGCAAGAAAAAGTGTATCCACTTTTAGTCAAAGAATTCGTTGGTTCACTTAGGGTTGATTACACGTCACCAACATCGGGTACATTTATGAGATTTCGTCTTGGAGGGCAAGACAGGACATTAACGCTGCTGCAATTTGTGAAGGCGTTGGATATTTATGAAGGGTTGCCACATCAACTGATGCAAAATTACTTTAATCAGTGTATATACTATGTTTCTTCTTTTAATCATTCAGAAGCATGGGTGGACATGAGCAATACCGCATATAGTGCAAGCAAGCAGACTTGTAGCAAGCTACGTACCTACGAGCACCGATGCGTCCAACGATTCATTTCAAGTACCATAAACTGTCGAAAAGACAGTAGTGAAAAAGTCACCAACTTGGATATATGGTACATTTACGCAATAATGGATCACTCCCATGTTCATATCCCACGAATGATTCTCACTTTCCTCCTCGAAGAAAGGAAAAAGATTACACCAATCATGGGCGGCCATTTTGTAACCAGGATTGCCGAACATTTTTGAATCAACACAAGTGGGTTAGAGGAGAAACATATAATTGCCTTTGATAGAGTGAGTTATACAAGGGCGAACATTTTGATGAGGGGGTCGAACGGCCTTCTAACTAGGTATGAGGATCCAGTGAACAGGCAACCAGAACAACCCCAACAGCAACCAGACCCACAGCCGAATGTTGGAAGTAGTTCAGGTCCGGGAAATGATTGGGAGGCTTACATGGCGCGCCAGTTTTCAGATATGCGACTCCATAGTGATCAAAACACCCAAAAGGTAATTGATCACTACGATGCAGGTAACAGGGAGATGCAACATTACATTGATGTTGCGAATGATCGAACATGGTATACTCAAGCGGGGCAGCAAAATCAGCTTAATTGGATACATGAACAGATAGTGTCATACGCTGCAGATCCCGCTAACTATACCCCCTCTCCTTGGCCTGCATACGATCCTTGGGTTCGAATGGGTGATCCATATCCTGCGCCTTATCCTCCTCCTCCTAACCCGCCTACTGAAGACACTGCGGTCGTCCCTACTCAAGGAACTTATCAGGGGTACAACCCCTCAATATTTCAGGATGACGACGCGGGAAATCAAAGCGAAGGTGGAGCTGGCCCAAGTAACTCATTTTGGGGATTTTTCTGAGGATGACGTAATTTTTCCTGATGTGTGACAGGTTTGGTTGATGTTGGTTTATTTCAAAAACAATTTCTTTTCAAGTTTGATGTGTAATAACTAGATAATATTTGGGATAATTGTGATTTGAATAATTTAGATAATTGTAAGTGGGGTTTTTAGTACATGGAGTACACCACCATTTGTTTTTTGTGTGAATCGTATGGTACCTTTGTTTGAATTGCTATAGGTGAGCATTGTGCTATATGCTGCATTTTTACAAAGACTGACAGTAAGTTCAGCACATAATTGATTGGTGATTGTTTTGTGGTTACAAGAAGCGGATGATGTTCTTATGCTGGCATTCAGTTCAGCGCCATCATCCCGTGAACTTCGGTTTTAAACCTTGAAAGTAATAAACTCTCTTACACTCTTTGACCCTCTTGAATTTAAATTTTTCTGATTTCTTGTAACGAGGACGATACATGAACTCAAGTGTGGGGAGGAAGTTATAAATTCTTTCGGGTTTTTGATTTTAGTTAAAAAGGCTTAAAATGGTGAAAATTTTTAAACTTTTATCTTCATAAATTCAAATTTTGTTTAAAATTTGTAGATTTTAAAACTAGGTGTATACACCGAAATTATTATCACAAAACAAATTAAGAAACAACCAAATGATTGAGTTTGTCATATAAAAGATATAATCATCATGCTATACCACATTCTGGATGAAATGAAAGTCATCAAGTAATTTGTTGTTCTAACAATCTAATCCAATGCTCATCCATGTAATGATTGTGATGGAAGTCAAGTCTTCCAATATGACACACTTGCTAACTTATGTTAGAAGTCGTAGTCCAGAACAGCTGTAGGTTGACGAAAAATCTTGAAAAGTCATCTCTATCATCGGCTGGAAATCCACCTCACCTCAGCATCAAACAGGGTTTTTGGTGGTCAGACTTATCCTAACCATGAGATGTATCTGTCTCGTACAATGGGGGGGGGGGGCACGGTGCAAATTAGCTTTTAAGACTAATGAATCTAATCCCCAGATGGATGATCTCTGTAAAGATCAACCGCATCTATGTTGACCGCGGTTAACATACATATGCCATAACAAATTGAGGTGTGCAAACTCATGGTTCACCGATGATATTTGGACATGATATAGTTTCTTCTAAAACTTATGCTATTTTATGAACTATATTGTGTAAAACCATTTTTAGGACATCCGGTTTCAAGTTCCATGATACTTCAATCATGGGGGCGAGTAGCTTGCTAAGCGCCGACTGAGGCTTCGGTTTTCAGTTACCCTCAACCGGACTTTGAGGTTAAAACCGGAAAACTTGATTAGTGTAAAAACTAACATGAATAATTTTCAAAACATAAAAGGTTTTTAGCAAAGGTCCTAATTTCCCTAAGGATCCAAATTTTCAAGAAATGTGGACTTTAAAACCCACCTTTCGACTTTGGCGTGATTTCATTTCGCGTGTGTACTCCAAAGGTGTGTGTACTCAAAACGCGTGAGTTTGATTCGTGTGTGAAATAAGTGTGAGTGTGATATATTTTGACCCGAGTGTGATTTCCATATAGCGTGAGTTATTATGTTACTAAAAAAAAAACTTGTGTGTCTTGTGTATTATATCGAGAGAGTGTGAGTCCCATTTTTTTTGTGTTCTCATTTAAATAAGTGTGTTTACTGTAGTAAATTTCGATTTCTTGTAAGTCTTGCTTGAGGACAAGCAAGGTTTAAGTGTGGGGATTTTGATAACGCCAAAATTATACATGTTTATTGTCGTTATTTCGATCCAATGTTGTTCCATTTGTATGTAATTGTTATACGTATGTATTGTAATTCATGTACATTTGTAAAAAGTCCATTGTGAATGAATAAATGAAGACCAACAGCGAAAACAGAGTTAAAACGAAGATCGAATGCGTAAAACAGCCCGAAACCACTGAAACAGGTCCAAATGCGGCGCATCTTTACACCAAATAACTCCCGATAGTTTCAGATGCGGAGCATGAAGACTTCTGGGCCAAAATAGCAACAGATGCGGCGCATCTGAGATGGATGCGGCGCATCCAAGCCAGATGCGGCGCATCCAAGCCAGATGCGGCGCATCTGTCCCAGATGCGGCGCATCTGACACCCTGCCGACAGTCCTGAGTGCAGAATCGAGCTGGAATCTACTGAACGTAAAGAGATGCGGCGCATCCCAAAGAGATGCGGCGCATCTGGTCACTTTCTGGCCAAAATACCTAACTTTAGGCAATTTAATGAGGCAAATGGTTACTTACTGGAGAGACCTTCACTACTACGTTCTCCCCCAGTTTTAAGACGATTTTCAAGGTCCAAGGAAGGCTGCAAGTTAATCTCCACTCTTTCAACATCAATATTAAGCTAGGATCGTTTATCGCAATTGGTACTATTGTTCTATATCTTTTTAACATGAATTCAACTTGTATTTACTGTTTCATTAGTTCTACTATGATTATGTTAGGCTAAAAGCCTTGTGTGTTTGCTTCAATGTAAGATTTATAGCTTGGGATTGTTCTATACTTTGATGTTATGCTAGTTATACATATGTTTGATTGATTTAATTATCTAGTTCAACTGTAAGAACCATTGTTATGCATGTTTAGATCATTACTTCAATTATATAGATTGCAACCTATTAATGTGAGTTAACTAGGAAAACAATCTATACTTCAATACATCTAGTAATCTAGACGATTAGATACATACACTTAAGTGATTTTGTTATGTGTTTAATTCGGTAATTGAATAAGCTCCAAAGCAACATAGTTATGAAATTACCTCAAGTGATTGTTGTAATTAAGGTTTCACGTGAGTTTAACCGGGTTGAATCTAGTTAGTTAATCTATCTAAATCACCATGTTCTTTCAAGAAATCCACTTTATATTCTAGTTCAATTATACGAGTTATGACTTGATTTATGTGAATTTATCAAAGGCTATAATTTGTACTTCAACACCTAGTGATCTAGACACCTATATGTGAATATAGGATGGTAATTGGATGATATTTAGGTTTTACAATCATGTAGTTTACTTAGAGTGATCTTAGTAAACTAGGTTTTATGTGAATTTAACCAAGAAAGAATCCTGTTGATTAAACATAGTTCTTAAGTTTATAGATATTGTGAAATTGATATAAACTACTCTATTGTAACTATCGCATAACAGTTTTAATTATAAAAGAACAATCCCTGTCATCTATCAAGCATAGAAGTAAACACCGCATTCTCATTATTGTCATTCATTATATTTATTTACTGTTTCGTTAAACAAAAACACAACTTCAAATATAAACCCCCTTTTTAGAATAATTAATCGTGGTAAAATCATTTAAACAAACTTCTCCCTGTGGATCGAACTGGTCAATTTACTTGCTAGTTACTACATGATCGGGTTTTAGTTGCCTGTATTATGTGTTAATTATTAAGCATATTGTCTACATTTTAAAGGTTACGTCTTGACACATCAGTAAGCAAGACGCTGACATCAAGCGAAGTAAACTACTCACCGATAGAAAAGCTTGTATATGCGCTGGTCCATACGGTGCGGCGTTTGCACCGATATTTTCAAGCACATCCAATCGTGGTTCTAACTGATCAACCAATCAAACAGGTTGGTAAACGCCTACTTTGCGGCAATGACCGGGGTTACCGCATTGACTAACGCAATCATTTTTCTTTCAGGTGTTATACAAGCCTGAGATTTCTGGCCGAATGGCTAAGTGGGCAGTTGAATTAGGTGAACATGAAATAAATTTCTCTTCGCGCAGTGCGGTTAAGGGTCAAATACTTGCTGATTACCTAGCAGAATTACCTGCGGATGCCGAGGCGTCAGCAGAACATCAGGATCCACCTGCACCAACATTGTCACCATGGGAATTGTACACCGATGGTGCGTGCAGCGCATCTGGTGCAGGTGCGGGTATAATTTTAACAAGCCCAGATGGCGAAGAGCATACATACGCACTGCGGTTTAATTTTGCTGTTACGAACAACGAAGCAGAGTATGAGGCTCTGTTAGCAGGTATGCGCATTGCGCATAGGTTAAATGTTAAAATTTTGCACGCATATGTGGATTCAAAGCTAGTATGCAGTCAGGTCAGCGGAGATTTCGAAGCGCATGACATAGCCATGCAGCAATATCTATCGCTTGTTTACAACCTCACTGACCAATTTGAAGCTTTTCAAATCTCCCACGTAATGCGTGGGCAAAATAAGAAGGCGGATGCGCTAAGCAAACTGGCTGCCTTGGATTTTGATCATATGGGAAAGAAAGTTCTAATAGAAGAACTCAATGCGAAATCCATTGTTATGATGCCTTTAGTGGCACCAGTTGAGGAATCAAACTCAACATGGATGACGCCCATTGTGGCTTTTCTGCGGGATGGCACATCTCCTGCGGATTCCGCTGATGCAAAGAAAGTCCGCGTTAAGGCACCGCTGTATGCCCTTGAGGGTGACGTCCTATATCGAAAGAATTATTTGGGACCGCACTTAAGGTGCTTTGGCCCGAAAGAGGCAGAGGAAGTTGTACGCGAGGTGCATGAAGGTGCATGCGCACTCCATTCGGGGCACAGGTCCATTGTGTCAAAAATAATGCGGCTAGGATATTATTGGCCCACCATGTACGCGGATACTGCGCGCATAGTTAAGCAATGTGAATCATGCCAAATACATGCACCTATTAGCAGAGCACCTGCGCATCCAATGATACCAGTCTCCTCACCGTGGCCATTCTGCAAATGGGCAATCGACATAGTCGGACCATTCCCAAAAGGCCGAGGTAATTTTATCATTTATTTTCTAAACATGTTACTCACATCAGTACCTTACGCACATTCTGCACACGCAGGAAACATCAAATTCTTGATTGTTGCAATCGACTATTTCATAAAGTGGGTCGAAGCGAGACCGCTGGCAGCAATCTCAGGAAAAAGGGTGCGAAATTTTGTATGGGAAGACATCGTCTGTCGATTTGGTATACCAAACGAAATTGTTAGCGATAACGGTACGCAGTTCGCGGGTGACCCTTTTCGCAGCTGGTGCGCGGAGCTTAATATTAAGCAAACTTTTACATCTGTTGCGCATCCGCAGGCGAATGGCCAGTGCGAAGTCACCAACCGGGATATAGTAGCTGGAATCAAAGCTAGGTTGGGTCATGGTCGCGTTGGTTGGGTGGATGAACTACCGAAGGTTTTATGGGCGCATAGAACAACACCCAAAGCAAGCACTGGTGAGACCCCGTTCAGTTTGGTCTATGGATCAGAAGCTGTTGTACCCGCAGAAATTGGGGTACCAACGTTCCGCATACAAAATTTTGATGAGCAAAATAACTCTGAAGCTTTGCGGGAAAATCTTAATTTGCTGAAAGAGCGCAGACTCTCTGTGGCTGTCAACGAAGCAAATAACAAGCAAAAAATTGCAAAGTACTATAATCAGCGTGTGCGTTCGCGCTCTTACAAGTGCGGTGACTTGGTTTAGCGTCAGAACGACGCAAGTCATGCGGAGGATACTGGGAAACTGGGCCCTCGTTGGGAAGGTCCATACAGGGTAGCGAAGGCAAACAATACCGGGGCGTACCATCTCGAGACATTAGATGGAAAACCTATGAAACGCACTTGGCATGCGACGTTATTGAAAAAATGTTATATGTAGCTAGGTGGACCTGATCACTCCAGTTTATTGTAGCACATTATTTTTTCTATGTAATTTCCGTCCGTTTGGATGTGTCGCGGTTGTAATTGTGATTAATGCCAATTAAATATTTACTCGCGCATACTTTTGTTGTTTAAATCTTTTTTGTATGCGGTTCCTGCCTAGTTAAGGGGTGTCCTCTAGCCCCCGTGCGGCAGAAGCCTGTTTGGTTACAAGGCTAGACGCTAACGGCAGGCAAAGGGAATTGGTTTTCCCCTAGCCAAGCGCCACGCAGACTAGATGGCTGCAAAGTCGACTTAAAAAATTACAAGCATTGGTTTGCTTGTGTGTAATTACTCTCGCATTGGTTTGCTTGAGGAACTCTTAAGCATAAAGACATTGGCTTGTTTTTAGTTGCGTTGCTTACCATATAGCTACCGTGCACCTCTAGTACATGACAAAGCAAAAACACAGTAGCTTCTGAGTCTAAATTGTTAAAGGTAAATTAAAGTATTGGTTTATTTTACGCAGTACCATCCGCATACGCATTAGTTTTGGTTAACTATGCGCATGGGCATGCGGTTCACCTTTTGTTTTGATTCGCGATATATAAACAAATAAACACACTATGCATGCATAACGGAAATATGTATACATCAAATTTTGTTACACAAATGGTAATTGTTTTAAACGCCTGCCCATCACGGGACCTATGGCTCAAAAATTGTATTTACAATTGCCTGCCTAAGCATAGGACTTACGGCGCAAACTATTACAACAAACTAAAACTCCTCCTTGAGGAACCCATCAATCGACATATTAGGGTCCGTGGAAAACACATTAATTAGGGGGATCGGGATGGCAGTGATGGCTTCTTCCGCTTCCATGAGCACCGCAGCCGTACCCTCCTTCAATTTTTTCTGCACGACGTTGGGGTACGGCGGTGTGATTCTGCAGGCTTGGATCACCTCTAGCACTGCCTTGTTGATTTCGTGGTCTTTAACCGCGTCAACATAGGCGTTGAACTTGTCGAACACAGGCTCGGAATCCATTACTTTCTGCGCAATGGTGGGAAGAGCGGTGCGGAGTTTTGTCAAGTCCGCCTTCGCTAGCTCGCGACCTGTAACCGCGTCATCCTTTTCCCTCGTCACCCTTTCCAGCTCCACCCGCAGACGCTCCGCCTCCCCCTTGGACTGGTCAACCGCACCAACCAGCTCGCGGTTTTTCTTTCTCTCTTCAATCAGTGCAGTTTTGGTTTCCGCCGCGGTTAACTCCACCGCCTTGCGCGCTTCTTCTGCGGCGTCCCTGTCTTTCTTCACCTGATCAACCCCCGCTTGCAGCAGGCCTAGCTCTGTTTCTTTCCGCACGGCCACTTGATACAAGTTAGTGGAGCGGCGGGCTTGATCCGCAACCATGCCAAAAAAGACGAGGCCGTTTTGGACGAAGGCGTTGAGCGCCTGATTAAAAGGCAGTGCGGCTAGTTGGTTGCGGAACTCAGCAGGGAAGATTTGTTGGAGGAAGGCGGATTGCTCTGCGGCGTTTTCCGCAGATGACTGGGTGAGCTGCGCCAGGTTCGCCAATCGAAAGCTACCGTGTGGCGGGGTTGGTGTAGACTCGGAGTCCAGGTGTATCGTCTTGTCCTTTGACTCGGCGGTAGCTTCGAGGTCCGGATTGACCCGCGGTGGTGTGTGATGAGTCTCTTCAGCATGCCCTGCGTATTCATAAATGGTTAAATAAATGCAAACTTAAATGTGCGGTATGCGCGCAAGCAGAACTCTTACCAGATGATGGGGGAGGTAGATCCGCAGAACGGGGTTCGATGGGAACGAAGTTGTCGTTCCACTTGCCCTCCCTCTATTTGGGAGTGAGTTTCTTCTTCTTCTGTTGGGATTAGGAGGCTTCGGCGGCCTTGCGCTTATTGCCGGAGGTGGCAGGTGCATTCTCGCCAGTCTTCTCCTGCTCTAACGGCTGGTTCACATTCTGTTTGCGGAAGGCGATGCCCGCAATCTCTTCCGCAGTCAGTACTCTCTTCATCTTCATCTCTGCAAACATGCACGTATGCGTTAGAACACATAAATAGCAAACTGTTAGTACGTGATTATACTATTCCTACCCTTTCCATCCGGTCCGACTATGGCTGGACGCACATCCTCCCATGGCCAGTGTGCGGATATCTTCCCTAGCCGCAACATCACGTTCCCGTATGACCGGTGCACCAGCTGTGCGTTAGCGCACTCCGCTAACAGCTTTGTTTCCTCGTCATCAAGGATCGGGGTTTTGTTCACATCCTTTTCCACCTTCTCGCACCATATAAGCGTTTGCGGAAAAGCGGTACCAACTACAGTTTGGTCAATGAAAAAGAAAGTTTCTTTCCAGTTACCCGCATTTGACTTTGGGGTTTTGGTGAAATTTTGTCGGGCGAAGAAGGTGAACCAGGATTTGTGGTGATTGGCTAGGCGGTATAGATGATAGAAAACTTTAACCAACGGTACCCTGTCGATTGCAGCGCACCACATTTCAAACAGAACTATTTTGCCTATGGCGTACGGGTGTAGTTGCCCTAATCCCACTCTGAAGTGATCTAATACGCCTAAGAAGAAGTCAGAGGGAGGAATCCTAAAGTTACCATGCTTGAACGCATGTTCATAGATGGCCACTTTCTTCTCCGGTGGCTCGTGAGCACGCTGATGGGGTAGGGGTGGCACCGGATTGTACTTGGCTAAGGGAGGATACTGTTTCACTAAGTAATCTATGTGCTTCTACTCTATAACAGACTCTACGCTATCTACATACGTCTCGTTAGCTTTAGTCATTTTCTAGGAGTAATCGGATGAATACTAACCTTTAAATGGTGGCCGGAATGTTTGATTTTTGATCGGAATTCAAATTGGCAGCTTAACGAGGAAGCTTGAAGCAGGAAAGTGGAAATGAGCTGCAAAATGGGGTATTTATAGGGAAGATTGGGAGTCATGGGATGGAGTGGTGTGATCGTGGCTGCACACGTGTTACGCAATCGACGGCCAGCACTTTATTTATGCGCGTGGATGCCAGTTGGGTATGATTACATGTACGCGCGTGGTTGGCACGCGCCTGACACACTGCCACTTTATGTCATGTCCGCCGAATGGGCTTCTGCGATTGTGACAGGCATTTAATGGCATTGAGGCGCACGCAGAATATTAAATGCTAGCCGTTTTCTTGTTTTTTCCGCTTAATAGTTTGATGTCATGTGTCTTGCGTCATATAACATCAAACTGGGGGGACATAATGATACCGCAACCCGCATGCGCACCTCATATGCATGCGGGCGCTTAATAGTGTGCGTATGCGTGTGCTTGCGTGCGCTATGCGGTATGCGGATTGTATCTGATTCCATTGTTCCCGGTACGGCGGTTGCTTAGCTGTCAAGTAAATATCTTTTTCATAATTATATCCGTGATTCGGGGAAGTCAGTTATGGATGAGATTAACGTGATCTGGGACGGTTCTAGAATTAGGGTTTGCCTATAAATACAAACCCTAATCATCATTTACCAGACACGGCATATTACGTAACTATCGTACACGAGATACATTACGCAAAACAGCATCATTCAGCATCTCTTCAAGGTTAACATGTTAGTCTTTCGTAAGCTAGTACCTACGACCTTATTTGGGGCCTCTTGATCGACGACCGTTATCAGAGGTGGACTTAATCACTTGGCCACCCCGCCGACATCATCATGTCGGCCAGGGTTATTCACGGTAGCCGGACCGGAGAGTCACGTTCTAAGATCCTTAAACCCCTCCTTATGTATTGAGCAGACATATTAAACCCCACGGTTAAAATATGCATGATCAAAGATGTTTTATGTTATTTGTACTTGTGCTTGTAGTCTCATAGTGACACGAACAAAATTAGATTTTTATTTTTAAAGGCAAGGCAATATATATTATATAATATATAAAAACGAAACATTTACAAAGAGTTTCAATTACAAAAAGTAACCTACATTTATGAATCCGAAAACGAGAAAACATGGAAACCAAGAAAAAAAGACTTCACAAATAGCAGGAAAACGCCTTAACCCGTTCATTATCTTTAGGGGCGAGATTGGACTAAAGCTTCAATTAGGTGAAGTGAGGAATTTTGTGTAGATTTTTCGTTCACCTTCTTCATATGTCCCTTTTTAGCGACACAATAGACATCAGGTTAAACAATTAATGTCTCACGAACGTACACCACTTTCAAGGTACATACATATATACAAACTTTGTCTTTAACAAGTTATGTAACATGGTATTCATTTAGGGTTGTACACTATAAAAAATCTCTATATATCATGATTGATAATTGTGTTTATAGTAATAGTAGTAATGTACACAGTATATATGTAATGGTGTATGATGAATATTTGTTGATATACCAATCACTCTAATACACATACAGTATACGGAGTATAATTTATTTGAAAATATGCTGAATCTATTATTTACATAGTATCTTAAAGGGTCAGATATCAAATCTTGTTAAGTTGCTATTGAGAAAATATGAAAGATTTGCTAGGTAGGTCCAGATGTAATGTAGTAGACATAACGTTGAGTGTTGGGTAGAAAGTTGCTTCTGTCAGGGTTACATGTCAAAAGCATTTTTTATTTAAGGAATATGATGATGATGATGATGGTCATGAATTGATAAATGTACGGACATCATGTTTTTTATTGATTGGCCCATTGGGCCTCCTATTGGGCCCTCACAGCCTAAACATGTCTCCTGCATGATAAAATCTACGACACGAGAGGGAGAATTGTAAATCACGGAGTACATTTCTTCGAATACACCATAAGATTGGTTGTGACAGATTAATTGTGTATTTTTTTCAGATATATTTATTTTATTATTAATTGTCACGATGCAATATGCTGTAAGCCTTGTATTCACTTTTCATGGTTACAAAACGACCCATTTCACTTCGAGTCACATTCATATTTCTCATACCATTTGGCTCGTTTAAGATGAAGTAATATTATTCAACTGATGCATTCATTCATAACCAGATCGGATTTATAAACCCTAAACATGTTTAATAGGGCAATTGCAATCACTGAACGTCAATCACTTGCATAAAGGGTGCAATCGCTGAACGTAACTCTAAAATGGAGAACTGTCTCCAACATCTATCATCTAGATGATAACGATAATGTCATGTAAAATGAGCCGATAGGGAGCTAAAATAATCTATGTATAAAAACGTCAAGAAAAATTTAGATCGTGTTTACAAAAGTATATAGTATATAGTATAACTTTTGCAAAAAGTCCAGTCGATGTAATGTTTTTCTAAAACAACATAAAAATCTAATAATTTACATGCCACAAATACAAAACTGCCAACTACAGATTTTAATGTAGGGGGCTTTTGGTTCAGGGATTTCAATTCCCAGGATTTGAAATCCTATCTTCTGTTTGGTTCGAGATTTTCAAATCTCAGAATTTGTAATGCGAACCCGAAACGGGAATGCAATCGCAAAACGCAAACCCGAAACCGAAACGTGAATCCAAAACGGGAATGCAACCGTGATACGCGAACCCGAAACCGAAATACGAACCCGAAATCGAAATGCGAACCCGAAATGGAACACGAAACACGAACCCGAAACGCGAACCCGTAACACGAACCCGAAACGCGAACCCAAAACGCCAGCCCGAAACTCGAACCCGTAACGCGAACCCGAAACTCGAACCCGAAACGCGAACCTGAAACGCGAACCCGAATCGTGTATCCGAAATGTGAACCCGAAACGTGAACTCGAAACGCGAACCCGAAATTCGAACCCGAAACGCGAACCCGAAATGGAACCCGAAACGCGAACCCAGAACGCGAACCCGGAAAGCGAGCCCGAAACGCGAACCCGAAACGTAAATCGTAAACGTCAAATCTTAGAACATGGGATTTCAAATCCCTCATATATACAAAGGATTTTCAAATCCTTCATCTATGGGATTTCATCGGATTTGAAATGTAAATCCCTCCAACTAAATCCTCCAACCAAACATGGGATTTCATGGGATTTGAAATGCAAATCACTCCAAATTCCACGAACCAAACGCCCCCTTAGTCTATTTAAGAAGGTTCGGGTCAAAACGTGTAAGTTGGCAGGGACACGCTAACCCTGTGTGCCGTAGCACCCACCAATCCCACCCCGAAAGAGACCTGTGCCGGCAAAGTACCTCCTCCCAGGTACCACAGTGACGGCAAGGCGATTTTTACCCCAGCTAACTAGACCCCCGAAACACTTCACAAATTTCCCCCCGGAGGGAGAAATAATTCCATGCGGGGCGCCCAGACTGAGAATCGAACTTGCGCCTTTCTTCGGGTCAAAGCTTCCCCCACTGTGGGCCCAGGGATCAAAGGCATCGGGTTCCACTGAGCTATAAGCTCGTTGGTTCAAGGTATGTATGTTCTGCTATAAAATACCTAATAACAAATTTAACTACGAGTCACCGGTGAGAAAGCTATAAATCAAAGCTAACTATCAAACCCGTAGCAGTGTTTTATTATAATGAGAACGATATTCAAGACTCATATCTGGCCAGCTACAGCAGGACAATGCAAGTACTAATATACAAGAATACTCATTTAGCGCAGTTAACGCATAAAATGGTGAACGACTTAGCATATTAACGCATAAGATAACTGGAGCATCCTTCTCAGTTCTCACACACAAAGAAACAAGTAACTCTGGTGATATTAATTGTCACTACAGATGGACAAAAACAAGTACTAGTAATAAAACCAAGCGAAAACTACAAAATCAGTTTACAAAATTTTTAGCAGAACACATCAAAGCAACATAGGACTAAACCATACTATCAAAAATGTAACAAAATATCCAAACACTAGATGAGTGTAATCAAGTTCTACCTCACAGTAACGATGTCATCAATCTTCAAAATCATTCGAACACACTCTGTGGCTAGAGTGATTGCACTTGTGCTCACAAGCAGTGGCTGCACAACATTCTCCTCCAAAATATTAGTAATTAGCCCTTTCCTTACATTAATTCCAGCATTAACCTCACCCTGTGCATGCCTGTTTCTAAGCTCAGTAACAATGGTGATTGGGTTCAAACCAGCATTCTCAGCCAACGTATAAGGAACAACTTCAAGAGCCTCAGCAAATGACTTAACACAATAACTTTCCATCCCCTGCAACACCTTAGACCACGCACCCAATTGCCTAGAAAGCTCGATCTCAGGTGCACCACCACTCGCAATCAAGAACTTTTTGTTGACCAAACACCTAACCACACACAAAGCATCATGCAAACTCCTTTCAGCCTCATCAAGAACAAGCTGATTTGACCCACGAACAAGCACAGTACTAGTCCTACCCATTTCCTTAATCCCAGTAATCTTAACAATCTTTCCATCTCCACATGAAACCTCTTCCACCATATCTGCATACCCGAGTTTCTCAGCACGAAAATGCTCGATATTTGCAATCGGTAAACAATTCAATGTCTTGGTAGTAAACTCAATATCATCACGCTCCACATCCTTAATCACCAAAATCTTAGCTTTCGCAAGATAATGCAAAGACAAATCTGTAACAGCATCTCTCAAAATACTCTTCTGTATCAACAAAACGTTACAACCAGTAGACTTAATTTTCTTAATCATACTCAAAATATAGTTTCTCTCCTCTTTCAAAATCCTATCCATTTGAGTATAATCAGACACCACAATCGACTGCTCAATATATGTCTTAGGAGGAGAAATTTGAAACTGAATTACAGCAATTTTTGCATTCTCACAACGAGTGGGCCCACCAGCAGCATGACTAACTTTCTTATCAAACACTAAACCTTTCACTAGTTCAGTGTCATCAACAGTACCACCTAACTTTTTAACAATTTTGACATCTCGAAGATCAACTAAATCCGGTTTTGCAGGATCAACAACATTTAAAACAGAATCAACAGCTAACGGAGCTAAAAGCGTTGAATATTGTGAAACTACCTTACTATTCAATGAGGTTGAAGCCAATTTCACCAACGACTCACGCTCCGACAACTCAACTGGAACCGCCATGGCAGTTAACACATCAACTGCTTTAACAGACGCTTTATGTAACGAATCAGATACAACAGTCGGATGAATACCTAAAGGAAAAAAAGCATTTTATACAGTTTCAGTAGCAAACATCAACAGCTTTATGTAGGGAAACATACACAATAGAGTAACATAAATACCTAAATGAAGCAATAACAATTTACATATTGATATTTGATATACAAAATTATATGATTTCAAATTCAAAATGAGCTAAAATCAGTAACTGTTGATACATAGTAACAGACGCTTTATGTAACTATTCGATATTACATATACAGCAGTTTGATTTGATTAATACCTGAATGAAGTAACGTCTGACATTGTTTCAATAGCGCTCCGGCGATCACAACGACGGTGGTGGTGCCGTCGCCGGCGACGACGTCTTGTGATTTTGACAATTCAACGAGCATTTTAGCAGCTGGCTGAAGGACTTCCATTTTGTTGAGAATAGTAGCGCCGTCGTTAGTGATAATGACCTCGCCGGAAGCGGTTGAGATCATTTTGTCCATGCCTTTAGGACCGAGACTTGTACGGACGGCATCGGAGACGGAACGGCCGGATTTGATGTTAGCCGTACGGATGTCATCTTTGCGTTTGTTGTCTACGTAACTTTCAGTTTTAGATGCACGTTGAGCTGCGACTACAGCCATGGCCGATCTGAAGGGAAAAAAAACCTAATTTTTGAAACCCTAGAAATTGAAGAGTGAAATGTAAACCCGGTGATTGATAACGAACTCCTCGTAATAATAGCCAAACAGTTTTTATTTTTATTTTATGTCGTTTTAAGCTTAATATTCTTTTTTTTTCTATTGTTTAAAAAAAAAAAAAAAAACGAATACAAGAAAGAAAGGTTAATTTATCTAAAGATGAAAAATCAAACAATGATGCAATGAAACATGGAAACGCTCGAAACCATAAAACGTGGTCCTACTCGCTGTCTAGAACCGAGTTATTGCGAATAACAAAACTAAAACTAACTAAAATCACTAACAACAAAGTGACAAACCAAAACATACCCTACAAAATACAAACTCAACTAAACGAAACTACCATGCTAAGGAACCGAATTCTTCATTTTCTTGTTGATTGTCTCATGATCAATTCTTTTCCCGACCCGATTAAGGATCTTGTAAGTCAAAACCTGTCGCCAATTAAAATTGCCTTATACCATGATACTCAAAGTATTGGAAGGAACTTTTCTCAAGTTCTTGTCATTGTTTTTATACGTGTTTGTATCTTAGTTAATAACGTCTCCCTTATTTTTTTATTGGTATTAACTTGCTAATTTTAATATCTAAGGTACATCATCACCAATATATTCCTTTATATTTGTTTTTTCCGTTTATAAAATGTATTTTTGTCCTTTTAAATCCCATTTTTCAATTTTTCTTTCAAAATTTTGTAGAGTATTTACTTTTGTTACTTTTCTATATTAAAAGGTTTTACCAATCCTTTATATACTTACTGTATCATAAACTACGGAGAATGTGTTTTAATGTATATAACAAAACCATTGTTTGTTTGCTACAAATGATTTCCAGCTATAACGCGCGGGCCATTATCCAACTAGTTTAATACTATTCTTTATGCATAATTGGCGTGCTCTATTTTTTTTTAGGTTAATTAATTTCCGTTCAAGTTGATGTATATATCAAGGAACCATGTTCCTGCAATTGATATTGTGAATTATTAGGGTAGATGAAACATAAAACATTTTGCACAAATTACCTCAAATCAAGTGTCAAAATACAGAAACCTTCATATGATTCATATGATTCTTTCGTAAATTTCAAGTACGGGCAAATGAATCTTCAAACTCAAACAACCTCAACATTTTATAACTATTTAACCTGTTGTTTTGTAGTTGTCCGTAACTATACCACGTGATTGGTTTGAACCCATAATAATAACAAGATTAGAAGAATTATACCGTAAGCAAACGAAGTTTCTAGAATAATTTGACTTCTGCGACAAGACAAGGTGTGAATATTAGCATAAGCATGCACCATGCTAATTCAATTTATAATCGGACTGTTAACCCTAGAGGATACATCAAAGGTTTTAGGGACAAGTCGGTTGGGACTTTGCAAGGACTAATCGACCAAGTTGAAAACTAGACGGGTTTTAATCCGATGTTGACCAACTTTGACTGTATTTGACCAACTTTCACGGACTTTGACCGACTAAAACCAACTTCAAGCTAATATATCCGACTTAGGCCAAGTAAATTGGACTTTTGCCAACTTTGACCGAATAAATTGGCCAAGTCGAAAACTAGTCAGACTACTTCAAAATCCCAAATAACCAAGGGACTAGTCGGCCAAGTCAGGAGACTTTTACAACCATGCTTGATGTGCATTCTTTAAAAGGTTATTTGAAATTGGATATTCAGAATCAAATAATGATTTGAAATAAGGCCGGCTATAACTGACAATATTTGGAGGTGTTTATATTGTTTGAAGGTTTCCATAATAAGATAAACTAATGTTTAGGAAAATTCTTAGTAATGGTTGGATAGAAAAGTTATTTGAAATGACCGCAAAAGGATACTGTAATTTATAAAGCTATAATAAATAATATATAAATAAATAAACAAAACTTTTGTGTATGAGAATAGAAGTCTCTCAAGGGATTGTTTGACTTTTTTTCAACAAGCTCTCCAAAACCTTCAAATGCAAGACGTAAAGTTTTCTCGGATGTATAAAATGACAGTCCTACAAATAAATTCTAATAAGGTTGCAAGACTATTATAAGTACATATTAATTTACAAGGAGTGAATGTGCCAAGAAATTTTCAGTTCCTGAGACTACAAGAATCTCACTATTTATATTTATATAACCAAAAAAAGATATAATATTGTGTTATACAGTAAGTAATACACACAATACCTGTTACAAAGAGTTTTTTTGTTTTGATATTTGTAGGTTGATTTGGTATGAAGCCTGAAGAAAAATCCATGGGGGCAGAATGTTAATAGAAGTTACCAACGAAGCATTGCTTCAATGGTACCGCGGTTACACTTGTGTACTCGCAGGGCTAGAGGTCTCGGGTTCGAGCCTCGTCACCCGCTCTAGGAATTGAAATATTATTCCTTGAAGGTGGCCCAAAGGGAAGGTTTTACCGACCCGCTCCGGGACTAAGATCAGGCCCGCCTGCCCCTCGGGATGGTTAAAGGGTCGGATCCTCAGAGTGTGGTTCGGGTTTCCTGCCCGAAAGCGCGTGTGTGTGTGCAAATGATGACTAGGCTTCGGTCCGGACTGATGCAAGCTTGCCTTTCAAAAAAAAAAAAAAAAAAAAAAAAAAGAATGTTAATAGAAGTTTGAGAAGCAATAGCAATTATAAACTTTTAAGTAATTTGTCAAACGATAACTAAGGTACCTCTGTAAACCTTGTCATCTAACTCGACATTATCATCCGTCCTAACAGATATAAACCAGGGTACCTACAATAAACTTCAAATTTACCAAAAGATACAGACAAATACATCAAGGTAAAAAAAACACATTGAAACATATAACAATGATTACCAGCTAATTTCTTTGCACACTCGTCTAGTTCACAACAGAATCCATAGTCCGAGTGTAACGAAAATGTGATATATACACATTTGGGCATCCTGCTCACTGTTCAAATTTAATCAAAATTAAAATTTACAAAAACAGAAGCCAAACTACTTTTTTTTTTTATAAAAGAAAATTTTAAAAAATAAGAAAAAATGTGTTGATAGTACCCGAGCACATACTTGCCCAAAACATTGGTTAGTATCTGGGTATAATAATCAATGATTTGTGCCTACTCAAACAAGATAGTGTTGTAAACTTCCAGCAGGAAAAATATCATTACTATAATCCTTGGGTACAGAACTGAAATCTATCAGGCTTAATGAATAATACCTCTGGCAAACCCATGATATAAACATAATGAGATAGTATACACTTTACAAACAATCCCATTTGAGAACATTAATTGTATGGCTTAAAAATTAATGATTTTGTAGGTGTAAATTTGTTTGAATGGCATTAGGAAAAGAGGTACATGCTAGTTCTTGGGAAGTTTCTTGATCCACATCACAGCTGAAACTGAATTGTGTATCACAAGAAGCATTGCATATGCAGCTTTGAGCCTCCAAATCACTTTACAATTCCAACATAAGAAGGGGCTAAAAAGATCAAACTTTCAAGTAATATTACTAAAATTGTTCAAGTTAACAGAATATAAGACATGGGAATCTCAATTCAAATTCAGGAACCATCTACACAAACACATAATGTACTAAACTACCCCATTGCCAAGAAATGACAGTTTATTTGGGAATTCAAATTAAAAAAAAAATACAAAAAGTTACAACCTTTTGCAATTTAAAAAGAACTCACAACTCCTTAACATAAAGGAAGTAAATAAAAACATACCCACCTGCCCAGAACCCTTTAGTCAGACAAACTTTTCTCTAGAAGTTACTCATAAACCATCCACACATACATAAACACATATTGTACTCAACTACTCCATTGCCAAGAAATGTCAAAATTCATTTGGGAATTCAAAAAATCACATAAAGTTTACAACTTTATATAAATCAAATAAAAAACACAACTTCTTAGCATTAAGAAAGTTAATAAAATCATAATCAACATAGTAAAAGATAAACTGACAGCAGCCTTCCCCCATCAATCAATCATTTGTTCTTGATTGAACTGCGGCGGAGGGTCGAAGAAAACGTAGTTTGATACAGTCGAAAATCTGCTTTACGTGCATCATTCTGATAAATAAAGTTGGCCTCATGCAAAACGCCCTGTTTTAAGCGGTAAATAAACAACCTTGTACGACAATCGTTTGTTATTAGTATGTCACCTGCATCCTTGTTCCAATATCCTATAACCTTTATAAACATATCAAGAGGAAGAGGCGGTTTTTTATCGAACCGACAATGGATGACCCAACATTTTGTATCAGGATTCAGTAACCATACCTCTACGTACCGATTGCGGCGCATGACATCATTATACACAAGTCCAACTTGACCATCTAGATCAACCAAATGCTCCCTACCCCAATAAGTAAGTGTATTAGGAGGATCTATCAACCCAAATTCCTCATTCATCATGTCAAAACATATTACTTTCCTTGCTAAACCAAACGGCCAATATTTAAGATGATAACTAACCAACCAGTGCAAACATCCATTAGCAAATACACCTTCACCACTTATGGGATAAGGTGGAACTTGGGGTACCTCCCGCCATGATGATGAGTCCGTGCCCAATACATGTACCATGGTGCATAAATCTTCCTTCACCACATCATCATCATCATTATGTGATAACATAATCTCTTGATTTCGAAGCACAACACACACCATTTTGTAAGTATTGGTAGATTCATCAAAACCAAGCCCGCATGCCTCGCGTTCGTAAAACACTGATGTACATGACCAAATTTTGATGGGTGGCAGTTTATAACATTCCTTCTTTAAAGGATTGATCACAAGTAAAACGGTGGTGGTGTTGTGAGGGTGCTGGTGGTGGTCTTGTGATGAGATCATTAGACCCTTGCAGGAACCTAAAATTATATCTTCTAGAAGTAATCTAGAACCCCATTCTTTAGAAGGAAACTTCATATATGGTGTATTCTTTGTTGTGATCATCACTTCATAATTACTACTATTACATTCTTCTTCTTCTTTAGTTACCAGCATACTGAATGATGTAGATGCATGCCAAGATTTTAGATGTACAACGACATATTTTAATTGGAACATGATGAGCATCATAGGATCTTTCATAGCTTGTTTGGCATGCATAATTTCAAGGTACGGATCGTTAATATACTTGCACCATACCTTGCTTACACATTGAAAACGGGCCAAAGATTTTAGAGGCAATCTAGACAAGATGTTGTATATGCTGTCAACCGGTAACTCATCACCACCTATTATTTTATTTTTTGTCAAAAAATTTGATAGGGTTGCATTTTTTTGTTTTTTATGATGATGATAAATATAAAACCCCCCTGCAATGCAATACGTCAGAATTTATAATTGATTTTATTTAATATATGGGCTAGCTAAACGGAGCTGTTTCATCAGATCAAACAATGTAATACATAATACCCACCTCATTTCACATCACAATCAATTCACATTCACATTCACATTTATTTATTTAGTATAATAATAAAGACACAAACTTTGAACACAAAACCATACTTGTATATAATTTTTTTTACCTGAAGTTTCCATATTTTTCAGAGGGTTGTGGATGTCGGTATTATGTCCGGATTTTGCTTCTTGTCCTGGTAGAAAACTTGATATATTTTCCGGGTTTATCTCTTTTCCTTTTCTTCTTCGTTTAAAGTTGTTACAACAACGGACGATGGAGACGTCAGGTACGATGCGACTTGCTTGTTCCATGTGGTGAAGTCAATCTACAAAATCAAAACATAACAATCAAATCATCAAAACATATCAATCAAATAACCAATTAGAAAAATAGAGTGAAAACTTCTTCAGTCACCTGCGAATCAAATCAATTCCTGCTGCTACTTGTGAATCGTTCTAAGTTTCAGAATCGAATCGAGAGGTGTAACTATTGATTTGATTCTCACTTGTAGTTGCGATTAATACTTCAGCAATCTTAAGCAACTCGATCCATTCCTCTGGTGTAATACAAACTAGGGCTGGCTGAAGATGTTGGTACCAATTTGGGTTCTGCTTATCGTTTCCATCCTAAATAAAATAGGATGTTCTAGCATATATTTTTTATTCCTCACACACCCATATTTAAAGAAAGTATTATTAGAAGAGTAAAACGTTAAAATAGGTGTGTGAGGATTAAAAAATGGTGGGTTAGAATCATCCCCTAATAAATAAGGGCAAATGTCCCGTTTAATATCAAATTAATATTAATATATTAATATATATATATATATATATATATATATATATATATATATATATATATATATATATATATATATATATATATATATATTATAAGGGTAGGATCAAGAGGGAAATAACTAATCGGGGGGAAGCAAAACGTTTTTTTTTTCGTTTTTTGAAAAAACTTTGTTCACGAACATTATAGATGAGTGAACATTTAGTAGAGACACTTTGTGATAAATGTTTTTATTTTGACGGGAAAACGCTCGAAGAAGTAATATATAACAATTATCGTGTTTTTCGAGCGTATTTTGAGGTTTTAGCTATTGGGGTTTAGATATTAGGGTTAAGATATTAGGGTTTATAGTGTTAGATATTAGGGTTTAGAAATTTAGGGTTTAGGGTTTAGATTTAAGATTTAGATTGAGTTTTTAACACGAACGATTTAGAGTTTAGGGTTTAGGGTTTAGGGTTTGGTGTTTTGGGTTTATGGAATAAACCCAAAACACCAAACCCTAAACCCTAAACTCTAAATCGGGCAAAATTTTACTTCACAAAACATGAAGAAAAAAAAAACGTTCATATTCTTCACGAACAATATTATCTTGAATGTTATTTTTGTCGATCGTTTTCCCGCCTAAATAATAACATTCATCACGAAGTGTCTCTTCTAAATGTTCATATTTTAGTGTGATCTTGATGCCGGAAAAAAAAAATTCAAAAAAAAGAAAAAAAACAAATTTTTGCTTCCCCCGCTTCCCCTCGATTGGTTACTTCCCCATTGATCCTGCCCATATATATATATATATATATATATATATATATATATATATATATATATATATATATATATATATATATATATATATACACCTATATAGTGGTAGGATCAAGAGGGAAGTAACCATTCGGGGGAAGCAAAAACTTTTTTTTTTCGTTTTTTGAAAAAACTTTGTTCACGAACCTTATAGATGAGATGAAAATATGAACATTTAGTAGAGACACTTTGTGATAAATGCTTTTATTTCGGCGAGAAAACGCTCGAAGAAGTAATATATAACAATTATCATGTTTTTTGAGCGTATTTTGAGGTTTTAGCTATTGGGGTTTAGATATTAGGGTTTATAGGGTTTAGATATTAGGGTTTAGAAATTTAGGGTTTAGGGTTTAGATTTAGGGTTTAGATTTAGGATTTAGATTGAGTTTTTAATACGAACGGTTTAGAGTTTAGGGTTCCATAAACCCAAAGCACCAAACCCTAAACCCTAAATTCTAAATCGGGCTAAATTTTATTACTTCACAAAACATGAAAAAAAACGTTCATATTCTTCACGAACAATATTATCTTGAATGTTATTTTTGTCGATCGTTTTCCCGCCTAAATAATAACATTCCTCACGAAGTGTCTCTTCTAAATGTTCATATTTTCGTGTAATCTTGATGCCGGAAAAAAAAATTCAAAAAAAACAAAAAAAAAAATTGATTCCCTCCGCTTCCCCCAATTGGTTACTTCCCCATTGATCCTGCCCATATATATATATATATATATATATATATATATATATATATATATATATATATATATATATATATATATATATATATACTAAAAGTGGTGGGGTTTGTGGTCGTTTTGGCCACCCCACCAGAAACGACAATTTCCCAAACCCAATCCCAAAAAGGCAAAACACCCCCCCTCAACTTTTACCAATTTACAAAAAATACCCTGCACTCAGGGGGTAAATTGTCATTTCCGTAACTTAAAATAAAAACTTCCCCCAACGCCTTCGACAGCCCGTATCTTCCTCGTCGCTCCGATTTAAATTTCACCGACCACTCTGTTAAACTCGAAATATTATTATGAACAAAACGAGACTAACTACGTTCGAAACTGACACTTTTTAAAAAACGCTAAACACAACGACAGCCCGTATCTTACCGCTCGCCGCGACATAAATTTTTTCGACAGCAGCGTCATACTCGAAATAATTTTATGAACAAAACGATACTAACTACGTTCGAAACAGACACTTTTTAAAAAACGCTAAACACAACGACAGCTCGTCTTTTCCTGCTCGCCAGGAGTTAAATTTTTTCGCCAGCACCGTCAGTCTCGAAATAATTTTATCAACAAAAAGAAACTAACTACGTTTGAACCGAACATATTTTAAAAAACACTAAAGAAGACGACACCAACAATGACACATAACACATGAGCCGTTTTCCCTTCTGTAAATAAAACTGCATTAAATATGAATACGCGGGCCGAAAGACCCCGCCGCATCGCGCGGGCCAGACGAACTAGTTTGACCACAAAGTAACATAGTTGTTGATTTTCGATTACAAGTTTCAATTTTTCCTAGTAAAGATTATTATTGTAAGAAAAACGGTACAATTGAGATAATATTGTTAAATTCATTTGACCATCGTTAGTTGAATTTTCGTTAATTACTTACATGTATTTGACATGTGAGAAAAAAATTATACGCTTGATTCCTGAAATTTTTAAAAAATTAAAAATAACAAACATTTAGATATAACAAAACTTTTAAAAGTTATTTTTTATTTTTATATTTTTATTATTTTAAATTTTTCTATTTTTTCTCATTTTGTTATTTTTAAAAAAATATAATTTATTTAACATTTTCAAAAGAATTTCTAAAAATATTCAAAAATATTAAATTTAAAAAGTTATGAAAAAATTAAAACTTAAAAATTTAAAAAATTAAAAAAAATAAATATTTTAAAAATAAAAATCTTAATAAAATTATAAAAAATAATAAGAAACAATTTTTAAATTTTAATATACTAAAAGTGGTGGGGTTTGTGGTCGTTTTGACCACCCCACCACATGAAACGACAATTTCCCAAATCCAATCCCAAAAAAGGCAAAACACCCCCCTCAACTTTTACCAATTTACAAAAAATACCCTGCACTCAGGGGGATAAATTGTCAATTCCGTAACTTAAAATAAAAACTTCCCCCAACGCCTTTGACAGCCCGTATCTTCCTCGTCGCTCCGATTTATATTTCACCGACCACTCCGTTAAACTTGAAATATTATTATTAACAAAACGAGACTAACTACGTTAGAAACGGACACTTTTTAAAAAATGCTAAACACAACGACAGCTCGTATCTTCCCGCTCGCCGCGATTTAAATTTTTTCGACAGCAGCGTCATACTCGAAATAATTTTATGAACAAAACGATACTAACTACGTTCGAAACAGACACTTTTTAAAAAACGCTAAACGCAACGACAGCCCGTCTTTTCCTGCTCGCCAGGAGTAAAATTTTTTCGCCAGCACCATCAGTCTCGAAATAATTTTATCAACAAAAAGATACTAACTACGTTTGAACCGAACATATTTTAAAAAACACTAAAGACGACGACACCAACAACGACGCATAACACATGATCCGTTTTCCCTTCTGTAAATAAAACTGCATTAAATATGAATACGCGGGCCGAAAGACCCCGCCGCATCGCACGGGCCGGATTGAACTAGTTTGACCACAAAGTAACATAGTTGTTGATTTTCGATTACAAGTTTCAATTTTTTCTAGTAAAGATTATTATTGTAAGAAAAATGGTACAATTGAGATAATATTGTTAAGTTCATTTGACCCGTTAGTTGAATTTTCGTTAATTACTTACATGTATATGACATGTGAGAAAAAAATTATACGCTTGATTCCTGAAATTTATAAAAAATTAAAAATAACAAACATTTAGATATAACAAAACTTTTAAAAGTTATTTTTATATTTTTATTATTTTAAATTTTTCTATTTTTTCTCATTTTGTTATTTTTTTTATAAATATAATTTATTTAACATTTTCAAAAGAATTTCTAAAAATATTCAAAAATATTAAATTTAAAAAGTTATGAAAAAATTAAAACTTAAAAATTTAAAAAATTAAAAATAAAAAATCTTAATAAAATTATAAAAAATAATAAGAAACAATTTTTAAAATTTTTAAATAAAATTGAAAATTTTATTATTTCTTTAATTTTATATTATGCTTTATTTCTTTATAAGGTTCAGAGAGAAACTGTGTAATTTTTTTCTCCCACATGACAAGCACATGTGAGCATTAACGAAATTCTACTAACGGCCGTCAATGATTTGACGATATTACATCAATTACACAATTTGACGGCATGCATACCCTTTCATAATATATCCATCTATAATTGACTTAATAATAATCTTGATGAACTCGACGACTCGAATGCAACGTCTTTTGAAATATGTCATGAATGACTCCAAGTAATGTCTCTAACATGAGCTAATGCACAACGACAGATTTCTTTCATACCTGAGAATAAACATGCTTTCAAGTGTCAACCAAAAGGTTGGTGAGTTCATAGGTTTATCATAAAACAATAAAATTCATCATTTTGATAGACCACAAGATTTAAATGCTGCATGGTACAAATGGGCCCGAATCCTATACTCACCTGTAATGTACATGTGATATCTTTTAAATACAGTACACCTTTCTCGTGTACGAAATCATCTTTCATAAATCTTAGTAACCGTACACATATCTCGTGTACAAAAATAACATACACATAACCTGTGTATAAAATCATTTTCTCGATACATAACATTCACTTTTCATTGCTTTCATAGCTTGACTTGGTAACCGACCTTAACATATAATGCGCATAATAATATCCCCAAAACAGAACATCTCGTCTGTATAATAATCATATAAACTTCGAAGTACTAAACACCACGCCCACTAGCCCTTCCGTCTAGTGAACATTCTGGGTGAGAATGTTAAACTCGGTAGCTACCTTTAGGATTCGCGTCAATTAGGCGTGCACTAATTATAAAAATTAGTGATGTTCCCTAATTCTTAGGTTACCAAGCAATAATAATCAGGGGAAAAATATTCATATCAATTGTGGCAATTATCACGTCCACATAATTCAATGGTGGCAATTATCACGTCCACATAATTCATTCAAGGAATGTTTTGCTTGTGTCTATCTCGTCAAACATTTATAAAAGCATTTCATGTATTCGCAGTTCAAAATGTATTTCAAAAGCATTTAATAAAGCAGTTGTAAAAACACTCAGTCCCAAAAATGTAAAGAGTAAAAGGGAATCAAATGAACTCACTATATTGCATTTTGTAGTAAAAATACATATAACGGCATTGAATAAGTGTGGGGTCGACCTTAGATTCACGAACCTATATCATGTATATATATATTAACACATATAATGGTAATCGAATAAATTTATGTATTATTAGTGATTTAATTGTTATTTTAATTATGTGTTTCATTAATAACCTAATTAATTACATTTATTAATATTTATTATAAAAACATTAATATAGGTATGTTATCTGTAATAAATATGGTTTTATATAACTAACAGTTATTTAATAAAATAATATTGATAATAATAAAAAAATAATTGTTTTATTTTATAATAATAGTAATAATAATAATAATAATGATAACTTTAATGAAAATGATAATTTTAATAATAATGACTACTAATAATAATAACTATAAAAATAATGATTTTACTAATAATAATAATAATAATACTAGTATTTATCTTAATATCTATAATGATAATAATAATAATAATAATAATAATAATAATAATAATAATAATTATAATAATAATAATAATAATAATAAGATAATAATGATAATAATAAATGAATATGTATAAGTAACTACCTCAAAGGAGTAACTAAAAATACCCAAGTCCGGGTTCGAACCCGCGACGTCCCGCTAACCCGATAACATCCTTAACCACTCCTTTGACCTCGCTTTTCTGATTGAACTCAGATTTATATTTATATAACCCATCATGAACCCGATAATATGATCATCACCCTGATTAATATACCCATCGTTTTATATTCCTCACTATCATCTAACTCGTTATCATTGTTATCAAAACCTAATCCTAATCATCTATATTCATCGTAAACCCATAATCATCATTATTAACTTATCATCATTAACCCATCATTTGTCATCGAAGTCACCACTCAATATCTTCGATCATCATCATCATCGAGCATCATCTTAACTATATCCTCATCAGACCACCTCATCATGATCATCACCTTTCATCATGCATCATCAACATCATAACAGACTCATCATAACAACATCATCATCATCGTCTCTTATTCCCTCATAAGTATCACGATCATCATCATCTAACATTACCAACTTTCATCATCATCTTTATCATTACTGTAAACATCATTAAATCGTCATTCATAGCTTCATCATCTATATAATATTTATCACCTATCCAACACTTTTTGTCATCCTTCCAGCAAAAAAAAATAAAAATAAAATAATGGCTCACGGCCTATACCCAACACCAGTTCACAGACTTTAAATACATTCCTCATGCTCGGCCCAACCAAAAGTAATAGCCCAACATCATTAAATCAACTATGGTCCAACTGAAAAGAATATGGCCCAACAGGAAAAATACCTGCGGTGACCCAAATAATGCAACAGAAACACGGGTGTTTTCAAGATGGTCTTCAAGTTATAACGTGTAACCATCATCATAATATTTCGATCACCCATTAACCTTGAATATATGACAAATGGTTTTCGGTACTTTAGTCAAATTGGAGTATGGCTCAACAATAAAGAAATGATAAGGTATGGAACACTAAAAAAGTGTGACGATCGCTCCAAATCCATATGGACGAACACGTCATTCATTGATTTCATTGCGAGGTATTTGACCTCTATGTGATACATTTTGTAACATTGTATTCGTTTGAAAAGCTATTTCATAAATGAATATATAAATTCCAGGTTTTTAACATCCGATGATTCCTACGTATAGACAATCACCATTTAAATGGTTTACAATAATACATCTGTTGACAATACAGTCAAAATAAGATACATGGTAATGGTTTGGTGAATGCAAGTTTCTTGTATATAGCATGTATGACTCCAAGCACATATCTTGTATCACGTATAAGCAAACAGCGGAAGACTTCTAGAAACCTGAGAATAAACATGCTTCAAGTGTCAACACAAAGGTTGGTGAGTTCATAGTTTTAATATTACACATAATCCGTATATCAATGTGGATTACAAAAGTTCAGTTGTTTTATTCAAAACGTTTATCAATAGGTTTTACATAAAAGGTGGATCACAAGATTTCAGTTGTTTCATTCGAAACGTTTATCAATCGGTTCTACAAAATTGAGCACCCTGGTAACTAAACTTTAATGTTTATATAATTTGTACCCTTTGTATAATCATCTTAATAATATACGCAAACCAACGTGTACGCTTCTCAAATAGCATACGTCCGTTAAAAGGCTAGCGCTCTAGCTCGGACGGGGATATCAAGCCCTATGGATCCATATACTACTACTCGCGCCCACCAGTTCTTATAACTGGCAGTTAACAGTTACCAAAGCTAAGGGATTTTCGGTTCAAACTCAGTGTAGAATTTAGTATGTACTTGTATCCATTGCGTTTAAAATAAAGTGCATGTATTCTCAGCCCAAAAATATATGTTGCAAAAGCAATTAAAAAGGGATCAATGAAACTCACGCATATAGATATTGTAAAACAGTTATTAAATCATTTGCATGTATTCTCAGCCCAAAAACGTAGAGAGTAAAAGGGATCTCATGAAACTCACAGTTAAATATTGATATACAATATTGTAGGAAAGCACGTAGACGCATCGGAGATGATAAACACGAGGTTTGATTCACAAAAAAATACCCCCGAACATTACCCATAACCTCCTTGGCAATAACCCATAATTTCCTTAGCTCTAGCTTGCTCGAAAACTCATTTTGAAAATTACTTGGACAGCACTCCGTCGTAATATTTTTTGTACATTATTATTTTTGTATCGCAAAAATAATAACACTAATAATAATAAAAAATAATAAGATTAATAATAATCTTATTAATAATAATAATAATAATAATAATAATAATAATAATAATAATAATAATAATAATAATAAATAATAAATAATATTACGGAGTATATATATATTTGTATATGTGTGTGATTTAAATCGAGCGAAAACACTGAAATTTATAGATGTGGCCTGAAATCTGGAGTCATGCGACTCGCATGGAAATGGCCTTCTGGCCATGCGACTCGCATGAGGACCAGGGACAGCTCACATATGCTTTGTAATTTAGCTCGTCGACATAATTAAATATTAATATAATATATATAATTTAAATAATTAATTATATATTATATTAAATTCACGTGCATAGTTGACTTGTAATTTTTGTTCCGATAAGTCGTACGTCATCACTCGACTTATGTCCCGGTTCTGGTTTTTCGAATGTCCTTTCGTACGCTAAGAAAACTTGCATTTTACGTTTCGTGACACGTACCTTTGTCAAGATATAGCCTTAAGTTATCCATAAACTATACCACTCATAGTATATCTTAAACTTTCGAGTATTTTGGTCATTTACTTCTATAAATCATCGTCTCGTTATTTATTAAAAATACATTTTAAAATAGTGTTTTACTGTAGCAAAGTCAAATTTTACTGTAGCAATTCACTGTAGTAAAGTCAATTTCACTGTAGCAAATAGTGATTTTCGAAAACACTGTAGCATTTTGAGTAATGTGGCAATTTGAAAACACTGTAGCAAATTAGTGTTTAACTGGTTCATCTTAAACGCTTTAGTTAACTTATCTAAATATCAATTGAATCAATAAACGAATGTTACTATCGTTTATTATATATATGTATATATCTTTTTAATATACATAAATCAGTTTTTAAATACACATTGGACGTTATTTATAAATAAATTTTAATAATAAATATTTCAACTTATCATATACATTCAAATAGATATTTAAACCAATAAGTTTAATGTACGGTATCAAACAATTAATACATTGTTACCTTTTCATGTTATAGTATATATGTATCTTTTTACATATAATTGTTCGCGAATCGTCGAAAACAACCGAAGGTATTTAAATATATAAAAGTAATTCAAAAATTTTGAGATTCAGTTTTACAGACTTTGCTTATCGTGTCGGAAATGTTTATCATACAAAGATTAAGTTTAAATTTAGTCGAAATTTCTGGGTCATCACAAAAAGTGACTAAGGTAGTGGGGTATTGAAAAGTAGCACCAAAGAATAAACAATCATATGTAGCAGCAATAATTTCGATGGTGGCCATGTGCTTTGAGAATCCAAGAATACGTCCATATTATAATCTCTCACTCTTCTTCTTTTATTTGTAAAGCAGCTCCAATTGATGTTATGCGAGGTGTATATAAAATAGTTATAATTTTTACAACAAAATACTATTAAATATGATACAATTTTACACAAGATATTTATTTAATTATAAAGTGGATATACCTAAACCTTGCTACAACACTTATAGGCAGTGTACCTAATCGTACAATAGTGTAGTTTTTAGTAAGTCCGTTTCGTTCCACAGGGATACACTTAAACAAGCTTAACGCTATATTAGTTTAACTTATAAAAATACAAATATATATAAGTAATATTATTATTATAAAAAGTGGGTTTTTACCGTTTAATGACCGGTTTGTCGATTTTTAAAACTTTAGTCGCAGTTAAAACCTAATGTAAAATATTAAAAATAAATACAACTTAATTTAAAACGTAAAGTAAATAACGATAATGAAATTGCGATAAATAAAAGTGCGATAATTAAAAAGTACGATAATTAAAAGTGCAATTAAATACAATGACAATAAATAAAAGTGCGATAATTAGAAGTGCAATTAAATATGAAAATAAAAGAATTATGCTTATTTAAACTTCTGTAATCATGATGTTTGACGTGTTGATTTTTAGTTTATTCTCATGGGTTAATTGTCCTTTGTCCTGAATTATTCAATATGTCCGTCTGGTTTTTGTCCATAACAGTCCATCGGTCATAAATATAAAGTGCGAGTGTCCTCGTCAAATTATCCTTATACCCGAAGTCAAATATTCCAACTAATTGGGGACTTAAACTGTAACAAGGTCTTAATACTTTGTTTAATAATTACACACCAGGATATCGACTGCGTGTAACCCAAGGTTTTAATACTTTGTTAACAATTACACCAAGTGTCCTTGTATATAATTTCACCCCTGTTTTAATAATTCTAGTGACTATTAATCCATTCCCGTGTTCGGTTAAATGAATGATTATTCGTACATATAAATATCCCGCCCATCGTGTCCGATCGAGTGTATATGGTTATTTATAGGTACGTCCAATTGTAAATCTTTATATTAAAAATAACAAACTATCATTTAGTTAAACAAATATAAAGCCCATTAATAGCCCATAGTCTAATTTCCACAAGTGTCGTTCTTTTGTCCAAACCCCAATTATGGTACAAAGCCCAATTACCCAAATTTAACTATTTTTAGCCCAACATCATGATTATTTCGGCTTAAATAAGCATAATAATAATTTAGCTACGAGACATTAATGTAAAAAGGTTGAACATAAATTACAATGATTAAAAATAGCGTAGCGTTACACGGACAGAATTTCGACTTACACCCTTACAACATTCGCTAACATACCCTTAATATTAGAAATTAAAATTAAAATTAAAATTATAATATAAATATATATATATATATATATATATATATATATATATATATATATATATATATATATATATATATATACGTTGAGATAGATAGATAAAAGGATGGATATATTAGATCAAAACACGCGAATTTATAGGCATGTGGCATGTCACCTACCACCATGCGATCGCATGGCTTTTTGCCTTCTAGGCCATGCGATCGCATGGCCCCTTTTTCTAGCTCACAGGTCTTTGTTTTCTTGTTTGCCGACGGATTATATAAATAAATATAATATATAAATAATTTTAGTAATTATTTAAATATTATATTATATTTATGTGCATAGTTTACTTGTAATTTTTAGTCCGTTGCGTCGAACGTTGAGAGTTGACTTTGGTCCCGGTTCTGGTTTTTCGAACGTCCTTGCGTACAATTTAATATCTTGTACTTTGCGTTTTGCGTCTTGTACTCTTGTAATTTTGAGACGTTTCTCATCAATAATTGGAACCTCTTTGATTGTACTTTGTACTTTTGAGCTTTTTGGTCATTTGCGTCTTCAATTCGTCGAATCTGTCTTTTGTCTTCACCTAATAGAACAATTGCAACTAAAAGCTTGTCTTCCTTGAGGGATAATGCTATGAAATATATGTTCGTTTTTAGCATTATCAAATATTCCCACACTTGAGTGTTGCTTGTCCTCAAGCAATATAGTCTTGAAATAAAAATACTAGAATCACTTCTTTATTCTTCACACTTTGTACATCAGTGATTTCTATACGGCGGTATAAACAATGGTAGTAACGATGTGGTTTACAGTCCCACATGACTATGAAAATTTAGATCCATTAAGGAAATTGGATCTTTATGAAAATATTTGATCTTTTTGAAAATTCAATCTAGCTTTTACCCTAGATAAGTTTTCCGGAATAACCCTTCACCGGTGTTTGCAAATTATTTTTGTGGGTTTGGTGGGTTTCAGATTTGAAAACTTTAGCTTAAAACTTGCGATTTTGTGTCACCCACTTGCTAACCTTGTATTGGGAAAGCAACACATCCAGTATACTTGCTCCGTATATTACCTTTCGGTAAACTACCGTCCGGTTGTAAAGGAAAGCGTTGAACAAGCAACTGTTAAGGCAATGTCCCCTGACATGCTTTTAATTATGGTCTATAATGTGTCAGATGCAATTACTATCCTTGGTAGGAGCAATAGTAAAGCTCACCCTTATAATTTTCTGGTCTGGCACAAGGTCCTGTCTTTGACCATGCTATACAACTACCGTTCTTACGGTTGACACCCGATTTGGTTCAGGTGACCTAATGAATTCCAGGTGAATTCCTAGGATTTTACGTTCAATGGTAATGAACGCATTGAAAATGGGTTTTCAGAAAACAAATCGGTTTGTAATTTTGATCAAAACATTTTCTCGTTCAAGCTCGAGTTTAGATATCATCGAATTCCATGAGTTTGTAATTCTCAATCTTTAAGGTCAATCTCTGAGAATGAGTAATATCAGGCTTAAAAGCTGATTTTTGATCTTTTAAGGAGATTATCCTTTTCTGGGGATCTGATTCATTAGTCTTATCCAGCTAATTTGCATGGAGTCCTCCCCATTTTACAAGACAGATCCTCTCATGGTTAGGATAAGTCTGACCGCTTGGCGACCCTGTTTGATGCTGAGGTCCGTGGATTTTCTGCTGATTTTAGAGATGACTTTTCTAGATTTTTCGTCAACCTACAGCTGGTCTGGACGACAACTTCCTGACCTAAATCAAGAAGCGCGTGTCTTTTTCGAAAGACTTTACTTCCTTTTAATGATGGAATTGATTCATCGTGTAGATCCATCTTTCTTTCAAATATATTACAGTAAATTGGGTAAAACTGTTTAGATTAGTCCAAAGCAAAAGTATCTTCAGTTATTTGCACAAAAAAATGTGATATATGTTTTAAATAACTTGGTAATTTTTCCCACACTTGGCTTTTATTTTCATTTTTATTGTCCTCTATTCCATTTTAAATGAATTTTAACATTTTGGTTTGTTTCTCAATTTATGTCCTTTCCGAGGTAACAATAATTTCGGTGTTAACACCTAGTTTTATCGTTCATAAATATGTATAAACATGATTTTGAGTTCATTTAATTGAAAATTTTGAAATTTTTTTACTAGAATTGGGTAGTCAGTATATAAGACTAGGGCTGTTCTTTATTATCAGAGAACACTAGATTCTAATACAACTACTGCGTTACTAGTATTTTTAATGGTAACCAAGTGTTTAAATAAAAAAATTTTAAAATCCGAAAGAATTTAACCCCTTCCCACACTTAAGATCTTGCAATGCCCTCATTTGCATGAAATCAGTAATAATTTAAATTATTGAGGGTGATTAGCGTAGAAAAATGATTTTAGGATGAGGGCGTTTCGGAACGATGTCCTAGTCCGTCCCTCGACAAAATTTTAAAATTTGTCAATTCAAAGCGCGGTTTTAAAAGTAAAGATTTTTAGATTTTTTAAATGTTATTGGCATACTTTAGTTCAATAAGATTAAAAATAATGATAATAAAAGTTCTCTTTCCTCTCTTGGGTAAAGCAATTTCAGTTCAACGACCTAGTCTTCAACTCATGACGAATTTTAAAAATCATATTTTTAACTTAGCGAAATAAAGTATATTTTTGTTTTTAAATTCACACCAAACTTAAATTTAAAATGCATAAAATTAAAAATTCATATTAAAAATTTACACCAAACTTAAATTATATTTTTGTTTTTATACATACAAACTTATATTAAAAATATCAATTTTTCAAATATTTACAATTTTAATTATATTGATTTAAAAAGTTTACAATATTATTTTAATATTAATTTTAAAAACAAAGTAAAAATAAAATTAAAAATCTTTTTGGTCTTTTATTCCACTTTAATCAATTAAATATTATCAAAAATATACGCCCCTCTTTTCGGTAAAGTAATTTCGGTTTCATAACCTAGTTTAACTCATGACGAATTTTTGAAATATTTTTGGTTGATTGATTAAAGATATTTATACCTTAAGAATAAACGGTAAATTTCGCAGTGATGTAATAAATTTTTGTATGATATCAATAATTTCGGTTACAAGACCTAATTTTATCGAATACCAATTTAATACTTTATAGCGAACAAATTAGAGTTTATTATCAAAAGGTTAAAAATAAAAATAAAAACTGTACAAACTTACCTGTGAGATAGATTTCTTAGTGATATGCTCTAGCCCACTCATAAGATAGTCGGACTAATTGGTTTTCCATAGCTACATAGGTGTAACCTCGAGCATTCAACGTTTTTTCTTCTAAACATATGAACGGTCCATCTCTGCATAAAGTAACAATTTCGGTATTAGAATATGTCTGATTCGTCGAACATTTTCCTTCGTGTGACCATTTTCCGCATTTGTGACATCTTTCAAGGTGTCTTGCTCATCTTTTCGCTGCGGATTTTGATTTTCCTTTACCAAATTGTAACTTATTATTTACGTTCCTGGATTCTTTTCTTACTCCGTCCAATTTACCTCTGATTAATGATACTATTTCACTTGAAAGAGTGTCATTATTACGTTTAGTGATCAAAGCGTGTAGTATTAGACCATGGTTTAGTTCACAGGAAGTCTTCATCTCGTAAAAGCTAAAAAAAATAAAAATTTAGAATGGGGGGAGAAGACTAGTTCTTTAGGGTCTGCTAGGGAAAGAACATTCGGATTCCATTCTCGAGAACTACACGAAAACAGAACATCTAACTCTAATAGAAATACATATTATCCTTTAAAGACTTGATTCTCCCCACACTTAGTTAGTTGTGGTGTCAAAATTGTGATTAACTTCGTTGTCAACTTCCATCGGACTATCTATATAATTTTTAACTCTGTGACCATTAACCTTAAATTCAATCCCATTTGAATTTATTAATTCTATCGTTCCGTATGGGAAAACTCTTTTGACTATGAATGGTCCAGACCATCTTGATTTCAATTTTCCAGAAAATAGCTTGAATCGTGAATTGAAAAGAAGAACTCTGTCTCCTTCTTTAAATTCTTTTGAACTTCTGATTCTTTTATCATGCCATTTCTTCGTTCTTTCCTTATAGATTAACGAATTTTCGTATGCTTCTTGTCTTAATTCTTCTAATTCGTTTAATTGACTTAACCGTAGACGTCCAGCTTCATGTAAGTCAAGATTACATGTCTTCAAAGCCCAAAATGCTTTGTGTTCAATTTCTACTGGAAGATGACATGTTTTTCCGTAAACGAGTCTAAAAGGTGTGGTTCCAATTGGAGTTTTGTAGGCTGTTCTAAAAGCCCAGAGTGCATCCTCCAATTTTATGGACCATTCCTTCGGATTTGATCCTACGGTTTTCTCTAGAATACGTTTTAAAGCTCGATTGGTATTTTCAACTTGTCCACTTATTTGTGGATGATAAGCAGTGGAGATTTTATGAGTTACTCCATATCTTTTAAGAACTTTCTCAAGTTGATTATTACAGAAATGAGTTCTCCGATCACTTATTAAAGCTTTCGGTGTTCCAAACCTTGCAAAAATACGTTTTAAAAAGTTGACTACAACTCGTGCATCGTTAGTTGGGAGAGCTTGTGCTTCCGCCCATTTAGATATATAATCAATGGCTACGAGAATATAGAGATTATTATGAGATTTTGGAAAAGGACCCATAAAGTCAATACCCCAAATGTCAAATACTTCACATACTTGAATGACATTTTGTGACATTTCATCACGTTGACTTATTTTTCCGGCCCTTTGACAAGCATCACAGGATTTGTAAAGAAGGTGTGCGTGTTTGTAAATTGTAGGCCAATAGAATCCAACATCATAAACTTTTCTTGCTGTGAGCTGAGGTCCATAATGCCCTCCTGTTGGTCCTGTATGACAATGGTTTAAGATTTGATTGGCTTCATCTCCGAATACACATCGGTGTATTATTCCATCTGGACAACTTTTAAACAGATGTGGATCTTCCCAGAAATAGTGTTTTATATCACTAAAGAATTTCTTTCATTTTTTGTACGATAATCCTTTTTTAAGGAATCCACATACTAAGTAGTTTGCATAGTCTGCAAACCATGGAATTTCATTATAATCTATCTTCAATAGATATTCATCCGGAAAGTTGTCTTGTATGGCCGATTCATTTAGAACTTCTAATTCGGGATTTTCAAGACGAGAAAGATGATCAGCGGCGAGATTTTCTGCTCCTCTTTTATCTCGGATTTCAATATCGAATTCTTGTAAGAGTAAGATCCAACGGATTAATCTTGGTTTGGCATCTTGTTTCGAAAATAGGTATCTAAGAGCAGAATGGTCGTATAGACCACCGTTTTAGCTAGAACGAGATATGATCGAAATTTGTCAAAAGCAAAGACAATAGCAAGGAGTTCTTTTTCAGTAGTTGTGTAATTTGTTTGTGCTCCTTGTAACATCTTACTAGCATAATATATAGGTTGAAATCGTTTTTCAATCCTTTGTCCTAAAACGGCTCCCATTGCAAAATCACTTGCATCGCACATTAGTTCGAATGGTAGATTCCAATTTGGAGTTATCATGATCGGCGCATTAGTGAGTTTCTCTTTAAGAATATTAAAAATTTTGATACATTCATCTGAAAAGATGAATAGAGCTTCCTTTTCTAGGAGTTTATTCATAGGAGTGGCAATTTTAGAAAAATATTTTATAAAACGTCGGTAAAAACCGACATGCCCTAGAAAACTCCTAACTCCTCTAACATTGGTGGGATGTGAAAGTTTAGCAATTACATCTACTTTAGCTCTATCCACTTCAATCCCTTCCTTTGAGATTTTATGACCAAGAACGATGCCTTCTTTAATCATGAAATGGCATTTCTCCCAATTAAGTACTAGATTTGATTGTTCGCATCTAATAAGCATTCGTTCCAGATTAATTAAACATGATTCAAATGTATCACCGAAGACTGAAAAGTCATCCATGAAAACCATGCATTCTTCTATCATGTCGTGAAAAATCGCCATCATGCACCTTTGAAAGGTTGCAGGGGCGTTGCAAAGTCCAAATGGCATGCGTTTGTAAGTAAAAGTACCATAAGGGCACGTGAATGTGGTTTTCTCTTGGTCTTCGGGTGCTATTGAAATTTGAAAATATCCGGAAAAACCATCAAGAAAACAATAGTAACTGTTTTCGGCTAATCTTTCCAACATTTGATCAATAAAAGGTAAGGGAAAGTGATCTTTTCTGGTGGCGTCATTTAATTTTCTATAATCAATACAAACACGCCATCCTGTTACAGTCCTAGTAGGAATAAGCTCATTTTTCTCATTTGTGATGACAGTCATGCCACCCTTCTTAGGCACGCATTGAACTGGGCTTACCCATGGACTATCAAAAATTGGATAAATTAAACCTGCATCAAGCAGTTTAATAATTTCTTTCTTAACAACATCTTGCATATTAGGATTTAGTCTTCGTTGGCATTGCACATACGTTTTATGACCTTCTTCCATAAGGATTTTATGTGTGCAATACGAAGGACTTATTCCTTTAATATCATGAATTTTCCATGCAATAGCTGGTTTATGAGCTTTTAGCACAGAAATGAGTTGAGATTTTTCATTTTCAGTAAGAGAAGACGATATAATTACAGGTAATTCAGATTTACCATGTAAATAAGCATATTCCAAATGGTTTGGAAGTGGCTTTAACTCTAATGTCGGTGGTTCTTCTATCGATGATTTATATCGATATCTGTCTTCCTCTTTTAGCATTTGAATTTCTTCTGTTGTTGGTTCATATCCATTAGCCATAAGTGTAGCTAACATTTCAGTTTCATCAATCGGTTCAGTTCCTTCTCCTAAAGAACATTCTCGTGTTCCTTGTAATTCTGGAAATTCTTCTAACAATTCTGCATGTGATTCTATAGTTTGAATATAATAACATGTATCATCTGCAGATTATAGTTGTTGCATTGCTCTATCAACTGAAAAGGTAACACTCTCATCCTCTATACTTAGGGTCAGTTTCTTACCAAACACGTCTATCATTGCTTTAGCCGTGTTTAAGAATGGTCTTCGTAATATGAGAGGAACTTGAGAATCTTCTTCCATGTCCAAAATAACAAAATCTACTGGAAATACTAAAGTACCAACTTTAACTAGCATGTTCTCCATTATCCCTCTAGGATATTTTACTGATCTATCTGCTAGTTGTATGCTTATTCGTGTTGGTTTCAATTCTCCAAGGTCAAGTTTTGCGTATAGTGAATACGGCACTAAATTTATACTAGCACCTAAATCTGTCAATGCTTCTATTGAACTAAGACTACCCAGAAAACATGAAATTGTGAAACTTCCTGGATCAGATAGTTTTTCTGGTATCTTATTCAACAGTACTGCAGAACAATTAGCATTCATAGTAACGGCCGAGAGTTCTTCCATTTTCTTTCTATTTGTAATTAGATCTTTCAGAAATTTTGCATATCTAGGCATTCCTGAAATCACATCAATGAAAGGAAGATTTACATTTATCTGTTTAAACATATCCAAGAATTTGGATTGCTCGGCTTCGAGTCTCTCTTTTCTCATTTTACTCGGGTAAGGAAGTGGTGGTTGGTATGGTTTAACATAAGGTTTAGCCTTGACTGTGTTATCTTCATTAACCTTTTCAAATACCGGTTCTTTTTCCTTATCTTGATCAGATTGTGGTTCTTGTGGAGTAGGAATAGCTTCATCAGAAATTACAGGTATTTTAGGTAGTTTAAGTGTAATACCACTTCTCGTGGTAATGGCTTTAGCTGTTTCATTTCGGGGGTTAGCATTTGTATCACTAGGTAGACTTCCCGGTTTTCTTTCACCTATCAACCTTGCTAGGTTGCTCACTTCTTGTTCCAGATTTTGAATAGAAGCTTGTTGATTTCTAAATGCTTGAGCATTTTGTTCATTGGTTTTTTTCTGAGATGTGAAAAACTGAGTTTGAGAATCAACTAGCTTCGTCAACATATCTTCTAAATTCGGCTTTTTATCATCGGTTTGTGGTGGTTTGTTTTGAAAATTAGGTCTTTGCTGATTGTAAGTATTGTTGGATACTTGTTGATTACTAGGACCTTGTTGGTTGTTGTATGGAATATTTCGGTTATAATTCTGGTTTTGATTGTAGATCGGTCTTGGCGGTTGATAATTTTTTTGATAATTATTTCAAGGCCTTTGGTTTAGATATGAAACATTATCTCTTTGTTCCATTGTTAGTTCAATACTGAGACAATCTTTTGTCAAATGTGGTCCTCCACACTGCTCACAACTAATTCGTATTGAGTGGATATCTTTAGTCATCTTTTCCATTCGTCTCTCGACAGCATCTATCTTTGCGGAAATGGAATCTAAGTCATGGCTAGAATCGGCTCTAGCTGCTTTAGATGATCTAACGATATCTTTTTCTTGGTGCCACTCATGTGAGTGGGAAGCAGTGTTTTCAATAATTTTGTAAGCATTAGTTTCTGTTTTCTTCATAATAGAACCACCAGCTGCTATATCTATGTCTTTCCTTGTAGTGATGTCGCATCCTTGGTAGAATATTTGTACTATTTGACAGGTGTCTAAACCATGTTGCGGACATCCTCTCAATAACTTTCCAAATCTTTTCCACGCTTCATATAGAGTTTCATTTGGCTTTTGTGTGAACGTAACAATTTCTCCTTGAAGTCTTACGGCTTTAGATGCCGGAAAGAATTGTTTAAGAAAATTTTCAACTAAAACGTCCCATGTATCAATCGCCCCTTCAGGTAACGATTCCAACCAATCTTTGGCTTCTCCCTTTAAAGTCCAGGGAAATAACATGAGATATATCTGTTCATCTTCAACTTCTCTTATTTTAAATAGAGTGCAGATTCTATTAAAGGTACGAAGATGTTCATTTGGATCTTCCTTCGGCGCACCACTAAATTGGCATTGATTAGTTACCATGTGTAAAATTTATCCTTTGATTTCATAATCTGGCGCATTAATGTCTGGTTGAGTAATTGCGTGACCTTGGCCAGTGCGTTTAGCTCTCATTCGGTCTTCCATACTTAGAGGTTCCAGATTTTCCATGATTGAATTTGTTGAATCTGAATCACTAGAAGATTCTGATTTAATGGTTCGTTCCTCAACAATCTCTGTTTGAATGATTGGTAGTTCCGGAGGAAAAATTAATGGTTCAGGATCTCTGAATTGTCCCTGAAGATCCTCCGGATTCTCAATTGTGAGGTCGGGTTCAAAAAATGGATTATCGGAAATTTGAATTGGAGTACTTGGTCGACTGGATGACGATTATAAAGAAAAATCAATGGCAACAATGTTTGCTAGATATCTTGATCGAGTTACAGGTGGTGAACGTACACAAGGTGGTGAACGTTTTGCTCGGTGCATTCACTGAATATCCTATTTGTTATAAAAATAAGAAAAATTATATAAGTTATCAAATTAATAGACTTTTCTGATTTTGCCCACGTTTCGAATAGCCAAAAGATGCAGCAGAGGGGCAGGATTCGTTTGGTCTCAATATAATTGAGTACCTTTTGGCTCCAATAACCCGGTCCACGTACAAATCCAACTATTACTACGAACCAGAAAATTTTGATGTCTATCAATTTAACCACTTAAAATAATTTTTCGTTAAAGTTTAAAGAAATTTAGAGAGAAGAAATAGAAAAATTCTATGTCATAAAAACTAGAATGGCGAGAAATAAGAAAGAAAAAGAGCGCGTTGAAAAACGTCGAAAAATAAAAGGTCGATAAATAAAAATAAGAAAGTAGCGCGTCGAAACTTCAAAAGGAACTTAAAAACTAAGAATTAAAAGTTGCGTCTAAAAATATTAAAGCTTAAAAGGAATTCTATATCCCAAATGGTAATAACTTAAAAAGGTACTAAAATTTAAAAAGGCGCTGCAAAATTCTAAATCACCTAAATCTTAGTCTAAAGAAAAAGCACTTAAGGGATTTTACGGCAAAGTCTAAAAATCTAGAATTAAAAATAACTATGGCAAAAACTATGACTTGAAACTAAATACGAGCGAAAAATACAAATATTACGCTAAAACGAATTAAAAAGAGGTACAAAATATAAAAATATACTTAAAGTTGTAAAAAGTACAATTTTTATAAAAATATTATTTTTATATTATTTATTTTATAAAACTATTAATTTTTATGAATGATTAAAACTAATTAAACTAAATAAAACAAATTAAAAATAAAAACTGAATTAATTAATTATTTAAAAACACTAACCTTAATTAGGGTTTTATTAATAATAATTAATAATTATACTCCGTAATGATTGCTGTACGAGACCCAATTAGGGCGTGTCAGACACTCTCATGCGATCGCATGAGATTTTGCCTTCGGGCTCATGCGATCGCATGAGCTAGGGTTTCGGGCCAGGTTTCGGGCTGCTACAGTGTAACATCTGTGTTACATCCGTCCCACATCGATTGGATAGGGGAACGAAGCATGCCTTATAAGGGTGTGGAGACCTTTCCTAGCATGACGTGTTTTGGAACCACAAGCGCAGCAGATCCCATGAGAACTCTGCAGTTAAGCGTGCTTAGGCGAGAGTACTACCAGGATGGGTGACCTCCTGGGAAACTGCTCGTCGTGTTTGGTTGCCAAGAAGAATCCGTGCGCCTACGGGCAAAGCGGACAATATCATGCTACATGGAATTACCTGGGATGTTACAGATGGTATCAGAGCCAGGCCCCGGACCAAACGTGCACAGCGAGGACGCTGTGTCCCATTAGGGGGAAGGATTGTAACATTCGTGTTACATCCGTCCCACATCGGTTGGAGAGGGGAACGAAGCATGCCTTATAAGGGTGTGGAGACCTTTCCTAGCATAACGCGTTTTGGAACCACAAGCACAGCAGATCCCATGAGAACTCTGCAGTTAAGCGTGCTTAGGCGAGAGGACTACCAGGATGGGTGACCTCCTGGGAAACTGCTCGTCGTGTTTAGTTGCCAAGAAAAATCCGTGCGCCTACGGGCAAAGCGGACAATATCATGCTACAGGGAATTACCTGGGATGTTACATACAGTACTGGGCCTCGAGAGTTTTTATTTTTTTCTTCTTCTGTTTTAAATTTTCTGTTTTATATAATTATATAAAATATTTATATAAATTAAATAAAACTTATATTTTTATAAAATAAAGATAAAGAAACTTTTATAGAACTTATATATTTAACAAACTCTTAAAAATATTTATATTTTTGTTTTTCTTTTTATATTTTTGAATATATTAAAACGTATTTTTACAAAAGTGTATTTTTATAAAAGTAAACTTAAAAATTAATAAAAATCTTTTTTTATATTAGCGTTGCGCTTCCGGCGTTTAAGCAAGAATAGTCCCCGGCAGCGGCGCCGAAAATACTTGATGTTATGCGAGGTGTATATAAAATAGTTATAATTTTTACAACAAAATACTATTAAATATGATACAATTTTACACAAGATATTTATTTAATTATAGAATGGATATACCTAAACCTTGCTACAACACTTATAGGCAGTGTACCTAATCGTACAGTAGTGTAGTTTTTAGTAAGTCCGGTTCGTTCCACAGGGATACACTTAAACAAGCTTAACGCTATATTAGGTTTAACTTATAAAAACACAAATATATATAAGTAATATTATTATTATAAAAAAGGGGTTTTTACCGTTTAATGACAGGTTTGTCGATTTTTAAAACTTTAGTCGCAGTTAAAACCTAATGTAAAATATTAAAAATAAATACAACTTAATTTAAAACGTAAAGTAAATAACGATAATGAAATTACGATAAATAAAAGTGCGATAATTAAAAAGTACGATAATTAAAAGTGCAATTAAATACAATGACAATAAATAAAAGTGCGATAATTAGAAGTGCAATAAATATGAAAATAAAAGAATTATGTTTATTTAAACTTCTGTAATCATGATGTTTGACGTGTTGATTTTTAGTTTATTCCCATGGGTTAATTGTCCTTTGTCCTGAATTATTCAATATGTCCGTCTGGTTTTTGTCCATAACAGTCCATCGGTCATAAATATAAAGTGCGAGTGTCCTCGTCAAATTATCCTTATACCCGAAGTCAAATATTCCAACTAATTGGGGACTTAAACTGTAACAAGGTCTTAATACTTTGTTTAATAATTACACCAGGATATCGACTGCGTGTAACCCAAGGTTTTAATACTTTGTTAACAATTACACCAAGTGTCCTTGTATATAATTTCACCCCTGTTTTAATAATTCTAGTGACTATTAATCCATTCCCGTGTCCGGTTAAATGAACGATTATTCGTACATATAAATATCCCGCCCATCGTGTCCAATCGAGTGTATATGGTTATTTATAGGTACGTCCAATTGTAAATCTTTATATTAAAATTAACAAACTATCATTTAGTTAAACAAATATAAAGCCCATTAATAGCCCATAGTCTAATTTTCACAAGTGTCGTTCTTTTGTCCAAACCCCAATTATGGTACAAAGCCCAATTACCCAAATTTAAATATTTTTAGCCCAACATCATGATTATTTCGGCTTAAATAAGCATAATAATAATTTAGCTACGAGACATTAATGTAAAAAGGTTGAACATAACTTACAATGATTAAAAATAGCGTAGCATTACACGGACAGAATTTCGACTTACACCCTTACAACATTCGCTAACATACCCTTATTATTAGAAATTAAAATTAAAATTATAATATATATATATATATATATATATATATATATATATATATATATATATATATATATATATATATATATATATACGTTGAGATAGATAGATAAAAGGATGGATATATTAGATCAAAACACGCGAATTTATAGGCATGTGGCATGTCACCTACCACCATGCGATCGCATGGCTTTTTGCCTTCCGCATGGCCCCTTTTTCCAGCTCACAGGTCTTTGTTTTCTTGTTTGCCAACAGATTATATAAATAAATATAATATATAAATAATTTTAGTAATTATTTAAATATTATATTATATTTATGTGCATAGTTGACTTGTAATTTTTAGTCCGTTGCGTCGAGCGTTGAGAGTTGACTTTGGTCCCGGTTCCGGTTTTTCGAACGTCCTTGCGTACAATTTAATATCTTGTACTTTGCGTTTTGTGTCTTGTACTCTTGTAATTTTGAGACGTTTCTCATCAATAATTGGAACCTCTTTGATTGTACTTTGTACTTTTGAGCTTTTTGGTCGTTTGTGTCTTCAATTCGTCGAATCTGTCTTTTGTCTTCACCTTTTATTATTTAAACGAATATCACTTGTAAATAGAACAATTGCTACTAAATGCTTGTCTTTCTTGAGGGATAATGCTATGAAATATATGTTCGTTTTTAGCATTATCACCAATCAATCAATTTCTTTACTTCATCCCTTCTTGTTTCTCCTTTTCTCGCAGATATGGCAGTCGACTTTAGATGTTCGAATGGTTGTCTTGTTCGTTTAAAACAGTAATATGCAGCTGCAGAAACTAACGTTACAGCTGCATACATGAGTGGTTGTGTGATGTTAAGTTGATGATAGAAGATGTTTGTTTCGTGGTGTATCACTATAATATAGTCCAACAGCGACAGTAGTAGATATAGCAGTTAACAGTGGTTTTCGTGCAGGTGATGATTTGGGTTCAAGGTGGTGGTAGTGCTTACAAAGAAGAAACAGATAATTTAGAGGTTTGATGGTAGTTCAAGAGATGGTGGTGTTCTAGGAGATGGGTTTCAATTAGAAAACAACAAGTGCACTACGATGGTGTTGGGTATGTTCAGGAGGCTGTAATGGAGGCTTTCAATGGTTGTAGATGGTGGTGATGGTTGGTGTTTGTTATGGTTATGGGTGGTGATAAAAAAGGATTGGTGATTTAAAGTGAAGGTGGTCGAAATGGAACCAAATAGCAGCGGTAACAGTGATAGTTGCAGTTATGGTTGTGGTTAATCGTAGCTGAACCGGAACACGAATAGTAGTATTAAACGAGCTGGTTCACGACACTCAGCTGCATCAGAAAACAAAAGAGAAAATAGGTGCAGCCGTAGTGGTTTTGTTTGGATGGTGTTTTGGTTGATTTTCAAAGTGGGTAAAGTGATCATGGAGTTTATCATAATGTTTGGTTGTTTTGTAGTAGAAAGGAAATCACAGATTGATTTAATCGTACAATCAAGGAAAGGAAATAAAATAAAAAGAAATAAAAATTTGATTTGATCCCTAACCGAATTTTGTCTTATGCTTGGGATCGAATCTTAATCGTACAAATTTAAAGACACAAAACAAAATGGATGACAGTATGATAGCAAAGTTAAATATAATCAAATGATAATATTTAGGTATTTCTTAATATTAACTAATTATAAATATATTAATAATAAATAATATTAGTAATAATAAATAATAGTACTGAGTTTTAATAATAGAATTACTAATAATAATAAAAGGGATTCTAATATTGTTAATGATATAATATGTAATAATATTTATTATTATTATTATTATTAACATTAATAATAATGAGAGTAATAATGATAAATGTAATAATAATAGAAATTAATTTTTTTTAGTAATCATCTTAGTAATAATTATAACAATAATTAAAATTGTAGTTTCAATCATTCTTATAATAATATTTGTATTTATCATCTTTATTATGATAATCATGGCCTTAAAATTATATTTATAATAATAATAATATAATACTAATGTTGATATTAATGCCAATAATAATAATAGAAGAAACAATAATATTGTTATAACTATATTTTTATTTGTGATTAAGTTTAATTTATTATTATTACTTATTATTAATTATGTAACATTTACTCATTATATAATATATATATATATTATATAATACTATATTGAGTAATTAATGTTTATATATTTTAATATATTATAATATACATGCAATTAATAATTTCGTATAGAGGATATATATATATATATATATATATATATATATATATATATATATATATATATATATATATATACACAGATTCATTTTTATAACAACTTAATTACTTTGTATATTACTTTATATTTTCAATTCAAATGATAATTTTGTATTATATTAATTTAAGTTAACATATACACTTATAATAGTATGTATATATTTTTTTATTTACATATTTATTTACACATTTGTTCGTGAATCGTCGGGAATAGTCAAAAGGGCAAATGCATTCATGTAACTGTTCCAAAGTTTTCGAGACTCAACATTACAAACTTTGCTTATCGTGTCGGAAACATATAAAGATTAAGTTTAAATTTTGTCGGAAATTTCCGGGTCATCACAATAAATTCGAAGTACAAAAGCATCCGGTACTTTGGATGGGGCTTGTTGGGCCCAATAGATCTATCTTTAGGATTCGTGTCAATTAGGGTGTCTGTTCCCTAATTCTTAGATTACCAGACTAAAAAGAGGCATATTCGGTTTAATAATTCAACCATAGAATGTAGTTTCGATTACTTGTGTCTATTTCGTAAAACATTTATAAAAGCAGCGCATGTATTCTCAGTCCCAAAAATATATATTGAAAAAGCCTTTAAAAAGGGAGCAAATGAAACTCACTATCCAATATTTTGTAGTAAAAATATTCATACGACAAAGCTGAACAATGCAGGGTTGGCCTCGGATTCACGAACCTATATCATTTGTATATTCATTAAAACATATAATAGTAATCGAACAGTTTATATATTATTATTAATGATATAATTTTTATATCAATAACTTATTTACTTCATTATATTTTCATTTTATATATATATTTTTAAGTAAAAGTATAAATTTTGTTTTGTTACATGAAATAAATATATTTATCTCATTCGTTTGTTAAAACAGTAATTTAGTAATACAAAATAATATTTAAGATGATAAAATAATTATAATACCCATATTAATAATAATGATAATAGTATTAATAATTCTATTAATGATAACGTTAATGATAGTTTTTAACAAAAATCTCATAATAATGATAATAATAGTAGTTTTTAATAAATTGAATAATTTAATAATACTGGTAATAATTAATAATTAATAATTAATACTTAATAACTATCTTATTACTAATGATAAACTTAATAATAATACCCTTGTTAATAATAACAATAATAAGTTTAAAATGATACTAGTACTATAAATAATGTTATTAATACTTAATGGTGTTACTTAATAACAAAATGATAATAATATTAGTCATAGTACTTATGTTTACATAATAATAATAATGATAATAATAAATAGTAGTTATAATAATACCTATCATATCTATAATAATAATTCGTTTACTAATAATGATAATAAAAACAATAATACTTATAATAATAATAATAATAATAATAATAATAGTAATAATAATAATAATAATAATAATAATAATAATAATAATAATAATAATAATAATAATAATAATAATAATAATAATAATAATAAATGAGAACTACCTTGTAAGCTTTTTCTAAAAAAAAATTGCCATCGCCCAGGCTCGAACCCTCAACCTCCCGCTAACACACAAACACCCTTAACCATTGCTCTGTTTCGTTTTATCTGAAATAAATCCCATTTCATTTTTATTTAATCCGTAATTACAGTTTCATCATCTTCTTCATAAAAACAAAACTCATTTAAACATTTCATCATTAACACCATTTCATCTCTTCATCATCTAATTACTACTCATCATAATACCATGATCATCATCCTTTAACCACATCATCATTAAACTTACGATATCACCACATCATTGTCATTCGTTGTCCAACACTAATCAAGAACGAGCAAGGTTGTAATTACAGAAATGAATAGCAGTAGTCGAGATTATTTGGGTGTCGATTGTACTGAAAGAAAAAGAAGTAGAAATCGTCGAGTAGAACCAGGGATATAAACGATGGACTGCACTCTTAGCCCACTATCCCCTCCTAAGCCCAATCCATACAATAGAATAAGCCTAAAAGAATAATTAGCAGTCGAATTACAAAAACATATAATCAGTTAGCTTGTCACCAGCTGGATTCCATCGAACATCTTTATACAGCAACCTATTTTGTCTCGTTTACAGTATAATATTATTTTAGTCTTTATGATTAAAAGGAAACTAGTGGGTGTCGGCTGTAGCTCTCATAAATTAACAATAACAATCACATCCACCCATATAACAAGTGGGTTTGTGTATCGAATACTATTTATCTTAGCAGGTAAAGGGGTGTTTGATTGAGATGGTTCGACAGAAATATCATAGCAACGACGATATGAAGTTGCAGGTTCAATGTAGCAACGGTTCTGTGGATTGTGGGTTTCATTTTGTACAGGAAAACAGCCCGGCTATTCAGTACGACAGAGAGATATTCGATAGAGGTGGCTGTAAACAGGAAGTTTGGATGGTGGTTTCAGTTAATGATTAATTCAAAGTTTTATCTTGTTGAGGGGTTGAACTGATGAACCAGAAAACAGAAATATAGACACCATGTTGTCGAGTAATTAGTGGGTCTGTGACGGCAGTGATTTGGTGATTCATGATGGTGTTTCATGGTGATGAGATTGTTGTGTGGTTCGAACGAAAACATAAAAAAATAATATAGAAGCGTCTCAATTGTTACGGTGTCGTGGTGGTTGTCGAAAACTGAAACAGATAAACGAATGGTGGTGTGGTTGTTCACGTCAAAACAGAAGGCGGAAATTCGAAATAGAAAGAAGAGAGAAAGAAATATATAAAGGTGGTCTAGGAGATTATAGGTTGTGATGGTGGTGACTTGGGCTGTGTTGGTGATCGAAGAAGTCGATCAAAAGATGGTACTTGGTGGGTTATGATGGTGTAGGGTTGTTTGTTGTGTCCTCGACAACGAAACAGAAAAACAGCAAAACCCATGTTGGTTTATGGTTTTCGATCAGAAAAAGGAAACAGAAAGCTGTCGTGTGTTGGTGGTGGTTGTTTAATGGGTTTTGGGTCGGTTGCAATAGACAGTTTAACAGCAACAACTGTATAAACGTTTCTCTTCTTTGTACATCAACAGAAAAGAAAATAAAAAATGTAGCGATCGATCAATATTGTTTATCATTACCTTATCATCAATATTCGTTATTGTAGTAGAAAGAAAAGAGAGTAGTAGGTGATTGTCTTGGCTTTGGGTCTGACCGGAACAGGAAGTCCACAACAACCATGGTGGCGGTTTTAGGGTGATTAAAGGTGGGTTAGGGTGGTTGTGGTAGTTTTGGTGGTCTGACATACACATGATCGAGTTGTTGTTTCATGGTGCACTTGGTGATTTAAACAAGGGTGGTGGCGATTACTATGGTGGGTTCAAGAAGAAGAAAAGTGGATGAGAGGGAGAGAGAGAGATAAGTGGATTCAATGCATTCGAATGTATATGTATATGCATAATAATATGATGAAGACAACAAGGACAAATTCAACATAGTAATCCCATTTTAATTATCACGGGTGTTTGAATCAATCAATTAAACACAGTACATCATTAATCATTCAATCAATATTCAATTAGTAGGAGTGGAAGATTTGTTTGTATTGATAATCTAAATTCGACTGGTAACCAGATTAGAGACAGGAAAACAAATTGGATAGTGATGTTAAACATATTCATATCATTGATCTGAATTTTAATCTATACTTAGTTAACAATAATAATAATTAATATTAATAATAATAATACTTTTAACAATAAAAGTACTAATAGAAATAATAATATTAATATTAAGATAATGATGTCTTAGCAGAGTAGTATATAAAATAGCTTATATTTTTGCAGAAAATACTATTAAATATGATACAATTTTACACAAGATATTTATTTATTTATAGAATGGATATACTTAAACCTTGCTACAACACTTATAGGCAGTGTACCTAATCGTACAGTAGTGTAGTTTTTAGTAAGTCCGGTTCGTTCCACATGGAATCTTTTTAAACAAAGCTTAACGCTATATTAGTTTACTTTTATAAAAATACAAATATATATATATAAGTAATATTATTATTATAAAGGGGGGTTTTTACCGTTTAATGACCGGTTTGTCGATTTTAAAACTTTAGTCGCAGTTAAAACCAAATGTAAAATATTAAAAATAAATACAAGACTTAAATTAAAGCATAAAGTAAATAACGATAATGAAATTGCGAATAATAAAAGTGCGATAAAATAAACTTGCGATAATTAAAAAGCACGATAATTAAAAGTGCAATTAAATACAATAACAATAAAAATGCGATAATTAGAAGTGCAATTAAATATAAAATAAAGGAAATTAAATATGAAATAAAAGAATTATGCTTATTTAAACTTCCGTAATCATGATGTTTGACGTGTTGATTTTAGTTTTATGCCCATGGGTTAGTTGTCCTTTGTCCTGGATTATTTAATATGTCCGTCTGGTTTTTGTCCATAACAGTCCATCAGTCATAAATATAAAGAACGAAAGCCTTCGTCAAATTATTCTTATTTCCGAAGTCAAATATTCCAACTAATTGGGGATTCGAATTGTAACAAGGTTTTAATACTTTGTTTAATGAATACACCAGGTTATCGACTGCGTGTAAACCAAGGTTTTACTACTTTGTTAACAATTACACCAATTACCCTTGAATGTAATTCACCCCTGTTTCAACAGGTCTATTAACTATTAATCCAGTTCCGTATCCGGTAAAATGAATAATTATTGGTATTTATAGATATCCCGCCCACCGTACCCAGTCAAGCGTATGTGGTTATATATAAATACGTCGAATTATAAGTTTGTATATTAAATTAACAAGGTATTGTTTAGTTAATATAAAACCCATTAATAGCCCATAGTCTAATTTCCACAAGTGTCGTTCTTTTGTCCAAACCCCAATTATGGTACAAAGCCCAATTACCCAATTTTAGTAATTAGCCCAACATCATGATTACTTCGGATTAAATAAGCATAATAATAACTTAGCTACGAGACATTAATGTAAAAAGGTTGAACATAACTTACAATGATTAAAAATAGCGTAGCGTTACACGGACAGAATTTTGACTTACACCCTTACAACATTCGCTAACATACCCTTATTATTAGGATTAAAATTAAAATTAAAATTAAAATTAAAATATAAATATAAATATATACGATATAGATAGAGAGCTTTATAGGGAGTTTCAGAAATTGGGGCTCCGCGACTCGCGGCCAATTTTGCCTTCAAACTCCGCGAGTCGCGGAGTTTACTTTTACAGCTCACCCATGTTTGGAGTCTTTCTTGCCGACGATTTATTTTATATATATAATATATATATAATTAATATAATTAATTATATATTATATTATATTTATATACATAGTTAACTTGTAATTTTTAGTCCGTTGCGTCGAGCGTTAAGAGTTGACTCTGGTCCCGGTTCCGGATTTTCGAACGTCCTTGCGTACAATTTAATATCTTATACTTTGCGTTTTGAATCTTGTACTCTTGTAATTTCGAGACGTTTCTTATCAATAATTGGAACCTCTTTGATTGTCTTTTGTACTTTTGAGCTTTTTGGTCGTTTGCGTCTTCAATTGTCGAATCTGTCTTTTGTCTTCACCTTTTATTATTTAAACGAATATCACCTGTAAATAGAACAATTGCAACTAAAAGCTTGTCTTTCTTGAGGAATAATGCTATGAAATATATGTTCGTTTTTAGCATTATCAAATATTCCCACACTTGAGCGTTGCTTGTCCTCAAGCAATATCGTCTTGAAATACTAGAATCACTTCTTTATTCTTCACACTTTGTACATCAGTGATTTCTATACGGTGGTATAAACAATGGTAGTAACGATATGGTTTACAGTCCCACATGACTATAAAAATTTAGATCCATTAAGGAAATTGGATCTTTATGAAAACATTTGATCTTTTGAAAATTAAATCTAGTTTTTACCCTAGATAAGTTTTCCGGAATAACCCTTTACCGGTGTTTGCAAAATATTTTTGTGGGTTTGGTGGGTTTCAGATTTGAAAATTTTAGCTCAAAACTTATGGTTTTGTGTCACCCACTTGCTAACCTTGTATTTGGAAAGCAACACGTCCAGTTTACTTGTCCCGTATATTACCTTTCGGTAAACTACCGTCCGGTTGTAAAGGAAAGCGTTGAACAAGCAACTGTTAAGGCAATGTCCCCTGACATGCTTTTAATTATGGTCTATAACGTGTCGAACGCAATTACTATCCTTGGTAGGAGCAATAGTAAAGCTCACCCTTATAATTTTTCGGTCTGGCACAAGGTCCTGTCTTTGACCACTATGCAACCACCGTTCTTACGGTTGACACCCGATTTAGTTCAGGTGACCTAATGAATTCCAGGTGAATTCCTAGGATTTTACGTTCAATGGTAATGAACGCATTGAAAATAGGGTTTTCAGAAAACAAATCGGTTTGTAATTTTGATCAAAATATTTTCTCGTTCAAGCTCGAGTTTAGATATCATTGAATTCCATGAGTTTGTAATTCTCAATCTTTAAGGTCAATCTCTAGGATTGAGTAATATCAGTCTTAAAAGCTGATTTTTAATCTTTAAGGAGATTATCCTTTCTGGGGATCTGATTCATTAGTCTTATCCAGCTAATTTGCATGGTGCCCCCCCATTGTACGAGATAAATCCTTCTCATGGTTAGGATAAATTTGACCACTTGGCGACCCTGTTTAATGCTGAGGTCCGTGGATTTCCTGCTGATTTTAGTGATGACTTTTCTAGATTTTTCGTCAACCTACAGCTGGTCTGGACGACAACTTCATGACCTAAATCAAGAAGCGCGTGTCATTTTCGGAAGACTTTACTTCCTTTTAATGATGGAATTGATTCATCGTGTAGATCCATCTTTCTTTTCTTTCATAGGGTAAAACAGTTTAGTTTAGTCCAAAGCAAAAGTATTTTCAGTTATTTGTTACAGATATATGTGACATATGTTTAAGATAATTTGGTAAATTTTCCCACACTTGGCTTTTATTTTCCTTTTTATCGTCCTCTATTCCATTTTAAATGAATTTTAACATTTTGGTTTGTTTCTCAATTTATGTCCTTTCCGAGGTAACAATAATTTCGGTGTTAGCACCTAGTTTTATCGTTCATAAATATGTATAAACATGATTTTGAGTTCATTTAATTGAAAATTTTTACTAGAATTGGGTAGTCAGTATATAAGACTAGGGCTGTTCTTTATTATCAGAGAGCACTAGATTCTAATACAACTACTGCTTTACTAGTATTTTTAATGGTAACCAAGTGTTTAAGATAAAAATTTTAAAATCTGAAAGAATTTAACCCCTTCCCACACTTAAGATCTTGCAATGCCCTCATTTGCAAGAAATCAGTAATAATTTAAATTATTGAGGGTGATTTGTGTGAAAATGATTAAATTTTTACCAAAGTTTCCAAATATATTGGCGTTTGTTTGCTGAATGATAAATGGTGCACATCATTTGTTCATTCCGTCTTGTTGTTATTTCACATATATTTTGCATCTTGTCGTCAAAATTAGTTGCTTTTGCTGAACTTAATGCCAGTCTTTGAAAATGCGTTGTTTTACCCTGTTGTGTACATAAGATAAACTGCAAACATATATACATATTTTTGAAGTTTGGTATATTACCCCACATTCAAAAATTATTAAAATCTAAGAATAAAAGTTAGACAATTATAAAAACTATTACAATATTAACAAAAGTATTAAACGTATCAATCATTACAAATTACAAAATAAATAAAACTAAGTATACTAAGGATGATACTGGTACCAATAGGGGTTCCAGGCATAACCATAGGTGCTATAGAATGCTTCGGCAGGGTTATACGTAGGATACGGTGGTTGCATCTCTATAGACCAGGGAGGGAAGATGGGTTTCGGTGTAGGAATATAGTTTCTACCTATATGTTGGCAATGAGCTATGATTTGGTTCTGATGAACTTGCCAATCTTCAAATATTCTCTGTCTAGCATTTTCGTACTCCTGTGAAGCTATAAACCTTTGTATTTCTTGCATCTCATTTCCCCCTCCTACATTACCTTGCTGTTGGTTTCTCTCAACCTGTGGATGTCTACCATGGTATGGTACTGCGGCGTTATTTCGCCTCTTCAAAACTTTCGCACCATGGTATACATTTAAACCTATAGTATCGCGGGGTTCTGGTTCTTCGACTAATAATCCCCCCCGACTTATATCCACACCGAGATATTCACCAATCAAAGTAATAAAAATACCACCTCCTATTATGCTATGCGGTCTCATCCCCCGAACCATAGCTGATAAATAATAACCCACACAATACGGTATACTTACAGCGCTTTGTGGGTCTCGAATACACATATGGTAAAACAAATCCTGTTCATTTACCTTTTCCTTGTTCTTACCCCTTTGTGTAATCGAATTAGCTAAAAACCTATGAATCACTCTTAATTCGGCTCTATCTATATCCAAATAAGAGTAATTTCCCCCTTTGAAACGGTGATGGCTTGTCATTTGACTCCACACACCGTGTGTATCAAAATTTTCATCTATCTTTCTACCGTTTAGTATCAACCCTCTACAATCGGCAGATGCTAACTCCTCAGGCGTATATATATGTAAAGCCTGAGCCATGTCCAGTAAAGACATGTGGCGCATCGAACCGCCTAACAAAAATCTAATAAAAGAACGATCGGTTAAACTAGCTACCCGATCATTCAACTCTATACTACACAACAATTCTTCACACCATACTTTATATACAGGTCTACGCATGGTGAATAAACGTACCCAGTCATTAAAAGTAGAATTACCATACCTCTGTACAAGTAATTCCCTAATTGGCCCGGCCAATTCTACAGCTTCTAAGGGTCCCCATTCTATGACCCTCGGCACCTCAACAACCTTAGAATGAAGAGTATGCAAACCCCTTTGATATTTTGGATAATCTATCCAAAGTCTGTCAAATCTTAGGTTCGGGTGCAACTCTTCCAAGTGCATATCAGAAAATGTCATGACTGGATGAGGTATATCCTGCTTGTAGTAGTTATCCACCTCCTGTTGTTCCGCATTCTCAGCAGGAGCATTGCGAGCTTGGGATGAAGATTCACCCCTTTCAGTCTGCAAAACACATCAAACACAATTTTTGTGCATCCAAATATGCATTAGTGTCAGCAAAATCATCAATCAAAATAATTACAATGACATGATTAATTTATATCAAACTTAAGCTTATTTTCATATTTTCATCAAATCTACACTTTTTCAAATAAGCATATACGAAAATGTTCGCCAAGTTCATAAGCATTCAACTCAAATAACATGTCATAATAATCATTACTAGCAATTAAACAAGTTTCAAATGGCATTATCTTTCAAAAATCAAGTTCATGAATTTTAGACTTGAAAAAGTCCACTTTAATTCTCAAAATCATGTTTAGGCTCAAAGTTTGGATCATTTAACTACCTAGACATGTTACACTACTTAATTTAGCAACAATTCATGACAAAAATCGGCCATAACCTGTTTATATCAAAAAGCCCCAAATTTGCTCAAGAACACAAACCCTAGATTACTCAAAATTTGAAGTTTAAGACTTCTAATCATGTTAAACAGCATCAATCTAGGTTATACAAGCATAATACATAAACAATTTAAGCCTAATTACACTAAAAAACATCAAAATCAAATTGGGGAAAAAAATTGCTCAAGAACACTAATTTCGGATTAAATGGTGTTTAGGTGTAGAAATTTACCGTTTTTCTTGAGTAATTCCTTGATAACATCCTTCTCAACATGATTTTAGTAAAAGATTTGGTGATTAACGGTTAAAAATTGTGATTTTGGGGGTTTTTTCTCGGGTTTTTTCGTGCAGTTTTTCCCAGTATGTTTTTGTTTTGGGTTGGGACTGATCTGTTATGCGTTTATATTTTTTTTCTGTATTTTGGTCCCTCCGCGACTCGCGGAGTTTGGTATTTTTTTTTTTTTATAATCTTTAACTTATTAAAACAATTAATTAATTAATTTTAAAATTTTGTTTCCCTTGTTATTTAGGACGAGGTCGTTTCGGATCGATGTCCTAGTCCGTCCTTCGACAAAATTTTAAAATTTGTCTTTTTGTAGCGATTGTTTTAAAAGCTAAGATTTTTGGGGTTTTTAATGTTTTTGGCATACTTTAATTCAATAAGATTAAAAATAATGATAATAAAAGTTCTCGTCCCTCCCTCGGGTAAAGCAATTTCGGTTCAAAGACCTAGTCTTCAACTTACGACGAATTTTAAAAATCATATTTTTAACTTAATGAGATAAAGTAAATTTTTGTTTTTAAATTCACACAATTTAAATATAAAATTCAAAATTAATATTAAAAATTCACACCAAACTTAATTTTAAAAATTCATATTATAAATTCACACCAAACTTATATTAATTTTTCAAATATTTACAATTTTAAAAATATTGTTTTTACAAAGTTTACAATATTAATTTAAGATTTAAATATTAATTTTAAAAACATGGTAAAAATAAAATTAAAAATCTTTTTGGCTTTTTATCCCACTTTAATCAATCAAATATTATCAAAAATATGCGCCCCTCTTTTCGGTAAAGTAATTTCGGTTTCAAAACCTAATTTAACTCATGACGAATTTTTGAAATATTTTGGGTTGATTGTTTAAAGATATTTATACCTTAAGAATAAACGTTAAATTTCGCAGTGATGTAATAAATTTTTGAATGATATCAATAATTTCGGTCGCCAAACCTAATTTTATTCAATACCAATTTAATACTTTTTAGCGAACAAATTAGCGTTTATTATCAAAAGGTTAAAAATAAAAATAAAAATAAAAACTGTACAGACATACCTGTGAAATAGATTTCTTAGTTATATGATCTATCCCATTCATAAGATAGTCAGTTTAATTGGTTTTACATGGCTACATAGGCGTAACCTCGAGCATTCAGTGTCTTTTCTTCTAAACATATGAACGGTCCGTCTCTGCATAAAGTAACAAATTCGGTATTTGAATAGGTTTGATTATTTGAACATTTACCTCCATGTGACCATTTTCCGCATTTGTGATATCTTTCTAGGTGTCGTGCTCTTCTTTTCGCTGCGGATTTTGATTTTCCTTTACCAAATTGTAGCTTATTATCTTCGCATCTGGATTCTTTTCTAACTCCGTCCATTCTTTCTCTGATTACTGATACTATTTCACTCGGAAGTGTGTCATTATTACGTTTAGTGATCAAAGCGTGTAGCATTAGACCATGGTTTAGTTCACAGGCAGTCTTCATTTTGTAAAAACCTAAAAAAATAAAAATTCAGAATGGGGGGAGAAGACTAGTTCTTTAGGGTCTGCTAGGGAAAGACCATTCGGGTTCCATTTTCGAGAACTACACGAAAACAGACAATCTAACTCTAACAGAAATACATAAACCCCTTTGATTCTCCCCACACTTAGTTGGCTGTGGTATCGAAATTGTGATTAACATTATTTTCAATTGAATCATCAACAACTTGTATATCTTTGGCTTTTACTTCAATCCATTTGTTGATTTCCTCCGTAACTTTCACAAATTCAACTAACATTGCCTTTTCTTTTGACGATAAATTGGATATTAATCGGTTATATAACTTAAAGTTTCCTTTAATCTTAGCATCGTGAATCCGTTTATAAAGTTTCTTCGTTGAGCTGTTAAAAATGGATTCATCTAATTTCGTATCATCAATGGCATTCTTTGTAATTGGATCATCATTAAGTGTTTCTTCATCTTCCCCACACTTATGCATTTTTATTGGTCTAACAGTTTTGGTTTGTGGAGATCTAAACTTTCGGTTCACAAAGGTGATCGATGTATCACCATTCCTAAGTCTTATTCTACCTTCTCTTACATCAATGAATGCCTCGGTGGTTGCTAAAAATGGGTGACCTAGAATTAGAGGAATATCAAGGTTTTCCTCCATATTAATCACTATGAAGTTTGTAACAAAGGTCAAACTTCCCACGTTAACAAGTAAATTATTTGCTATTCCAACCGGGTGTTTAATGGTTTAGTCAAATGATTGAACACCTATTTTGGTTGGTTTTAATTTACCCATGCCTAATCTTTTGTATAAGGAAAGAGGCATAATATTTGCACTTGCTCCTAAATCTGCGAGTCCATTATATACAGCACCATCATTAAGTAAGCAAGAAATGATAAATTCACCCGGGTCTCCTGCTTTAGTAAGTCGAGTTGGTTTGTAAACCTTTTTCGGGTGTTTTTTCCTTGGTTCTTTCATTTCTATTTGAATTTCTTGTTCACATTTTTTTTCGTTTCTTGGAATGGGAGGTTTGTATAGGAATTCTTCTTCATCACTCAAATTTGAATCCTCCCTATATTCCAGTTTTGATTTTTCATATGTTGTTGATAACATATTTATGTTTTCATTTTGAAGGTTTTCTTGGGTGGTGAAATTATGATTAACTTCATTGTCAACTTCCATCGGACCATGTATGTAATGTTTAACTCTGTGACCATTAACTTTAAATTCAATCCCATTTGAATTTATCAATTCTATCGTTCCGTATGGGAAAACTCTTTTGACTATGAATGGTCCAGACCATCTTGATTTTAATTTTCCAGGAAATAGCTTGAATCGTGAATTGAAAAGAAGAACTCTGTCTCCTTCCTTAAATTCTTTTGAACTTCTGATTCTTTTATCATGCCATTTCTTCGTTCTTTCTTTATAGATTAACGAATTATCGTATGCTTCATGTCTTAATTCTTCTAATTCGTTTAGTTGACTTAATCGTAGACGTCCGGATTCATGTAAATTAAGATTACATGTCTTTAAAGCCCAAAATGCTTTGTGTTCAATTTCTACTGGAAGATGACATGCTTTTCCATAAACAAGTCTAAAAGGTGTGGTTCCAATTGGAGTTTTGTAGGCTGTTCTAAAAGCCCAGAGTGCATCCTCCAATTTAATGGACCATTCCTTCGGATTTGATCCTACGGTTTTCTCTAGAATACGTTTTAAAGCTCGGTTGGTATTTTCAACTTGTCCACTTGTTTGTGGATGATATGCGGTGGAGATTTTATGAGTTACTCCATATCTTTTAAGAACTTTCTCAAGTTGATTATTACAGAAATGAGTACCCCGATCACTTATTACAGCTTTCGGTGTTCCAAACCTTGCAAAAAGACGTTTTAAAAAGTTGACTGCAACTCGTGCATCGTTAGTTGGGAGAGCTTGTGCTTCCGCCCATTTAGATACATAATCAATGGCTACGAGTATATATAGATTATTATGAGATTTTGGAAATGGACCCATAAAGTCAATACCCCAAATGTCAAATACTTCACATACTTGGATGACATTTTGTGGCATTTCATCACGTTGACTTATTTTTCCGGCCCTTTGACAAGCATCACAGGATTTGCAAAGAAGGTGTGCATCTTTGTAAATTGTAGGCCAATAGAATCCAGCATCATAAACTTTTCTTGCTGTTAGTTGAGGCCCATAATGCCCTCCTGTTGGTCCTGTGTGAAAATGGTTTAATATTTTACTAGCTTCATCTCCAAATACACATCAGCGTATTATTCCATCGGGACAACTTTTAAACAGATGTGGATCTTCCCAAAAATAGTGTTTTATATCACTGAAGAATTTCTTTCGTCTTTGGTACGATAATCCTTTTTCAAGGAATCCACAAACTAAGTAGTTTGCATAGTCTGCAAACCATGGAATTTCATTATAATCTATCTTCAATAGATATTCGTCAGGAAAGTTGTCTTGTATGGCAGATTCATTTAGAACTTCTAATTCAGGATTTTCAAGACGAGAAAGATGATCAGCGGCGAGATTTTCTGCTCCTCTTTTATCTCGGATTTCAATATCAAACTCTTGTAAGAGTAAGATCCAACGGATTAATCTTGGTTTAGCATCTTGTTTCGAAAATAGGTATCTAAGAGCAGAATGGTCGGTATAGACCACCGTTTTTGCTAGAACGAGATATGATCAAAATTTGTCAAAAGCAAAGACAATAGCAAGGAGTTCTTTTTCAGTAGTTGTATAGTTCATTTGTGCTCCTTGTAACGTCTTACTAGCATAATATATAGGTTGAAATCGTTTTTCAATCCTTTGTCCTAAAACGGCTCCCATTGCAAAATCACTTGCATCGCACATTAGTTCAAATGGTAGATTCCAATTTGGTGTGATCATGATCGGCGCATTAGTGAGTTTCTCTTTAAGAATATTAAAAGATTTGATACACTCATCTGAAAAGATGAATGGAGCATCCTTTTCTAGGAGTTTATTCATAGGAGTGGCAATTTTAGAAAAATCTTTTATGAAACGTCGGTAAAAACCGGCATGCCCTAGAAAACTCCTAACTCCTCTAACATTGGTGGGATGTGGAAGTTTAGCAATTACATCTACTTTAGCTCTATCCACTTCAATTCCTTCTTTTGAAATTTTATGTCCAAGAACGATGCCTTCTTTAACCATGAAATGGCATTTCTCCCAATTAAGAACTAGATTTGATTGTTCGCATCTAATGAGCATTCGTTCAAGATTAACTAGACATGATTCAAATGTATCACCGAAGACTGAAAAGTCATCCATGAAAACTTCCATGCATTCTTCTATCATGTCATGAAAAATCGCCATCATACACCTTTGAAAGGTTGCAGGGGCGTTGCAAAGTCCAAATGGCATGCGTTTGTAAGCAAAAGTACCATAAGGGCACGTGAATGTGGTTTTCTCTTGATCTTCGGGTGCTATTGGAATTTGAAAATATCCGGAAAATCCATCTAGAAAACAATAGTAACTATTTCCGGCTAATCTTTCCAACATTTGATCTATGAAAGGTAAGGGAAAGTGATCTTTTCTGGTGGCGTCATTTAATTTTCTATAATCAATACACACACGCCATCCTGTTACAGTCCTAGTAGGAATAAGCTCATTTTTCTCATTTGTAATGACAGTCATGCCACCCTTCTTAGGCACGCATTGAACTGGGCTTACCCATGGACTATCAGAGATTGGATAAATTAAACCTGCATCTAGCAGTTTAATAATCTCTTTCTTAACTACATCTTGCATATTAGGATTTAGTCTTCGTTGGCGTTGCACATACGTTTTATGACCTTCTTCCATAAGGATTTTATGTGTGCAATACGAAGGACTTATTCCTTTAATATCATGAATCTTCCATGCAATGGCTGGTTTATGGGCTTTCAACACAGAAATGAGTTGTGATTTCTCATTTTTAGTAAGAGAAGACGATATTATTACATGTAATTCAGATTCACCATGTAAATAAGCGTATTCCAAATGGTTTGGAAGTGGCTTTAACTCTAATTTCGGAGGTTCTTCTATCGATGATTTGTATCGATATCTGTCTTCTTCTTTTAGCATTTGAATTTCTTCTGTTGTTGGTTCATATCCATTAGCTATTAGTGTAGCTAACATTTCAGCTTCATCAATTGGTTCATTACCTTCTCCTAAAGAACATTCTCCTGTTCCTTGTAATTCTGGAAATTCTTCTAATAATTCTGCATGTGTATCAATATTTTGAATATAATAACATGTATCATCTGCAGATTGCGGTTGTTGCATTGCTCTATCAACTGAAAAGGTAACACTCTCATCCTCTATACTTAGGGTCAATTTCTTACCGAACACGTCTATCATTGCTTTAGCCGTGTTTAAGAATGGTCTTCCTAATATGAGAGGAACTTGAGAATCTTCTTCCATGTCCAGAACAACAAAATCTACTGGAAATACTAAAGTACCAACTTTAACTAGCATGTTCTCCATTATCCCTCTAGGATATTTTATTGATCTATCGGCTAGTTGTATGCTTATTCTGGTTGGTTTCAATTCTCCAAGGTCTAGTTTAGCGTATAGTGAATATGACATTAAATTTATACTAGCACCTAAATCTGCCAATGCTTCTATTGAACTAAGACTACCCAGAAAACATGGAATTGTGAAACTTCCTGGATCAGATAGTTTTTCTGGTATCTTATTCAACAGCACTGCTGAACAATTAGCATTCATAGTAACAGCCGAGAGTTCTTCCATTTTCTTTCTATTTGAGATTAGATCTTTCAAGAATTTAGCATATCTAGGCATTCCTGAAATCACATCAATGAAAGGAAGATTTACATTTATCTGTTTAAACATATCCAAGAATTTGGATTGCTCGGCTTCAAGTTTCTCTTTCTTCATTTTACTCGGGTAAGGAAGTGGTGGTTGGTATGGTTTAACATAAGGTTTAGCCTTAACTGTGCTATCTTCATTAACCTTTTCAACTACCGGTTCTTTTTTCTTATCTTGATCAGGTTGTGGTTCTTGTGGAGTAGGAATAGCTTCATCAGAAGTTACAGGTATTTCAGGTGGTTTAAGTGTTGTACCACTTCTTGTGGTAATGGCTTTAGCTGTTTCATTCCGGGGGTTAGCATTTGTATCACTAGGTAGACTTCCCGGTTTTCTTTCACCTATTAACCTTGCTAGGTTACTTACTTCTTGTTCCAGATTTTGAATAGAAGCTTGTTGATTTCTAAATGCTTGAGCATTTTGTTCATTGGTTTGTTTTTGAGATGTGAAAAACTGCGTTTGAGTTTCAACTAGCTTTGTCATCATATCTTCTAAATTCGGCTTTTTGTCATCGGTTTGTTGTGGTGGTTTGTTTTGAAAATTAGGTCTTTGCTGATTGTAAGTATTATTGGATACTTGTTGATTGCTAGGACCTTGTTGGTTGTTGTATGGAATATTTCTGCTATAATTCTGGTTTTGATTGTAAATCGGTCTTGGCGGTTGATAATTATTCTGATAATTATTTCCAGTCCTTTGGTTTATGTATGAAATATTCTCTCTTTGTTCCATTGTTAATTCAATACTGAGACAATCTTTTGTCAAATGTGGTCCTCCACATTGCTCACAACTAATTCGTTTTGAGTGAATATCTTTAGTCATCTTTTCCATTCGTCTCTCCACAGCATCTATCTTTGCGGAAATGGAATCTAAGTCATGGCTAGAATCGGCTCTAGCTGCTTTAGATGATCTAACGATGTCTTTTTCTTGGTGCCACTCATGTGAGTGAGAAGCAGTGTTATCAATAATTTTGTAAGCATCAGTTTCGGTTTTCTTCATAATAGAACCACCAGCTGCTATATCTATGTCTTTCCTTGTAGTGATGTCGCATCCTTGGTAGAATATTTGTACTATTTGACAGGTGTCTAAACCATGTTGCGGACATCCTCTTAACAACTTTCCATATCTAGTCCATGCCTCATATAGAGTTTCATTCGGTTTCTGTGTAAACGTAACAATTTCTGCTTGAAGTCTTGCGGCTTTAGATGCAGGAAAGAATTGTTTAAGAAATTTGTCAACTAAAACATCCCATGTATCAATCGCCCCTTCAGGTAACGATTCCAACCAATCTTTGGCTTCTCCCTTTAAAGTCCAGGGAAATAACATGAGATATATCTGTTCATCCTCCACTTCTCGGATTTTAAATAGTGTGCAGATCCTATTAAAGGTACGTAGATGTTCATTTGGATCTTCCTTCGGCGCACCACTAAATTGGCATTGATTAGTCACCATATATAGAATTTGTCCTTTGATTTCATAATCTGGCGCATTAATGTCTGGATGAGTAATTGCGTGACCTTGGCCAGTGCGTTTAGCTCTCATTCGGTCTTCCATACTTAAAGGTTCCAGATTCTCCATAATTGAATTTGTTGAATCGGAATCACTAGAGGATTCTGATTTAATGGTTCGTTCCTCAACAATCTCTGTTTGAATGATTGGTGGTTCCGGAGGAAAGTTTAGTGGTTCAGGATCTACGAATCGTTCCTGAATATTCTCCGGATTCTCAATTGTGATGTCGGGTTCAAAAAATGGATTATCGGAAATTTGAACTGAAGTACTTGGTCGACTGGATGACGATTCTAAAGAAAAATCAACGGCGGTTATATTTGCTAAATGTCTTGATCTAGTTACAGGTGGTGAACGTACAAAAGGTGGTGATCGTCTTGCTCGGTGCATTCACTGAATATCCTATTAGTTTTTAAAAGGAAAGAAAAATTATAATAAGTTATCCAATTAATAGACTTTTCTGATTTTGCCCACGTTTTGAATAGCCAAAAGATGCAGCAGAGGGGCAGGATTCGTTTGGTCTCAATATAATTGAGGACTGTTTGGCTCCAATAACCCGGTCCACGTACAAATCCAACTATTACTACGAACCAGAAAATTTTGATGTCTATCAATTTAACCACTTAAAATAAATTTTCGTAATTTTAAGAAAATTAGATAAGAAGTAGAATAAAAATCTATGTCCTAAAAACTAGAATAGCGAGAAATAAGAAAGAAAAAGAGTTCGTCGAAAAAGATCGAAAAAGAAAAATGGTTGAAAAATAAAAGGTGACGGAAAAATTAAAGAAACTTATAAAACTTAAAAGTACTTGACTAACCTAACCTTATTACTACAACTAACTTAAAATTATAATCGCAAATTGAGATTACTAATTGGAATGATAATTGATACATAGGTAAAAGTCGTCTAAAAATATTAAAGCTTACAAGTAAAACTATATCCCAAATGGAAATAACTTAAAAAGAAACTAAAACTTAAAAAGGCGTTGCAAAATTCTAAAGTACCTAAATCTTAGTCTAAAGAAAAAGCATTTAAGGAATTCTACGGCAAAGACTAAAAATCTAGGAGTAAAAATAACTATGGCAAAATCTAAGTTTAAAACTAAATATGAGCTAAAAATACAAATATTACGCTAAAACGATTAAAAAGGGACAAAATATAAAAATATACAAAAAGTTGTAAAAATTACAATTTTTATAAAAATATTATTTTTATATTATTTATTTTATAAAACTATTAATTTTATAATTTAATTAAACTAATTTACTAAATAAAACAAATTAAATAAAAAGTAAAACTTAAAATAAAACTAATTATAATAATAATAATAATTAGGGTTAAATAATAATAATAATAATTAATTACCCTTAATTAATGCAGAATTAGGGTTCTGTCGCGTGTCAGGTACCCTCCGCGAGTTGCGGTATTCAAGGCATCAAACCCCGCGAGTCGCGGGGTTCCAGTTTTCAACTGACAGGTTATTTAAATTCGACGCGTTTTTCTTTATTTATTTATTTTTTTTTTATTTTCTGTTTTTAATTTTTCTGTTAAAAAAAAATATATGTGTATAATAAAAACTTATATTTAAAACTTAAATAAATAGAATTACTTTATAATTTTATAAATAAAAATCTTAAAACTAGATTTATATATATATTTTTTGTTTATATGTTTTTAAATAAAAACAAAATACTTAAATAAAACTTATATAAAAATAAAGAAACTTTATAAAAATTAAATATTTAACAAAATCTTAAAAATACTTATATTTTTGTTTTTCTTTTTATATTTTCGAATAATTAAATTTTTTTTTTTTTATATTAGCGTTGCGCTTCCGGCGTTTAAGAGTCCCCGGCAGCGGCGCCAAAAAATACTTGATGTCTTAGCAGAGTAGTATATAAAATAGCTTATATTTTTGCAGAAAATACTATTAAATATGATACAATTTTACACAAGATATTTATTTATTTATAGAATGGATATACTTAAACCTTGCTACAACACTTATAGGCAGTGTACCTAATCGTACAGTAGTGTAGTTTTTAGTAAGTCCGGTTCATTCCACAGGGAATCTTTTTAAACAAAGCTTAACGCTATATTAGTTTACTTTTATAAAAATACAAATATATATATATAAGTAATATTATTATTATAAAGGGGGGTTTTTACCGTTTAATGACCGGTTTGTCAATTTTAAAACTTTAGTCGCAGTTAAAACCAAATGTAAAATATTAAAAATAAATACAAGACTTAAATTAAAGCATAAAGTAAATAACGATAATGAAATTGCGAATAATAAAAGTGCGATAAAATAAACTTGCGATAATTAAAAAGTACGATAATTAAAAGTGCAATTAAATACAATAACAATAAAAATGCGATAATTAGAAGTGCAATTAAATATGAAATAAAGGAAATTAAATATGAAATAAAAGAATTATGCTTATTTAAACTTCCGTAATCATGATGTTTGACGTGTTGATTTTAGTTTTATGCCCATGGGTTAGTTGTCCTTTGTCCTGGATTATTTAATATGTCCGTCTGGTTTTTGTCCATAACAGTCCATCAGTCATAAATATAAAGAGCGAAAGCCTTCGTCAAATTATTCTTATTCCTGAAGTCAAATATTCCAACTAATTGGGGATTCGAATTGTAACAAGGTTTTAATACTTTGTTTAATGAATACACCAGGTTATCGACTGCGTGTAAACCAAGGTTTTACTACTTTGTTAACAATTACACCAATTACCCTTGAATGTAATTCACCCCTGTTTCAACAGGTCTATTAACTATTAATCCAGTTCCGTATCCAGTAAAATGAATAATTATTGGTATTTATAGATATCCCGCCCACCGTACCCAGTCAAGCGTATGTGGTTATATATAAATACGTCGAATTATAAGTTTGTATATTAAATTAACAAGGTATTGTTTAGTTAATATAAAACCCATTAATAGCCCATAGTCTAATTTCCACAAGTGTCGTTCTTTTGTCCAAACCCCAATTATGGTACAAAGCCCAATTACCCAATTTTAGTAATTAGCCCAACATCATGATTACTTTGGATTAAATAAGCATAATAATAACTTAGCTACGAGACATTAATGTAAAAAGGTTGAACATAACTTACAATGATTAAAAATAGCGTAGCGTTACACGGACAGAATTTCGACTTACACCCTTACAACATTCGCTAACATACCCTTATTATTAGGATTAAAATTAAAATTAAAATTAAAATTAAAATATAAATATAAATATATACGATATAGATAGAGAGATGGATATATTTGGTGAATTTTTACGATCAGAATGCGCGAGCTTTATAGGGAGTTTCAGAAATTGGGGCTCCGCGACTCGCGGCCAATTTTGCCTTCAAACTCCGCGAGTCGCGGAGTTTACCTCTTGCCGACGATTTATTTTATATATATAATATATATATAATTAATATAATTAATTATATATTATATTATATTTATATACATAGTTAACTTGTAATTTTTAGTCCGTTGCGTTGAGCGTTAAGAGTTGACTCTTGTCCCGGTTCCGGATTTTCGAACGTCCTTGCGTACAATTTAATATCTTGTACTTTGCGTTTTGAATCTTGTACTCTTGTAATTTCGAGACGTTTCTTATCAATAATTGGAACCTCTTTGATTGTCTTTTGTACTTTTGAGCTTTTTGGTCGTTTGCGTCTTCAATTCGTCGAATCTGTCTTTTGTCTTCACCTTTTATTATTTAAACGAATATCACCTGTAAATAGAACAATTGCAACTAAAAGCTTGTCTTTCTTGAGGAATAATGCTATGAAATATATGTTCGTTTTTAGCATTATCAGATAATAATAATAAATAATAGTAATGATAACTAAAATCATAATTTCTTTCCACTAATTATAATAACAATGGTATTAATAATAATAATATTATTAGTAATAATAATGTTATAACAAATTCAATGTATCAATTTTCATATCTATATATTTATAATACGTAATAGTTTTCATTACAACGTATATTATTTTACATACTTATCTGTAACATCAATTGCATATAATAGTTTATTAATATGATTAATAATTTTTATATATAATTATTTATTTATTCATATTCATTTATAGATAATTGTTCGTGAATCGTCGAAAAGGGTCGAAGGTCAATTGGATATATGAAAACAGTTCAAAATTTTTGAGACTTCAACATTACAGACTTTGCTTATCTTGTCGAAATTATATAAAGATTAAGTTTAAATTTGGTCGGAAATTTTTGGGTCGTCACAGTACCTACCCGTTAAAGAAATTTCATCCCGAAATTTGATCGAGGTCGTCATGGCTAACAATAAAATTGTTTTCATGATGATTATGAGTTGATAGATAGAGTTTTATCGACATTGAGTAATATTGATAAAATAATTCGATTACTCGAAGCGTACGAGTGAAGCTATTACAAAAGACTGAAATGAGATGCTAAAGATTTGTCTTATCCTCTGACGTGGTCAAGGCTGATTTTCAAAATTCCAGGGATTTAAAGATAATCTATATGTGTCACGACCCGGAAAATTTCGACTAATTTTGAACAAAACTCTTGATACGATTTAATATTTTGACAAGATAAGGCAATCTGTTAGGATGAGTCTCAAAAATTTTGAACTGTTTTCATGTATTCATTTAGCCTCTGACTGTTCCCAACGATTCACGAATGACTATTTGCAAATAGATACATTAAACTATAAATATAAATATATATAGTTATAATAATTTAAATCATAAATTGAAATAATACATGATTTAAATTGTAAAGACTAAAAATTGTAAAATATTAAATAACATAATAAAGTTATGAATCAAGATATATATGATTTATATACATAATATGTATTAATTACAAATCAATTAAACTAGGGAATATGTGCACATCCTTATCAAATTTTTCTTCTCGTAAAAGTAAATTGAATGGAATATTATTACAATAAGACAATTGATAAATTACGAATTCTGTTACAAATCGATATCTTACTTTTTATTATTTTATTTTTATTTTTGTTCTTGTCTGTATGGTTGATTGAACATGTCGACCCAACTGTATTATAAATCAATTAATTGATTCATATTATGTACACACACATACATGGAATACATGAGAAAAATATCAAGTATCACTCTTCTCCTTCTTCTCTATTTCCTTTTTCTATCTAATGAACACACACTCCCGAGCACCACTTGCCTTCTATACTTTGTTTATGATTCGGTAATCATCCATCACTATTAGACAACTAAGAACTCACACACCATTTCCATCACCAAACCCACTTGAATTGTAGATTGTTTCGGTTTATTGCAGTCTGACAACCAAGGCACCATAACACCACCGCGAGCCACCACCCTATCACCACCTCACTTCTTCTCTGTCCCTCTCTTATTCGTGATCACCAAGAGCCATCACCATACACCACCATTGAAGCCACCATCTTCGCGTTTTCTGTTTTTTCGTCGCAAACAATCACTACAATACCATCACACACCCACCTAATAAATCTGCTACAGCTACGCTGATGTTTCTTTTTCCTGTCCTATCACAACCATCACCCAACAAACAACCATTGATCGCTGTTATTTTGATCGAGCTGTAAACCAAAAAAAAAAAAAACCCCTTGTTGATTTATAAAATTATAGATTACATGTATATTTTTTTTATTTCCTTTTGCTGACAAAACACCAAAAGGTGATAACCACTTGCTCAATTTGGAGACTCAATATTATTATCAATTATTCGGTGGAGCCATACAAATACACGTACACATCAATTACCTTGCAATCTCACTTTAAATTTTTGTTTGGGACCACATATTTCTTTTTACCTTGGCTGAAGCATTTGATGATATCCTTAGACGAATCTTGCAAAACCTCTCCTTTATCCTTTGTGGCCAACAATCAATAAACAAATAATTCACCTCAAACCCACTTGATAATTAAACAAATGATGTGCATGCTTGTCGGACTAAGAAACCGACCTAAAATGGGTCATCTACTTTGCGGTATATTTTTTTAAATGGTGATGTTTATGGATTAAATAAGGATGGAAGTAGGATAGAAGGCGACGAGCAGGACGCTCTTTTGAACCGTGTCCCATATATTTTTTTTTTCTCGTTGGACTATACTGTTTGGGTGTTGGGCTTTTAAGTTCAAAAGTTGGGTTTGATTTAATAGGTTGCTATTATCGTTATTGGGTTTATTGTTTAGCGGGTTGAATGTACGAATTGGGTTCACTACTACAAACACTTGATTCACTTGGTAGTTTAAGGTGGATTCGATATAGGTAGACGATAATGATAATGAATAACATAAGCTTGATAATAATAATATATATGAAACATGATAATGTTTCGATGGTAAGGGATCAACAAGGATGACGAAAGTCAGAAAATATAGGGGTTAAATATATTTGCGTCCCTATTGTATCACAAAAACGAAAGTCAGAATGATCGTATAAGAGTATTGGGTGTAAACGAGAGGTCCTGAGTTCGAATCTAGGCTACAGCAGTTTATTTGTTTTTATCATCAGATAACTACACAAGTTGGGCTTTTGATATCGCTGATGGGCCGAATTCCTTCTTGGGCCGAGCTCTCTCTGTTGGGCCAAATTAGCCATGGCTGTTTTGATAAGTGGGTTTTAAGGAAGCACTAAAACATGAGTTAAATAAATTAGGCTGTGAATTAATCTTTAAAACGAAAATGGAAGGATGTTTTGGGGTATAGCGGGTGAGAGATAGGTCGTAGGTTCGAGCCTAAGCGGAGACACTTTATTTTCTCTTTGGAAAAGCTTGTGAGGTAGTTATTATTATTATTATTATTATTATTATTAAAAACTACCATTATTACTAATATTATCACTACTAGTAACTATTGTTATCATTGATATTAAAATTATCATTTTTAATAAAATTTAATATTACTATTAATTAGTATTATTAAAATTATCATTTTATTTTCATTAAAATTATCATTACTATTATTAGAATTGTCATTTTTTTACTATAACAAATAAAAATTATACTGATATTACATATAATTATATACTAAACATATCAACATTATTTTTAAATATTACCAGTAACAAATTATTGATAAAATATTAAAATACATATTAAGATTATCTATTTATATAAATATTAGTCATTTTAAATATATACGAACTAAATGTATATAACATATAAACTAAGATATATTATATATAATTTTATTCGATTACCATTACATGTATTAATATACATGATTGAATAATAGGTTCGTGAATCCGAGGCCAACCCTACTTTTGTTAAATGATGTCATATGTATTTTTACTACAAAATACAGTATGGTGAGTTTCATTTGCTCCCTTTTTAATTGCTTTTGCAATATATATTTTTGGGCTGAGAGTACATGCGCTGCTTTTATAAATGTTTACGAAATAGACACAAGTACTTAAAAATACATTCTACGTTGAGTTGTACCGCTGGCATATTTCCCTGTAGCTTGGTAACTACTATTTACATGGGTATTGTAAACGCGAATCCTGTTGATAGATCTATCGGGCATGACAACCCCAACCGGACTGGACGACCAGTATTCAACGATTGCACAGTACTTCGTTTCGTGACTACACTTGGTACAGTGTAGTGAGATTTCATAATAAAGGGAATATGCGACGTTGATTAAATGTTAAGTATGGTTACCAAGTGCTCAACCACTTAGAATATTTTTATTAAAACGTTTATGATTATGAAATCTTGTGGTCTATTAAAATATTGAAATGATTGTTATGATAAACTTATGAACTCACCAACCTTTTGGTTGACACTTTAAAGCATGTTTATTCTCAGGTACGAATTAAGTCTTCCGCTGTGCATTTGCTCAATTTAAGGACATTACTTGGAGTCGATCATCGCAATGGGACCAAATGTTGATGACTTCGTCCAGGTGGATAAGGACGGGTCGTTTCAGTTGGTATCAGAGCGTTGGTCCTAGCGAACCAGGTCTTGCATTAGTGTGTCTAACTGATAGTTGTTAGGATGCATTAGCGAGTCTGGACTTCGACCTTAGCTGCATATTATAAGTATTGTTTATCATTCCTAGTGGAAATTTACCTGCTTATCATTCCTAAGTCTAGACATGACTTTCTGCACTTATTTGATAGATAGTGTACAGATAAATTCAAATCTTAGCGTATCTGCTAATTCATATCTTAGCGTATGTGTTACCGTAGACTTTATCTGACACGTTTCCTTAAATCTCTCCGTAATCTACGGAATCTTCTGTACTATACATAGATATTCTATGTAATTAGAATATCATCCGATATCCGAAAATCATCTCATATCGAAAAATCCTTTATTCACTCGTACGCAATGGAACTCACCACTAGTTCAAGTCTCTCGGATTCCGATATGGAGTTTCACCTAGGCTTCGAAAGCAGTGTCACCGGAATGAATCAACCAATCAGCCATCCCCAATTCATTTGATGGTTCGTAGTCGACTTAACCAATGGAGACAAGAAGAAGGCGATCCTTTCCACCCACCAACCTGCACCCTCGGCAAAGAACCTGAAGCACTTACCGGTGAACCTATCCGAAACACCATTTTCAGCCACATTTCCAGAGTATCTCATCACGACTATATACTATCTCAAATCCTAAATCTTATTCATTCGCTCGTTCTGACCGACAATCATTCCGGAGTAATACAAGAAGTCAACGAACTTCGCGCTCGAGTAATAAACTTGGAGAATAGGGTGCAAAACTTGCCAGCTTCAGCAACATCATCGGCACCAACAGTACCGTCAGTAACAGCACCAGTACCATGGACAATCCATGCCTCAACATCTTATTCGGTACCTCGAGTATAATCATTGTTTTACGTATCGTTCTACATCGATTATCTTCGTTCTTCATGCCGATTAAGTAATCTCTAATGTTTTAGAGATTATGTATTCTAGTTCTAACGATAAATCAAATGAGTTTAATATCATATTAACTCATTAAATCCATGATTACATCTGAAAAAAATATATATGTATATATATGTTTTCATAAAGATTGTAATTAAAAATTCTTTCGTACAAAGTGTTAATTGCGAAAATATTTTAACGGGTAGGTAATACCCGAGGAATATTCATACTTCACAAATACACTGTACATTCTTTCAAATCTAACTCAACAGTCATTTACTATCCTACTTACATCCATAAGATATACGAATCCGTTCACCACAATACAACTATTTTTATTCAATTTCATATTTGGATTTTGACTTATCAGGATCCAACAAGTGGCATAATGAAGAAAACATTTGACAACATAAAATTTGTTAGAAACAAACAAATTAACTATGAGAAATTTTGTTAAGAATCCACGCTAACTGTTCCTAGCTAATTGTTCCTAGCTAACTGATTACATTTTATTTATCGCAATTTACATTCTCGCAATTTACATTCTCGCAATTTTATTTATCGTTATTTAATTTCTGTATTTATTTTACGCACTTTAAATAACGGGACACGTATACAAGGTTTCGACATATCATATTGACCCATCTATATATTTATCTTGGAACAACCATAGACACTCTATATGCAAATGACGGAGTTAGCTATACAGGGTTGAGGTTGATTCTAAAATATATATATATATAGTTTGAGTTGTGATCAAAACTGAGACCGGTACACGGGTCACGATACGTATTAATTAATTCGAATGTTATATATTAAACTATATATGAACTATTGGACTATTGGACTACTAACTTTGGACAATTAAAATGAATTAAAATATTGATTATAATATATGAAACTAAATAATTCTTCAAGTTTGCCACTTGATTTTCATTTTAAACCTCATTCGTATCTTGACGATTACAATTTGCGTTCAAACCTTTCATGATTCTTGAAAACATCTCAATCGAGAAGATGAACCAACCGCACTTCATCTACGGAAGAAAAGATTGATGCATATGGTTATGCACCTGAAAAACCCTCGAAAACTAAGTAAACGTTTAACACATATCTGTGCTAGCTTCTTTGGCGCTATTATTACCCAAAATAATTTTGCAATTCCTTTCCAAATTAGTCAATTTTGTCACAGCTCCAACAAGTTGATTTCGACTTCTCGTTCAAAACAACCTTATTATAACTTCGGAATATATACGTGCTTATTTATTGTTACCAGAGAACCTTTTATATTCCACCATACTACCATCAGCGTTTAATCATCTCAAAACGCAATTCTCCTGAAAACACCTCGATTTGATAACCAATGATCCAGATCCGTTAACTATGAAAATGCTGACAAAGCAGCATGTTGTAGATGGTCTTAATGGCCAAAAGTTGATGATAAATAAGGAAGTGTTAGGAATGCTCGATAGAAAATTTGGTACTGAAAATCGGATTGAGCAAACCATGAAGGAGACTATGGACAAATCACAAACACTAAACCTATACTTAACGAATCCAGATGATTCAGTATCTGCTGAAACCTTTAAACGAATATCTTGCTCCTACTTATTCTAAATCCATGCGGAAGGATTTTCTTCATCAACCTTCGATCTTAGAAATTCCAAAATATCATCATAAATATCTTGGATATTTCTGAGGATATATTCATAAATATTCTTGTCCAAAATTATCTATCTTCTCGTGCTATCTATGTTACCTCATAAAAGAAACTGTTTCAGTTTCTATCCTTCTATGAAATTTGAGTTTAAACTATGAATGATTTCTTAGAGAAGTGTTGGGAATTGAAGCATAAGTTAGTATAATATAATGCGCTTGGCCAACGTGATTATATTACAGTAAAGTCATGCTGAGTTCTAATGAAACATGATGACGATTCACAGATCTACCCTCATCATGTGCCATGTTACACGACTATTTCATTCTACTTAATCTCTAAGCACATCACGAAAATATTTCCTTGATATTCATCTTCTTCCGTAATTCCAACAGTTTGCTAATAAATTGTGCGATTACATTTTCTTTCTGATTAGAAGATTTCTTTAAAATTCCTTGAATTCTGAAAATCAACCGTGACTATGTCAGAAGTTAAGACGAACCTGTAATCACTTCATTTCACTATTTTGTGATAGCTTCATTCGTACGCTTCGAGTAATCGAATCGTTTTATCTATAATGATAAAACACTATTTATCAACTCATATTCGTCATGAAAACATTTTTATTGTTAGCCATGACGACCTCACTCAAATTTCGGGACGAAATTTCTTTAACGGGTGGGTACTGTCACGACCCGGAAAATTTCAACTAATTTTGAACCAAACTCTCGATACGATTAATATTTTGACAAGATAAGGCAATCTGTTAGGATGAGTCTCAAAAATTTTGAACTGTTTTCATGTATTCATTTAGCCTCTGACTGTTCCCAACGATTCACGAATGACTATTTGCAAATAGATACATTAAACTATAAATATAAATATATATAGTTATAATAATTTAAATCATAAATTGAAATAATACATGATTTAAATTGTAAAGACTAAAAATTGTAAAATATTAAATAACATAATAAAGTTATGAATCAAGATATATATGATTTATATACATAATATGTATTAATTACAAATCAATTAAACTAGGGAATATGTGCACATCCTTATCAAATTTTTCTTCTCGTAAAAGTAAATTGAATGGAATATTATTACAATAAGACAATTGATAAATTACGAATTCTGTTACAAATCGATATCTTACTTTTTATTATTTTATTTTTATTTTTGTTCTTGTCTGTATGGTTGATTGAACATGTCGACCCAACTGTATTATAAATGATAATGCTAAAAACGAACATATATTTCATAGCATTATTCCTCAAGAAAGACAAGCTTTTAGTTGCAATTGTTCTATTTACAAGTGATATTCGTTTAAATAATAAAAGGTGAAGACAAAAGACAGATTCAACGAATTGAAGACGCAAACGACCAAAAAGCTCAAAAGTACAAAAGACAATCAAAGAGGTTCCAATTATTGATAAGAAACGTCTCGAAATTACAAGAGTACAAGATTCAAAATGCAAAGTACAAGATATTAAATTGTACACAAGGACGTTCGAAAATCCGGAACCGGGACATGAGTCAACTCTCAACGCTCGAAGCAACGGACTAAAAATTACAAGGAAACTATGCACATAAATATAATATAATATTTAAATAATTCTTATAATTATTTATATATTATATAAATAAATAAAAACCGTCGGCAAGAGAGACTCCAAAATGGGTGAGCTGTAATTTCAAACTCCGCGACTCGCGGAGTTTGAAGGCCAAAAGGGCCGCGAGTCGCGGAGCCCCAAAGTTTTAAAATCCCTATAAAAGCAAGCGAATTCTGATCGCAAAATCACACATATATATCCATCTCTCTATCTATATCGTATATATTTATATTTATTTTTTATTTTAATTTTAATTTTAATTTTAATTCTAATAATAAGGGTATGTTAACGAATGTTGTAAGGGTGTAAGTCGAAATTCTGTCCGTGTAACGCTACGCTATTTTTAATCATTGTAAGTTATGTTCAACCTTTTTAATTTAATGTCTTGTAGCTAAGTTATTATTATACTTATTTAATCCGAAGTAATCATGATGTTGGGCTAATTACTAAAATTGGGTAATTGGGCTTTGTACCATAATTGGGATTTGGATAAAAGAACGACACTTGTGAAAATTATACTATGGGCTATTAATGGGTTTTATATTAACTAAACAATACCTTGTTAATTTAATATACAAACTTATAATTCGACGTATTTATATATAACCACATACGCTTGACTGGGTACGGTGGGCGGGATATCTATAAATACCAATAATTATTCATTTTACCGGACACGGAACTGGATTAATAGTTAATAGACTTGTTGAAACAGGGGTGAATTATATTCAAGGGTAATTGGTGTAATTGTTAACAAAGTAGTAAAACCTTGGTTTACACGCAGTCGATAATCTGGTATATTCATTAAACAAAGTATTAAAACCTTGTTACAATTCGAATCCCCAATTAGTTGGAATATTTGACTTCGGGAATAAGAATAATTTGACGAAGGCTTTCGCTCTTTATATTTATGACTGATGGACTATTATGGACAAATCCGTATGGACATATTAAATAATCAAGGACAAAGGACAATTAACCCATGGGCATAAAACTAAAATCAACACGTCAAACATCATGATTACGGAAGTTTAAATAAGCATAATTCTTTTATTTCATATTTAATTTCCTTTATTTTATATTTAATTGCACTTCTAATTATCGCATTTTTATTGTTATTGTATTTAATTGCACTTTTAATTATCGTATTTTTTTTAATTATCGCAAGTTTATTTTATCGCATTTTTATTGATCGCAATTTCATTATTGTTATTTACTTTACGCTTTAATTTAAGTCTTGTATTTATTTTTAATATTTTACATTTGGTTTTAACTGCGACTAAAGTTTTAAAATCGACAAACCGGTCATTAAACGGTAAAAACCCCCCTTTATAATAATAATATTACTTATATATATATATTTGTATTTTTATAAAAGTAAACTAATATAGCGTTAAGCTTTGTTTAAAAAGATTCCCTGTGGAACGAACCGGACTTACTAAACACTACACTACTGTACGATTAGGTACACTGCCTATAAGTGTTGTAGCAAGGTTTAAGTATATCCATTCTCTAAATAAATAAATATCTTGTGTAAAATTGTATCGTATTTAATAGTATTTCCTGTAAAAATATAAGCTATTTCGTATACACCTCGCGAAACATCAAGTTATTTTTGGCGCCGCTGCCGGGGACTCTTAAACGCCAGAAGTGCAACGCTAATATAAAAAAAAAAAAAGATTTTTAGTTTACTTTTATTAAAATTCGTTTTTATAAAAATACGTTTTTGTAAAAAAAATTTACGTTTTTTTTAATATTCGAAAATATTAAAAGAAAAACAAAAATATAAATATTTTTAGGAGTTTGATAAATATTTAAGTTTTATAAATTTTCTTTAGTTTGTAAAAATATAAGTTTTATTTAATTTATTTTATAAATATATTTTATAAATATAAAAAACCGAAAAAAATAATCATATATAAATCTATTTTTTTGATTGTTATTTATAAAATTATAAAGTATTTTATTTTTATCTTAGTTTTTAAGAAAAGTCTTATTTAACTTATATAAATATATTAATTAAATTAAAAACAGAAAATAAAAAAAAAAAAAAAAAAAACGCGTCGAATTTTAAACAAGCTGTCATTTGAATTTATGAACCCCGCGACTCGCGGGGTTTGCTGCATCGAATACCGCTACTCGCGGAGAAACTCTGACACCGACAGAAACCCTAAACATCATTAATTACGGAGTTATTATTATTATTATTTATTAATTAAAACCCTAATTATGTTTTTAGTTTTTAATTAGTTTTTAGTTTTTATTATTATTTTGTATATTTTGTTTAAATTAGTTTAATTAAATTGTAAAATTAATAGTTTTAATAAATAAATAATATAAAAATAATATTTTTATAAAAATTGTACTTTTTACAACTTTTTGTATATTTTTATATTTTGTCCCTTTTTAATTGTTTTAGCGTAATATTTGTATTTTTCGCTCATATTTAGTTTTAAACTTAGTTTTTGCCATAGTTATTTTTACTTCTAGATTTTTAGGCTTTGCCGTAGAATTCCTTAAGTGCTTTTTCTTTAGACTAAGGTTTAGGTGCTTTAGAATTTTGCGACGCCTTTTTAAGTTTTAGTTTCTTTTTTAAGTTATTTCCATTTGGGATTTAGTTTTTCCTGTAAGCTTTAATATTTTTAGACGACTTTTTCCTATGTATCAATTATCATTCCAATTAGTAATCTCAATTTGCGATTATAATTTTAAGTTAGTTGTAGTAATAAGGTTAGGTTAGTCAAGTGTTTTTAAGTTTTATAAGTTTCTTTTATTTTTCCGTCACCTTTTATTTTTCAACCAATTTTCTTTTTCGACTTTTTTCCGACACGCTCTTTTTCTTTCTTATTTCTCGCTATTCTAGTTTTAGGACATAGATTTTTATTCTACTTCTTATCTAATTTTCTTAAAATTACGAAAATTTATTTTAAGTGGTTAAATTGATAGACATCAAAATTTTCTGGTTCGTAGTAATAGTTGGATTTGTACGTGGACCGGGTTATTGGAGCCAAACAGTCCTCAATTATATTGAGACCAAACGAATCCTGCCCCTCTGCTGCATCTTTTGGCTATTCGAAACGTGGGCAAAATCAGAAAAGTCTATTGATTGGATAACTTATTATAATTTTTCTTTCCTTTTAACTAATAGGATATTCAGTGAATGCACCGAGCAAGACGTTCACCACCTTTTGTACGTTCACCACCTGTAACTAGATCAAGACATTTAGCAAATATTACTGCCGTTGATTTTTCTTTAGAATCGTCATCCAGTCGACCAAGTACTCCAGTTCAAATTTCCGATAATCCATTTTTTGAACCAGACCTCACAATTGAGAATCCGGAGAATATTCAGGAACGATTCGTAGATCCTGAACCACTAAACTTTCCTCCGGAACCACCAATAATTCAAACAGAGATTGTTGAGGAACGAACCATTAAATCAGAATCCTCTAGTGATTCCGATTCAACAAATTCAATTATGGAGAATCTGGAACCTTTAAGTATGGAAGACCGAATAAGAGCTAAACGCACTGGCCAAGGTCACGCAATTACTCATCCAGACATTAATGCGCCAGATTATGAAATCAAAGGATAAATTCTACACATGGTGACTAATCAATGCCAATTTAGTGGTGCGCCGAAGGAAGATCCAAATGAACATCTACGTACCTTTAATAGGATCTGCACACTATTTAAAATCCGAGAAGTGGACGATGAACAGATATATCTCATGTTATTTCCCTGGACTTTAAAGGGAGAAGCCAAAGATTGGTTGGAATCGTTACCTGAAGGGGCGATTGATACATGGGATGTTTTAGTTGAAAAATTTCTTAAACAATTCTTTCCTGCATCTAAAGCCGTAAGACTTCAAGCATAAATTGTTACGTTTACACAGAAGCCAAATGAAACTCTATATGAGGCGTGGACAAGATATGGAAAGTTGTTAAGAGGATGTCTGCAACATGGTTTAGACACCTGTCAAATAGTACAAATATTCTACCAAGGATGCGACATCACTACAAGGAAAGACATAGATATAGCAGCTGGTAGTTCTATTATGAAGAAAACCGAAACTGATGCTTACAAAATTATTGATAACACTACTTCCCACTCACATGAGTGGCACCAAGAAAAAGACATCGTTAGATCATCTAAAGCAGCTAGAGCCGATTCTAGCCATGACTTAGATTCCATTTCCGCAAAGATAGATGCTGTCGAGAGACGAATGGAAAAGATGACTAAAGATATTCACTCAATACGAATTAATTGTGAGCAGTGTGGAGGACCACATTTGACAAAAGATTGTCTCAGTATTGAATTAACAATGGAACAAAGAGAGAATATTTCATACATAAACCAAAGGCCTGGAAATAATTATCAGAATAATTATCAACCGCCAAGACCAATTTACAATCAAAACCAGAGTTATAACCGAAATATTCCATACAACAACCAACAAGGTCCTAGCAATCAACAAGTATCCAATAATAATTACAATCAGCAAAGACCTAATTTTCAAAACAAACCACCACAACAAACCGATGATAAAAAGCCAAATTTAGAAGATATGATGACAAAGCTAGTTGAAACTCAAACGCAGTTTTTCACATCTCAGAAACAAACTAATGAACAAAATGCTCAAGCATTTAGAAATCAACAAGCTTCTATTCAAAATCTGGAACAAGAAGTAAGTAACCTAGCAAGGTTAATAGGTGAAAGAAAACCGGGAAGTCTACCTAGTGATACAAACGCTAACCCCCGAAATGAAACAGCTAAAGCCATTACCACAAGAAGTGGTACAACACTTAAACCACCTAAAATACCTGTAACTTCTGATGAAGCTATTCCTACTCCACAAGAACCACAACCTGATCAAGATAAGGAAAAATAACCGGTAGTTGAAAAGGTTAATGAAGATAACACAGTTAAGGCTAAACCTTATGTTAAACCATACCAACCACCACTTCCTTACCCGAGTAAAATGAAGAAAGAGAAACTTGAAGCCGAGCAATCCAAATTCTTGGATATGTTTAAACAGATAAATGTAAATCTTCCTTTCATTGATGTGATTTCAGGAATGCCTAGATATGCTAAATTCTTGAAAGATCTAATCTCAAATAGAAAGAAAATGGAAGAACTCTCGGCTGTTACTATAAATGCTAATTGTTCAGCAGTGCTGTTGAATAAGATACCAGAAAAACTATCTGATCCAGGAAGTTTCACAATTCCATGTTTTCTGGGTAGTCTTAGTTCAATAGAAGCATTGGCAGACTTAGGTGCTAGTATAAATCTAATGCCGTATTCACTATACGCTAAACTAGACCTTGGAGAATTGAAACCAACCAGAATAAGCATACAACTAGCCGATAGATCAATAAAATATCCTAGAGGGATAATGGAGAACATGCTAGTTAAAGTTGGTACTTTAGTATTTCCAGTAGATTTTGTTGTTCTGGACATGGAAGAAGATTCTCAAGTTCCTCTCATATTAGGAAGACCATTCTTAAACACGGCTAAAGTAATGATAGACGTGTTCGGTAAGAAATTGACCCTAAGTATAGAGGACGAGAGTGTTACCTTTTCAGTTGATAGAGAAATGCAACAACCACAATCTGCAGATGATACATGTTATTATATTCAAACTATAGATGCACATGCAGAATTATTAGAAGAATTTCCAGAATTACAAGGAACAGGAGAATGTTCTTTAGGAGAAGGTAATGAACCAATTGATGAAGCTGAAATGTTAGCTAAACTTATAGCTAATGGATATGAACTAACAACAGAAGAAATTCAAATGCTAAAAGAAGAAGACAGATATCGATACAAATCATCGATAGAAGAACCTCCGAAATTAGAGTTAAAGCCACTTCCAAACCATTTGGAATACGCTTATTTACATGGTGAATCTGAATTACCTGTAATAATATCATCTTCTCTTACTGAAAATGAGAAATCACAACTCATTTCTGTGTTGAAAGCTCATAAACCAGCCATTGCATGGAAGATTCATGATATTAAAGGAATCAGTCCTTCGTATTGCACACATAAAATCCTTATGGAAGAAGGTCATAAAACGTATGTGCAACGCCAACGAAGACTAAATCCTAATATGCAAGATGTAGTTAAGAAAGAGATTATTAAACTGCTAGATGCAGGTCTAATTTATCCAATCTCTGATAGTCCATGAGTAAGCCCAGTTCAATGCGTGCCTAAGAAGGGTGGCATGACTGTCATTACAAATGAGAAAAATGAGCTTATTCCTACTAGGACTGTATCAGGATGGCGTGTATGTATTGATTATAGAAAATTAAATGACGCCACCAGAAAAGATCACTTTCCCTTACCTTTCATAGATCAAATGTTGGAAAGATTAGCCGGAAATAGTTACTATTGTTTTCTAGATGGATTTTCCGGATATTTTCAAATTCCAATAGCACCCGAGGACCAAGAGAAAACCACATTCACGTGCCCTTATGGTACTTTTGCTTACAAACGCATGCCATTTGGACTTTGTAACGCCCCTGCAACCTTTCAAAGGTGTATGATGGCAATTTTTCACGACATGATAGAAGAATGCATGGAAGTTTTCATGGATGACTTTTCAGTCTTCGGTGATACATTTGAATCATGTCTAGTTAATCTTGAACGAATGCTTATTAGATGCGAACAATCAAATCTAGTACTTAATTAGGAGAAATGCCATTTCATGGTTAAAAAAGGCATCGTTCTTGGTCATAAAATTTCAAAAGAAGGAATTGAAGTGGACAGAGCTAAAGTAGATGTAATTGCTAAACTTCCACATCCCACCAATGTTAGAGGAGTTAGGAGTTTTCTAGGGCATGCCGGTTTTTACCGACGTTTCATAAAAGATTTTTCTAAAATTGCGACTCCTATGAATAAACTCCTAGAAAAGGATGCTCCATTCATCTTTTCAGATGAGTGTATCAAATCTTTTAATATTCTTAAAGAAAAACTCACTAATGCGCCGATCATGATAACACCAAATTGGAATCTACCATTTGAACTAATGTGCGATGCAAGTGATTTTGCAATGGGAACTGTTTTAGGACAAAGGATTGAAAAATGATTTCAACCTATATATTATGCTAGTAAGACGTTACAAGGAGCACAAACGAACTATACAACTACTAAAAAAGAACTCCTTGCTATTGTATTTGCTTTTGACAAATTTCGATCATATCTCGTTCTAGCAAAAACGGTGGTCTATACCGACCATTCTGCTCTTAGATACCTATTTTCAAAACAAGATGCTAAACCAAGATTAATCCGTTGGATCTTACTCTTACAAGAGTTTGATATTGAAATCCGAGATAAAAGAGGAGCAGAAAATCTCGCCGCTGATCATCTTTCTCGTCTTGAAAATCCCGAATTAGAAGTTCTAAATGAATCGGCCATACAAGACAACTTTCCTGATGAATATCTATTGAAGATAGATTATAAAGAAATTCCATGGTTTGCAGACTATGCAAACTACTTAGTTTGTGGATTCCTTGAAAAAGGATTATCGTTCCAAAGACGAAAGAAATTCTTCAGTAATATAAAACACTATTTTTGGGAAGATCCACATCTGTTTAAAAGTTGTCCCGATGGAATAATACGCCGATGTGTATTTGGAGATGAAGCTAGTAAAATATTAAACCATTGTCACACATGACCAACAGGAGGGCATTATGGGTCTCAACTAACAGCAAGAAAAGTTTATGATGCTGGATTCTATTGGCCTACAATTTACAAAGACGCACACCTTCTTTGCAAATCCTGTGATGCTTGTCAAAGGGCCGGAAAAATAAGTCAACGTGATGAAATGCCACAAAATGTCATCCAAGTATGTGAAGTATTTGACATTTGGGGTATTGACTTTATGGGTCCATTTCCAAAATCTCATAATAATCTATATATACTCGTAGCCATTGATTATGTATCTAAATGGGCGAAAGCACAAGCTCTCCCAACTAACGATGCACGAGTTGTAGTCAACTTTTTAAAACGTCTTTTTGCAAGGTTTAGAACACCGAAAGCTTTAATAAGTGATCGGGGTACTCATTTCTGTAATAATCAACTTGAGAAAGTTCTTAAAAGATATGGAGTAACTCATAAAATTTCCACCGCATATCATCCACAAACAAGCGGACAAGTTGAAAATACCAACCGAGCTTTAAAACGTATTCTAGAGAAAACCGTAGGATCAAATCCGAAGGAATGGTCCATTAAATTGGAGGATGCACTCTGGGCTTTTAGAACAGCTTACAAAACTCCAATTGGAACCACACCTTTTAGACTTGGTTATGGAAAAGCATGTCATCTTCCAGTAGAAATTGAACACAAAGCGTTTTGGGCTTTGAAGACATGTAATCTTGATTTACATGAAGCCGGACGTCTACGATTAAGTCAACTAAACGAATTAGAAGAATTAAGACATGAAGCATACGAAAATTCGTTAATCTATAAAGAAAGAACGAAGAAATGGCATGATAAAAGAATCAGAAGTTCAAAAGAATTTAAAGAAGGAGACAGAGTTCTTCTTTTCAATTCACGATTCAAGCTATTTCCTGGAAAATTGAAATCAAGATGGTCTGGACCATTCATAGTCAAAAGAGTTTTCCCATACGGAACGATAGAATTAATAAATTCAAATGGGATTGAATTTAAAGTTAATGGTCACGGAGTTAAACATTACATACATGGTCCGATGGAAGTTGACAATGAAGTTAATCATAATTTCACCACCCAAGAAAACCTTCAAAATGAAAACATAAATATGTTATCAACAACATATGAAAAATCAAAACTGGAATATAGGGAGGATTCAAATTTGAGTGATGAAGAAGAATTCCTATACAAACCTCCCATTCCAAGAAACGAAGAAAAATGTGAACAAGAAATTCAAATAGAAATGAAAGAACCAAGGAAAGAACACCCGAAAAAGGTTTACAAACCAACTCGACTTACTAAAGCAGGAGACCCGGGTGAATTTATCATTTCTTGCTTACTTAATGATGGTGCTGTATATACTGGACTCGCAGATTTAGGAGCAAGTGCAAATATTATGCCTCTTTCCTTATACAAAAGATTAGGCATGGGTAAATTAAAACCAACCAAAATAGGTGTTCAATCATTTGACCAAACCATTAAACACCCGGTTGGAATAGCAAATAATTTACTTGTTAACGTGGGAAGTTTGACCTTTGTTGCAAACTTCATAGTGATTAATATGGAGGAAAACCTTGATATTCCTCTAATTCTAGGTCGCCCATTTTTAGCAACCACCGAGGCATTCATTGATGTAAGAGAAGGTAGAATGACACTTAGGAATGGTGATACATCGATCACCTTTGTGAACCGAAAGTTTAGATCTCCACAAACCAAAACTGTTAGACCAATAAAAACGCATAAGTGTGGGGAAGATGAAGAAACACTTAATGATGATCCAATCACAAAGAATGCCGTTGATGATACGAAATTAGATGAATCCATTTTTAACAATTCAACGAAGAAACTTTATAAACGGATTCACAATGCTAAGATTAAAGGAAACTTTAAGTTATATAACCGATTAATATCCAATTTATCGTCAAAAGAAAAGGCAATGTTAGTTGAATTTGTGAAAGTTACGGAGGAAATCAACAAATGGATTGAAGTAAAAGTCAAAAATATACAAGTTGTTGATGATTCAATTGAAAATAATGTTAATCACAATTTCGATACCACAGCTGACTAAGTGTGGGGAGAATCAAGGGGTTTATGTATTTCTGTTAGAGTTAGATTGTCTGTTTTCGTGTAGTTCTCGAAAATGAAACCCGAATGGTCTTTCCCTAGCAGACCCTAAAGAACGAGTCTTCTCCCCCCATTCTGAATTTTTATTTTTTTTAGGTTTTTACAAAATGAAGACTGCCTGTGAACTAAACCATGGTCTAATGCTACACGCTTTGATCACTAAACGTAATAATGACACAGTACCGAGTGAAATAGTATCAGTAATCAGAGAAAGAATGGACGGAGTTAGAAAAGAATCCAGATGCGAAGATAATAAGTTACAATTTGGTAAAGGAAAATCAAAATCCGCAGCAAAAAGAAGAGCACGACACCTAGAAAGATGTCACAAATGCGGAAAATGGTCACATGGAGGTAAATGTTCAAATAATCAAACCTATTCAAACACCGAATTTGTTACTTTATGCAGAGACGGACCGTTCATATGTTTAGAAGAAAAGACACTGAATGCTCGAGGTTACGCCTATGTAGCTATGGAAAACCAATTAAACCGACTATCTTATGAATGGGATAGATCATATAACTAAGAAACCTATTTCACAGGTATGTTTGTACAGTTTTTATTTTATTTTATTTTTATTTTTAACCTTTTGATAATAAACGCTAATTTGTTCACTATAAAGTATTAAATTGGTATTGAATAAAATTAGGTTTGGCGACCGAAATTATTGATATCATTCAAAAATTTATTACATCACTGCGAAATTTAACGTTTATTCTTAAGGTATAAATATCTTTAATCAATCAATCCAAAATATTTCAAAAATTCGTCATGAGTTAAATTAGGTCTTGGAACCGAAATTACTTTACCGAAAAGAGGGGCGCATATTTTTGATAATATTTGATTGATTAAAGTGGGATAAAAAGCCAAAAAGATTTTTAATTTTATTTTTACCATGTTTTTAAAATTAATATATAAATCTTAAATTAATATTGTAAATTTTGTAAAAATAATATATTTAAAATTGTAAATATTTGAAAAATTAATATAAGTTTGGTGTGAATTTATAATATGAATTTTTAAATTAAGTTTGGTATAAATTTTTAATTTTTAAATATGAATTTTTAATTTTATGCATTTCAAATTTTAAGTTTGGTGTGAATTTTTAATATTAATTTTGAATTTTATATTTAAATTGTGTGAATTTAAAAACAAAAATTTACTTTATCTCATTAAGTTAAAAATACGATTTTTAAAATTCGTCGTAAGTTGAAGACTAGGTCTTTGAACTGAAATTGCTTTACCCAAGGGAGGGACGAGAACTTTTATTATCATTATTTTTAATCTTATTGAATTAAAGTATGCCAAAAACAGTAAAAAACCAAAAATCTTAGCTTTTAAAACAATCGCTACAAAAAGACAAATTTTAAAATTTTGTCGAGGGACGGACTAGGACATCGATCCGAAACGACCTCGTCCTAAATAACAAGGGAAACAAAATTTTAAAATTAATTACTTAATTGTTTTAATTAGTATAAGATATATATAAAAAAAAAACCAAACTCCGCGACTCGCGGAGTTTGAAGGCTTAAATGCCGCGACTCGCGGAGGGATCGGATTACAGAAAAAAATTAAAAGGAGCTGAAACAGCTCAGTTGCACTCCACAACTCAAACAAACTGCGAAAAATACTGCACGAAAAACCCGAAAAATACACCCCAAAATCACAATTTTTAACCGTTAATCATCAAATCTTTTACTAAAATCATGTTGAGAAGGATGCTATCAAGGAATTACTCAAGAAAAACGGTAAATTTCTACATCTAAACACCATTTAATCCGAAAATTAGTGTTCTTGAGCAATTTTTTCCCCAATTTGATTTTGATGCTTTTTAGTGTAATTAGGCTTAAATTGTTTATGTATTATGCTTGTATAACCTAGATTGATGCTGTTTAACATGATTAGAAGCCTTAAACTTCAAATTTTGAGTAATCTAGGGTTTGTGTTCTTGAGCAAATTTGGGGCTTTTTGATATAAACAGGTTATGGCCTATTTTTGTCATGAATTGTTGCTAAATTAAGTAGTGTAACATGTTTAGGTAGTTAAATGATCCAAACTTTGAGCCTAAACATGATTTTGAGAATTAAAGTGGACTTTTTCAAGTCTAAAATTCATGAACTTGATTTTTAAGAGATAATGCCATTTGAAACTTGTTTAATTGCTAGTAATGATTATTTTGACATGTTATTTGAGTTGAATGCTTATGAACTTGGCGAACATTTTCGTATATGCTTATTTGAAAAAGTGTAGATTTGATAAAAATGTGAAAATGAGCTTAAGTTTGATATAAATTGATCATGTCATTGTAATTAATTTGATTGATGATTTTGCTGACACTAATGCATATTTGGATGCACAAAAATTGTGTTTGATGTGTTTTGCAGACTGAAAGGGGTGAATCTTCATCCCAAGCTCGCAATGCTCCTGCTGAGAATGCAGAACAACAGGAGGTGGATAACTACTACAAGCAAGATATACCTGATCCAGTCATGACCTTTTCTGATATGCACTTGGAAGAGTTGCAACTGAACCTGAGATTTGACAGACTTTGGATAGATTATCCAAAATACCAAAGGGGTTTGCATACTCTTCATTCTAAGGTTGTTGAGGTACCTAGGGTCATAGAATGGGGACCCTTAGAAGCTGTAGAATTGGCCGGGCTAACAGAGGTATGGTAATTCTACTCTTAATGAATGGGTACGTTTATTCACCATGCGTAGACCTGTATATAAAGTATGGTGTGAAGAATTGTTATGTAGTATAGAATTAAATGATCGGGTAGCTAGTTTAACCGATCGATCTTTTATTAGATTTTTGTTAGGATGTTCGATGCGCCACATGTCTTTACTAGACATGGCTCAGGCTTTACGTATATATACGCCTGAGGAGTTAGCATCTGCCGATTGTAGAGGATTGATACTAAATGGTAGAAAGATAGATGAAAATTTTGATACACACAGTGTATGGAGTCAAATGACAAGCCATCACCGATTCAAAGGGGGAAATTACTCTTATTTGGATATAGATAGAGCTGAATTAAGAGTAATTCATAGGTTTTTAGCTAATTCGATTACACAAAGAGGTAAGAACAATGAAAAGGTAAATGAACAGGATTTGTTTTACCATATGTGTATTCGAGACCCACAAAGCGCTGTAAGTATACCTTATTGTGTGGGTTATTATTTATCAGCTATGGTTAGGGGGATGAGACCGCATAGCATAATAGGAGGTGGTATTTTTATTACTTTGATTGCTGAATATCTCGGTGTGGATATAAGTCGGGGGGGATTATTAGTCGAAGAACCAGAACCCCGCGATACTATAGGTTTAAATGTATACCATGGTGCGAAAGTTTTGAAGAGGCGAAATAACGCCGCAGTACAATACCATGGTAGACATCCACAGGTTGAGAGAAACCAACAGCAAGGTAATGTAGGAGGGGGAAATGAGATGCAAGAAATGCAAAGGTTTATAGCCGCACAGGAGTACGAAAATGCTAGACAGAGAGCATTTGAAGATTGGCAAGTTCATCAAAACCAAATCATAGCTCATTGCCAACATATAGGTAGAAACTATATTCCTACGCCAAAACCCATATTCCCTCCCTGGTCTATAGAGATGCAACCACCGTATCCTACGTATAACCCTGCCGAAGCATTCTATAGCACCTATGGTTATGTTTGGAACCCCTATTGGTATCAATATCATCCCTAGTCTACTTAATTTTATTTATTTTGTAATTTGTAATGTTGATACGTTTAATACTTATGTTAATATTGTAATGGTTTTTATAATTTTCTAACTTTTATTCTTAGATTTTAATAATTTTTGAATGTGGGGTAATATACCAAACTTTAAAAATATGTATATATGTTTGCAGTTTATCTTATGTACACAACAGGGTAAAACAATGCATTTTCAAAGACTGGCATTAAGTTCAGCAAAAGCAACTAATTTTGACGACAAGAGGTAAAATATATGTGAAATAACAACAAGACGGAATGAACAAATGATGTGCACCATTTATCATTCAGCAAACAAACGCCAATGTACTTGGAAACTTTGGTAAAATTTAATCATTTTCACACAAATCACCCTCAATAATTTAAATTGTTACTGATTTCTTGCAAATGAGGGCATTGCAAGATCTTAAGTGTGGGAAGGGGTTAAATTCTTTCGGATTTTAAATTTTTATCTTAAACACTGGGTTACCATTAAAATACTAGTAAAGCAGTAGTTGTATTAGAATCTAGTGCTCTCTGATAATAAAGAATAGCCCTAGTCTTATATACTGACTACCCAATTCTAGTAAAATTTTTCAAAATTTTCAATTAAATGAACTCAAAATCATGTTTATACATATTTATGAACGATAAAACTAGGTTTTAACACCGAAATTATTGTAACCTCGGAAAGGACATAAATTGAGAAACAAACCAAAATGTTAAAATTCATTTAAAATGAAATAGAGGACGATAAAAAGGAAAATAAAAGCCAAGTGTGGGAAAATTTACCAAGTTATCTTAAACATATGTCACATATATCTGTAACAAATAACTGAAAATACTTTTGCTTTGGACTAAACTAAACTGTTTTACCCGATGAAAGAAAAGAAGAGATGGATCTACACGATGAATCAATTCCATCATTAAAAGGAAGTAAAGTCTTCCGAAAAAGAAACGCGCTTCTTGATTTAAGTCAGGAAGTTGTCGTCCAGACCAGCTGTAGGTTGACGAAAAATCTAGAAAAGTCATCACTAAAATCAGCAGGAAATCCACGGACCTCAGCATTAAACAGGGTCGCCAAGTGGTCAGATTTATCCTAACCATGAGAAGGATTTATCTCGTAAAATGGGGGGGCACCATGCAAATTAGCTGGATAAGACTAATGAATCAGATCCCCAGAAAGGATAATCTCCTTAAAGATTAAAAATTAGCTTTTAAGACTGATATTACTCAATCCTTGAGATTGACCTTAAAGATTGAGAATTCAAACTCATGGAATTCAATGATATCTAAATTCGAGCCTGAACGAGAAAATATTTTGATCAAAATTACAAACCGATTTGTTTTCTGAAAACCCTATTTTCAATGCGTTCATTACCATTGAACGTGAAATCCTAGGAATTCACCTGGAATTCATTAGGTCACCTGAACTAAATCGGATGTCAACCGTAAGAACGGTGGTTGCATAGTGGTCAAAGACAGGACCTTGTGCCAGACCAAAAAATTATAAGGGTGAGCTTTACTATTGCTCCTACCAAGGATAGTAATTGCGTCCGACACGTTATAGACCATAATTAAAAGCATGTCAGGGGACATTGCCTTAACAGTTGCTTGTTCAACGCTTTCCTTTACAACCAGACGGTAGTTTGCCGAAAGGAAATATACGGGACAAGTAAACTGGACGTGTTGCTTTCCTAATACAAGGTTAGCAAGTGGGTGACACAAAACCATAAGTTTTGAGCTAAAATTTTCAAATCTGAAACCCACCAAACCCACAAAAATATTTTGCAAACACCGGTAAAGGGTTATTCCGGAAAACTTATCTAGGGTAAAAACTAGATTTAATTTTCAAAAGATCAAATGTTTTCATAAAGATCCAATTTCCTTAATGGATCTAAATTTTTATAGTCATGTGGGACTGTAAACCATATCGTTACTACCATTGTTTATACCACCGTATAGAAATCACTGATGTACAAAGTGTGAAGAATAAAGAAGTGATTCTAGTATTTCAAGACGATATTGCTTGAGGACAAGCAACGCTCAAGTGTGGGAATATTTGATAATGCTAAAAACGAACATATATTTCATAGCATTATTCCTCAAGAAAGACAAGCTTTTAGTTACAATTGTTCTATTTACAAGTGATATTCGTTTAAATAATAAAAGGTGAATACAAAAGACAGATTCGACGAATTGAAGACGCAAACGACCAAAAAGCTCAAAAGTACAAAAGACAATCAAAGAGGTTCCAATTATTGATAAGAAACGTCTCGAAATTACAAGAGTACAAGATTCAAAACGCAAAGTACAAGATATTAAATTGTACGCAAGGACGTTCGAAAATCCGGAACCGGGACATGAGTCAACTCTCAACGCTCGACGCAACGGACTAAAAATTACAAGGCAACTATGCACATAAATATAATATAATATTTAAATAATTCTTATAATTATTTATATATTATATAAATAAATAAAAACCGTCGGCAAGAGAGACTCCAAAATGGGTGAGCTGTAATTTCAAACTCCGCGACTCGCGGAGTTTGAAGGCCAAAAGGGCCGCGAGTCGCGGAGCCCCAAAGTTTTAAAATCCCTATAAAAGCAAGCGAATTCTGATCGCAAAATCACACATATATATCCATCTCTCTATCTATATCATATATATTTATATTTTAATTTTAATTTTAATTTTAATTTTAATTCTAATTCTAATAATAAGGGTATGTTAACGAATGTTGTAAGGGTGTAAGTTGAAATTCTGTCCGTGTAACGCTACGCTATTTTTAATCATTGTAAGTTATGTTCAACCTTTTTAATTTAATGTCTTGTAGCTAAGTTATTATTATGCTTATTTAATCCGAAGTAATCATGATGTTGGGCTAATTACTAAAATTGGGTAATTGGGCTTTGTACCATAATTGGGGTTTGGATAAAAGAACGACACTTGTGGAAATTAGACTATGGGCTATTAATGGATTTTATATTAACTAAACAATACCTTGTTAATTTAATATACAAACTTATAATTCGACGTATTTATATATAACCACATACGCTTGACTGGGTACGGTGGGCGGGATATCTATAAATACCAATAATTATTCATTTTACCGAACACGGAACTGGATTAATAGTTAATAGACTTGTTGAAACAGGGGTGAATTACATTCAAGGGTAATTGGTGTAATTGTTAACAAAGTAGTAAAACCTTGGTTTACACGGTGTATTCATTAAACAAAGTATTAAAACCTTGTTACAATTCGAATCCCCAATTAGTTGGAATATTTAACTTCGGGAATAAGAATAATTTGACGAAGGCTTTCGCTCTTTATATTTATGACTGATGGACTATTATGGACAAATCTGTATGGACATATTAAATAATCCAGGACAAAGGACAATTAACCCATGGGCATAAAACTAAAATCAACACGTCAAACATCATGATTACGGAAGTTTAAATAAGCATAATTCTTTTATTTCATATTTAATTACCTTTATTTTATATTTAATTGCACTTCTAATTATCGCATTTTTATTGTTATTGTATTTAATTGCACTTTTAATTATCGCAAGTTTATTTTATCGCATTTTTATTAATCGCAATTTCATTATTGTTATTTACTTTACGCTTTAATTTAAGTCTTGTATTTATTTTTAATATTTTACATTTGGTTTTAACTGCGACTAAAGTTTTAAAATCGACAAACCGGTCATTAAACGGTAAAAACCCCCCTTTATAATAATAATATTACTTATATATATATATATATACATATATATATATATATATATATATATATATATATATATATATATATATTGTATTTTTATAAAAGTAAACTAATATAGCGTTAAGCTTTGTTTAAAAAGATTCCCTGTAGAACGAACCGGACTTACTAAAAACTACACTACCGTACGATTAGGTACACTGCCTATAAGTGTTGTAGCAAGGTTTAAGTATATCCATTCTCTAAATAAATAAATATCTTGTGTAAAATTGTATCGTATTTAATAGTATTTCCTGTAAAAATATAAGCTATTTCGTATACACCTCGCGAAACATCAATAAATCAATTAATTGATTCATATTATGTACACACACATACATGGAATACATGAGAAAAATATCAAGTATCACTCTTCTCCTTCTTCTCTATTTCCTTTTTCTATCTAATGAACACACACTCCCGAGCACCACTTGCCTTCTATACTTTGTTTATGATTCGGTAATCATCCATCACTATTAGACAACTAAGAACTCACACACCATTTCCATCACCAAACCCACTTGAATTGTAGATTGTTTCGGTTTGTTGCAGTCTGACAACCAAGGCACCATAACACCACCGTGAGCCACCACCCTATCACCACCTCACTTCTTCTCTGTCCCTCTCTTAATCGTGATCACCAAGAGCCATCACCATACACCACCATTGAAGCCACCATCTTCGCGTTTTCTGTTTTTCTGTCGCAAACAATCACTACAATACCATCACACACCCACCTAATAAATCTGCTACAGCTACGCTGATGTTTCTTTTTCCTGTCCTATCACAACCGTCACCCAACAAACAACCATTGATCGCTGTTATTTTGATCGAGCTCCAAACCAAAAAAAAAAAAAAAAACCCCTTGTTGATTTATAAAATTATAGATTACACGTATATTTTTTTTATTTCCTTTTGCCGACAAAACACCAAAAGGTGATAACCACTTGCTCAATTTGGAGACTCAATATTATTATCAGTTATTCGGTGGAGCCATACAAATACACGTACACATCAATTACTTTGCAATCTCACTTTAAATTTTTGTTTGGGACCACATATTTCTTTTTACCTTGGCTGAAGCATTTGATGATATCCTTAGACGAATCTTGCAAAACCTCTCCTTTATCCTTTGTGGCCAACAATCAATAAACAAATAATTCACCTCAAACCCACTTGATAATTAAACAAATGATGTGCATGCTTGTCGGACTAAGAAACCGACCCAAAATGGGTCATCTACTTTGCGGTATATTTTTTTAAATGGTGATGTTTATGGATTAAATAAGGATGGAAGTAGGATAGAAGGCGACGAGCATGACACTCTTTTGAACCGTGTCCCATATTATTTTTTTTCTCGTTGGACTATACTGTTTGGGTGTTGGGCTTTGTAGTTCAAAAGTTAGGTTTGATTTAATAGGTTGCTATTATCGTTATTGGGTTTATTGTTTAGCGGGTTGAATGTACGAATTGGGCTCACTACTACAAACACTTGATTCACTTGGTAGTTTAAGGTGGATTCGATATAGGTAGACAATAATGATAATGAATAACATAAGCTTGATAATAATAATATATATGAAACATGATAATGTTTCGATGGTAAGGGATCAACAAGGATGACGATATAGATGAGTAATGATAACAATGATTTTTGTTTGTGAAAAAGGAAAAGGCAACAGAAAATATAGGGGTTAAATATATTTACGTCCCTATTGTATCACAAAAACGAAAGTCAGAATGATCGTATAAGAGTATTGGGTGTAAATGAGAGGTCCTGAGTTCGAATCCAGGCTACAGCAGTTTATTTGTTTTTATCATCAGATAACTACACAAGTTGGGCTTTTGATATCGCTGATGGGCCGAATTCCTTCTTGGGCCGAGCTCTCTCTGTTGGGCCGAATTAGCCATGGCTGTTTTGATAAGTGGGTTTTAAGGAAGCACTAAAACATGAGTTAAATAAATTAGGCTGTGAATTAATCTTTAAAACGGAAATGGAAGGATGTTTTGGGGTATAGCGGGTGAGAGATAGGTCGTAGGTTCGAGCCTAAGCGGAGACACTTTATTTTCTCTTTGGAAAAGCTTGTGAGGTAGTTATTATTATTATTATTATTATTATTATTATTATTATTATTATTATTATTATTATTATTATTATTATTATTATTATTATTATTATTATTAAAAACTACCATTATTACTAATATTATCACTACTAGTAACTATTGTTATCATTGATATTAAAATTATCATTTTTAATAAAAATTAATATTACTATTAATTAGTATTATTAAAATTATCATTTTATTTTCATTAAAATTATCATTACTATTATTAGAATTGTCATTTTTTTACTATAACAAATAAAAATTATACTGATATTACATATAATTATATACTAAACATATCAACATTATTTTTAAATATTACCAGTAACAAATTATTGATAAAATATTAAAATACATATTAAGATTATCTATTTATATAAATATTAGTCATTTTAAATATATACGAACTAAATGTATATAACATATAAACTAAGATATATTATATATAATTTTATTCGATTACCATTACATGTATTAATATACATGATTGAATAATAGGTTCGTGAATCCGAGGCCAACCCTACTTTTGTTAAATGATGTCATATGTATTTTTACTACAAAATACAGTATGGTGAGTTTCATTTGCTCCCTTTTTAATTGCTTTTGCAATATATATTTTTGGGCTGAGAATACATGCGCTGCTTTTATAAATGTTTACGAAATAGACACAAGTACTTAAAAATACATTCTACGTTGAGTTGTACCGCTGGCATATTTTCCTGTAGCTTGGTAACTACTATTTACATGGGTATTGTAAATGCGAATCCTGTTGATAGATCTATCGGGCCTGACAACCCCAACCGGACTGGACGACCAGTATTCAACGGTTGCACAGTACTTCATTTCGTGACTACACTTGGTACAGTGTAGTGAGATTTCATAATAAAGGGAATATGCGACGTTGATTAAATGTTAAGTATGGTTACCAAGTGCTCAACCACTTAGAATATTTTTATTAAAACGTTTATAATTATGAAATCTTGTGGTCTATTAAAATATTGAAATGATTGTTATGATAAACTTATGAACTCACCAACCTTTTGGTTGACACTTTAAAGCATGTTTATTCTCAGGTACGAATTAAGTCTTCCGCTGTGCATTTGCTCAATTTAAGGACATTACTTGGAGTCGATCATCGCAATGGGACCAAATGTTGATGACTTCGTCCAGGTGGATAAGGACGGGTCGTTTCAATATGAGATTTAATTCTTCGGCAGTTAAAGAAATTAATATCTTTCTAATTAAATGCAGAAATCTGCCTTGATTTCTTTATCAGATATTTCACTATAAAATAACTTCTTCCGTTCCATTAATTTTGCCCATCCTATACTCAATTCCCAAATTCAAAAGATTGTGAAAATGCTTAATCCAGTTCTGATCCTTGTCCTTATCCTTACTATCGCAACAATCATTCTCCTTTTCCAACTTCCACCGGAGGAATCTGTTTTCTTCTACTTCACCCTTGGGGTTATAGTGTTTTTAATTCTCCCGTGTCTTTATATTGCGATAAACATTGACATATACGGTTTGTAATTTATTTGTTGTTATTGGACTTTATATTCCTTTATATTTCGGAGCTCCATGCTCTTGTTTTCTCTTCCCGATTCTAAATCAAGCGAATAATGGTCCAGAATTCGTAGCTATAGAGATTCGAATGATCATAATGTTCTAAGCAGGAAGGAACGTAATAGAACGATTTGATTTGGTAAATTACCAGAATCACAGAAAAGATAGAAATATCAAGAAAATATGTTCTTGTTATGTTTAGAGATTAGATAGAATGTACGAGTTGTGTAACATGGCACATGATGACGGTAAGATCTGTGAATCATCATGTTCCATTAGAAACTCAACATGACTTACTGTAATATAATCACGTTAATCAAGTGTCATTATATTATACTAACTCATGCATCAATTTCCAACACTACAAAAAAAAAACATTCATATCTTAAATTTGAATCTTTCAGAATTTAGAAACTAATACAGTTTCCTTTCTGATGTAATACTGATATCGCGAAGACATAAATGATTTCAGATATGAATAGTTATGAACATATCTTTAGAAATATCGAAGATATTTATGATGATATTTTGGAATTTCTAAGATCGAAGGTTACTGAAGAAAATTCTTCCGCAAAGATTTTAACATGACTTCGGAGCAAGATATTCTCTAAAGATTTTCATCGGATCCAAAATTACCTGGATTCTTTGAATATAGAGTTTGGTCCTTGTATTTATCCTTGGTCTCCTTCATGGTTAGCTCAATCCATTTTTTTTTTCAGTACCAAATTTTCTATCGAGCGTTCCCAACACTCTATTCTTTATCATCAAACTTCCGATGATTAAGGTCGTTTACGGTTGCCTACAGTTTATGCTGCTTCATTCAGCTTTTTCAAAGTTTAATGTATTGATTCGTAGGCTGGGTGCTTTTCAAAATTTCAGAATTGAAGATCGTAATTCTAGGAGATAATTGTTATATGTATACATATAACTATTGATGTAGAAATGCTACGAGATTCGAAATACTGATTGCTGATTCTCGGTAATTGGTATGGCAATCATTGTTACAGGGTATAGATGAATACACGATGGGGTTTCAATGAATATAATGATTTTCGAAAAGTCCAAATTCATTGAAGTTGCTGGTAAGTTTACTGCTAATGTGGTGGAATATAAACGGTTCCCCGGTAACGATGACGACAGGCAAACTTATATATCGAGGTTATAATAAGACTAATTCGAATGGAAGTCGAAGTTGATTTGCTGAAGCTGTGACGAAATTGGCTAATTTGAAAAAGAGTTGTAATGTTATTTTCGATAATAACAATGCCAAAGGAGCTAGCACAGACACGTGTTAAACGTTTACATAGGTTCCAAGTGTTTTTAGGTGTATAACTATATGCATCAATCTTTTCTTCCGTAGATGAAGTGCGGTTGGTTCATCCTATCGATTGAAGTGTTTTCAAGAATTATGAAAGGTTTAAATCGCAGATTGTAATTATCAAGATACAAATGAAGTTTAAGATGAAATCAAGTGGCAAACTTGAAGAATTGTTTAGTTTCATATGTTATAATCAATATTTTAATTCATTTTAATTGTCCAATGTTGGCAGTTCACAGTTAGCAGTCCACAATTAGTAATCCAATAATTCATATATAGTTTAATATATAATATTCGAATTAATTAATACGTATTCGAGACCCATTGTATACGTCTCAGACTCGATCACAACTCAAAGTATATATATTATTGTAGAATCAACCTCAACCCTGTATAGCTAACTCGATCATTACTGCATATAGAGTGTCTATGGTTATTCCAAATAGTATATATAGATGCGTCGATATAATTTGTCAAAACCTTGTATACGTGTCCCGATATTTAAAGTGCGTAAAATAAATAACAGAAATTAAATGACGATAAATAAAATTGTGAGAATATAAATTGTGATAATTAAATTGCGATAAATAAAGTGTAATCAGTTAGCTAGGAACAGTTAGCGTGGATTCTTAACAAAATTTCTCATAGTTATTTTGTTTGTTTCTAACAAATTTTATTTTGTCCAATATTTTCTTCATTATGTCACTTGTTGGATTCTGGTAAATCAAAATCCAAATATGAAATTAGATGAAAATGGTTATTCTGCGGTGAACGGATACGTATATCGGTGGTTGTAAGTAGGATAGTGAATGACTGTTGAATCAGATTCGCAGAATGTACCATGTAACTGATTAATGTGAAATTTAAATATTCCTCGGGTATTACCTACCCGTTAAAATATTTTCACCATTAACAGTTTACAATCTTTATGAAAATATACTTGCATATATATTTTCTTCAGATGTAATCATGGATTTAGTGAGTTAATATGATATTAATCTCATTTGTTTTTCGGTTTGAGCTAGAATAAATAATCTCTAAAACTATTAGGAACCACATATTCTTCGCAGAATATTTCTTCAATGAAGTTATGGATCAATACTTCATCGTTCATTGTTGTTGGTACTCCTTGGTATCTATGGTGCGTATGTTGTTGATGCTCGTGGGATAGAATGTGATGTTGAGATGTGGAATCCGGATGTTGCTGTTGGTGGTGGTGATGGTACTGTTGATGTTGCTGAAGCTGATAAGTTTTGCACCATATTCTCCACATTGATTACTCGAGCGCGAAGCTCGTTGACTTCTTCCATTATTCCGGGATGATTTTCGGTCGGAACGAGCGGATGAATAAGGTTTAGAATTGTGGATAGAATATAATCGTGACGAGCTACTCTAGAAATGAGACTGAAAATGGTGTTTCGGACTGATTCGCCGGTAAGTGTTTCAGGTTCTTCACCAAGAGGTGAATTTGGTTGGTGGAAGGGATCGCCTTCTTCGCGTCTCCATTGATTAAGTCGACTACGAATCCATCAGATGAATTGATGATGGCTGGTTGGTTGATCCATTTCGGTTATATTGTTTTCAGAGCTCAGGTGGATATCCATATCGGAATAGCTGTCGGAATCCGAGGAATTCGAACTGGTTGAGGGATCCATCTCGTACGATCAGATGGAGGATTTTCGATACAAATAAGATTATAGGATGTAGATTAGTATCCTGCAATACATAATTTACATATGCATATATAATACTAAAATCCCATGAGTTACGGAGGAATCTACGGAAGCTGTCAGGCAAAGTCTACAGTAACAGATACGCTAAGAGATGAATTATCAGATACGCTAAGATATGAATTTTGTCTATACACTATGCATGCAATCAATGCAGTAAGATGTGTCTAGACTAGGAATGATAAGCAGGTAATTTCCTAAGGATGATAAGCAGGTAATTTTCGACACGAAATGATAAGCAAAACTTTTGACATGCAGACACGGTCGAAGTCCAGACTCACTAATGCATCTAAACAACTATCAGTTAGACACACTAATGCAAGACCTGATTCGCTAAGACCACCGCTCTGATACCACCTGTAGAGACCCGTCCTAATCCATCTGAACAAATACATTACAATTGGTTACATCGCGAGGTACTAGACCTCTATATGATACATTTTACAAATATTGCATTCGTTTTTAAAAGACAAACTTTCATTACATCGAAAGTTGATGGCATGCATATCATTTCATAATATATTCAACTATAAATGACTTGATAATATTCTTGACGAACTCAATGACTCGAATGCAACGTCTTTTGAAATATGTCATGAATGACTCCAAGTAATATCTCTAAGATGAGTAAATGCACAGCGGAAGATTTCTTTCGTACCTGAGAATAAACATGCTTTCAAGTGTCAACCAAAAAGGTTGGTGAGTTCATTAGTTTATCATAAATAATCATTTCATAATTTTAATAGACCACAAGATTTCATATTTCCATTTCTCATAAACACACGTCCCATGCATAGAGACAAAAATCATTCATATGGATTGAACACCTGGTAACTGACCTTAACAAGATGCATATAGAATATCCCCATCATTTCGGGACTCCCTTCGGACATGATAAATTCGAAGTACTAAAGCATCCGGTACTTTGGATGGGCTTGTTGGGCCCAATAGATCTATCTTTAGGATTCGCGTCAATTAGGGTGTCTGTTCCCTAATTCTTAGATTACCAGACTAAAAAGTGGCATTTTCGGTTTAATAATTCAACCATAGAATGTAGTTTCGATTACTCGTGTCTATTTCGTAAAACATTTATAAAAGCAACGCATGTATTCTCAGTCCCAAAAATATATATTGCAAAAACATTTAAAAAGGGAGCAAATGAAACTCACTATCCAATATTTTGTAGTAAAAATATTCATACGACAAAGCTGAACAATGCAGGGTTGGCCTCAGATTCACGAACCTATATCATTTGTATATTCATTAAAACATATAGTAGTAATAGAACAGTTTATATATTATTATTAATGATATAATTTTTATATCAATAACTTATTTACTTCATTATATTTTCATTTTATATATATTTTTAAGTAAAAGTATAAATTTTGTTATGTTACATGAAATAAATATATTTATCTCATTCGTTTGTTAAAACAGTAATTTAGTAATACAAAATAATATTTAAGATGATAAAATAATTATAATACCCATATTGATAATAATGATAATAGTATTAATAATTCTATTAATGATAACGTTAATGATAGTTTTTAACAAAAATCTCATAATAATGATAATAATAGTAGTTTTTAATAAATTGAATAATTTAATAATACTGGTAATAATTAATAATTAATACTTAATAACTATCTTATTACTAATGATAAACTTAATAATAATACCCTTGTTAATAATAACAATAATAAGTTTAAAATGATACTAGTACTATAAATAACGTTATTAATACTTAATGATGTTACTTAATAACAAAATGATAATAATATTAGTCATAGTACTTATGTTTACATAATAATAATAATGATAATAATAATAGTAGTTATAATAATACCTATCATATCTATAATAATAATTCGTTTACTAATAATGATAATAAAAACAATAATACTTATAATAATAATAATAATAATAATAATAATAATAATAATAATAATAATAATAATAATAATAATAATAATAATAATAATAATAATAATAATAATAATAAATGAGAACTACCTTGTAAGCTTTTTCTAAAAAAATTTGCCATCGCCCAGGCTCAAACCCTCAACCTCCCGCTAACACACAAACACCCTTAACCATTGCTCTGTTTCGTTTTATCTGAAATAAATCCCATTTCAATTTTATTTAACCCGTAATTACAGTTTCATCATCTTCTTCATAAAAACAAAACTCATTTAAACATTTCATCATTAACACCATTTCATCTCTTCATCATCTAATTACTACTCATCATAATACCATGATCATCATCCTTTAACCACATCATCATTAAACTTACGATATCACCACATCATTGTCATTCGTTGTCCAACACTAATCAAGAACGAGCAAGGTTGTAATTACAGAAATGAATAGCAGTAGTCGATATTATTTGGGTGTCGATTGTACCGAAAGAAAAAGAAGTAGAAACCGTCGAGTAGAACCAGGGATATAAACGATGGACTGCACTCTTGGCCCACTATCCCCTCCTAAGACCAATCCATACAATAGAATAAGCCCAAAAGAATAATTAGCAGTCGAATTACAAAAACATATAATCAGTTAGCTTGTCACCAGCTGGATTCCATCGAACATCTTTATACAGCAACCTATTTTGTCTCGTTTACAGTATAATATTATTTTAGTCTTTATGATTAAAAGGAAACTAGTGGGTGTCGGCTGTAGCTCTCATAAATTAATAATAACAATCACATCCACCCATATAACAAGTGGGTTTGTGTATCGAATACTGTTTATCAGAAAGTAGAAGAAATCAGCAGGTAAAGGGGTGTTTGATTGAGACGGTTCGACAGAAATATCATAGCAGCGACGATATGAAGTTGCAGGTTCAATGTAGCAACGGTTCTATGGATTGTGGGTTTCATTTTGTACAGGAAAACAGCCCGGTTATTCAGTACGACAGAGAGATATTCGATAGAGGTGGCTGTAAACAGGAAGTTTGGATGGTGGTTTCAGTTAATGATCAATTCAAAGTTTTATCTAGTTGAGGGGTTGAACTGACGAACCAGAAAACAGAAATATAGACACCATGTTGTCGAGTAATTAGTGGCTCCGTGACGGCAGTGATTTGGTGATTCATGATGGTGTTTCATGGTGATGAGATTGTTGTGTGGTTCGAATGAAAACAAAAAAATAATAATATAGAAGCGTCTCAATTGTTACGGTGTCGTGGTGGTTGTCGAAAACTGAAACAGATAAACAAGTGGTGGTGTGATTGTTCACGTCAAAACAGAAGGCGGAAATTCGAAATAGAAAGAAGAGATAAAGAAATATATAAAGGTGGTCTAGGTGATTATGGGTTGTGATGGTGGTGACTTGGGCTGTGTTGGTGATCGAAGAAGTCGAGCAAAAGATGGTACTTGGTGGGTTACGATGGTGTAGGGTTGTTTGTTGTGTCCTCGACAACGAAACAGAAAAACAGCAAAACCCATGTTGGTTTATGGTTTTCGATCAGAAAAAGGAAACAGAAAGCTGTCATGTGTTGGTGGTGGTTGTATAATGGGTTTTGGGTTGGTTGTAATAGACAGTTTAACAGCAACAACTGTATAAACATTTCTCTTCTTTGTACATCAACAGAAAAGAAAAAAAAATGTAGCGATCGATCAATATTGTTTATCATTACCTTATAATCAATATTCATTATTGTAGTGGAGAGAAAAGAGAGTAGCAGGTGATTATCTTGGCTTTGGGTCTGACCGGAACAGGAAGTCCACAACAACCATGGTGGCGGTTTTAGGGTGATTAAAGGTGGGTTAGGGTGGTTGTGGTAGTTTCGGTGGTCTGACATACACATGATCGAGTTGTTGTTTCATGGTGTTCTTGGTGATTTAAACAAGGGTGGTGGCGATTACTATGGTGGGTTCAAGAAGAAGAAAAGTAGATGAGAGGGAGAGAGCGATAGGTGGATTCAATGTATCCGAATGTATATGTATATGCATAATAATATGATGAAGACTACAAGGACAAATTCAACATAGTAATCCCATTTTAATTATCACGGGTGTTTGAATCAATCAATTAAACACGGTATATCATTAATCATTCAATCAATATTCAATTAGTAGCAGTGGAAGATTTGTTTGTATTGATAATCTAAATTCGACTGGTAACCAGATTAGAGACAGGAAAACAAATTGGATAGTGATGTTAAACAGATTCATATCATTGATCTGAATTTTAATCTATACTTAGTTAACAATAATAATAATTAATATTAATAATAATAATATTTTTAACAATAAAAATACTAATAGAAATAATAATATTAATATTAAGATAATAATAATAAATAATAGTAATGATAACTAAAATCATAATTTCTTTCCACTAATTATAATAACAATGGTATTAATAATAATAAAAATATTAGTAATAATAATGTTATAACAAATTCAATGTATCAATTTTCATATCTATATATTTATATATATATTTATAATACGTAATAGTTTTCATTACAACGTATATTATTTTACATACTTATCTGTAACATCAATTGCATATAATAGTTTATTAATATGATTAATAATTTTTATATATAATTATTTATTTATCCATATTCATTTATAGATAATTGTTCGTGAATCGTCGGAAAGGGTCGAACGTCAATTGGATATATGAAAACAGTTCAAAATTTTTGAGACTTCAACATTACAGACTTTGCTTATCTTATCGAAATTATATAAAGATTAAGTTTAAATTTGGTCGGAAATTTTCGGGTCGTCACATTTATTTGCTTATTTTGGTAGATCAAGTGATTATGATGACGATTCAATAAGAATCGAAGAAAAAAAAAAGTAAAAACGAAGAAAATAAAGTCAAAACAGTGAAAGACAAGTTACGATCCCGGAAACCAAGCAGAAAGCAAGACATACGGTCAGATCTCACGGGTCACCCAGAATACACGGGCCAACATACACGATCTTCCTACCATTTGAGTGCACCGGGCTGGAACACACGACTCGCCCAATATTTGAGTGCACACGGTTACTTTGCACGGGTGTGGCACACGATCTGCCCATTTCACATGGTTTGCCAAAGTCAAAAAAGTCCATAAATAGGACCATTTGTTTGTCATTCCAACACACTTCTCTACACATTCACTTCTCTCACTACAAATATTCACTCTAACTTTCTCACACTAGAAAGGTAGTAACTTTCGAGGCCATATCACCTACAACGGAAAATGCACTTAGAGACGAACGTCGAAGATTGTACTAAGAACGCTTTCCTAAATCTAATGTTATGGTTATGTTAATTTAAATTTCTTTCATCTTATATTGTTGCTATGCTGAAACTCTGTCCGACTTAGAATTCTAATTTACGGACTACCCTTTCTAATTACCCATGTGACTATAACCTAATAGTGGAACATGATCAATTCAAAATACAGTGTAAGTAGTTATCTGTGTTTAACGCTACGATAGGGATTAGTACCTAATATAGCCAAAACAGACGATTTATTTTGTGGCGGTGTCGTTAGGTCGCTAACCGTCTATCAAGGATATCTACAACTTGCATGTAGTTGTATCTTAGTCATTAATCGATATTTTCAATTTATTAAAATTATATAATATGATTTTATCACATCAATTTTTCACTCGCCCCAACTTTTGCCTGGAACCAGTGGCGGAGGATAGTGGAGGCAGGGCGGGGCACCTGTCCCATCTAGATTTTTTTTTTAAAAATTTACACTAGATTTTTTTTTTACTAAAAAATAAGGTTTTTATTAGTGTTTGCTCCAGCTGTAATGAAAAATTTAATAAGCTTTTACATCCGCCCCATCTGTGATCGGGTTCAATTTCCGCCCCTGCAACCATTTTCATTTTTCATGACAACTCTACTGGGTCAACTTTAGCGATTGACACCACCAGCATTCATTGTTATTGTATCAACTGGCACGTACCTCCAGCTCTGTTTGTTCACTATTGTTACGTTAGCAGTTGACACCTCGAGCTTTCACTATTAACTATCGGTAGGAGATGCCACGTACTGTTTTTCATTTTATTATAGTAAAAATGATAATGATAATTTTATAATATAAAGTTTAGAAATGTAAATATGGTATGCTTCCTTTTTTTTATTTTTTTTTTTGCTAAAAACATAAACTATATAACTAAACTTTTTCTTGAAAAGAGAAAAAGAAAAACGAGGTATAACAAGCAAAACAAGGACGGGCTAGAGAACACTAAACTAAATCTATCGGCACACACCTACCTACAGGAAACTAAGCCCGAACGTAATCGATGTCCAAAAATAATAACGACAAACACACAACAAATATAAAAATAAACTAAAAGGAGACCAAACCAACAATGGAGTTTTTTATCTCAAAGTTTATAATAATAATTATGAAGAGCAGTTTTTTATTTTTTTTATTTTTTTTCTTTTAAATAAAAAAGGAAGAGCAGCTTTTATGTTCCCCTTTGAGCTTTCACTATTAACTATTGGTCGGAGATGCCACGTACCGTTTTTCATTTTATTATAGAAAAAAATGATAATGATAATTTTATAATTCAAAGTTTAGAAATCTAAATATGGTATGCTTTCTTAATTTCTTTATCATTAAAGTTTATAATAATTGAAGAGCAGCTTTTATGTTTTTCATCTCTCTCTAACAATGCTCTTGCTTCCTATACAGCAATCACATGTAAGACCTCACATGTAAGACCACTTGTACCGGTGGCTTGTATTAGTTACTTGTGTTGCTTGTTTTTTGCACTTTTTTACTGACTATGATGTGTTGGCTTTTAGTGTGAGGTATTAGTTGTGCTGTTTTTTATGTGGGTTAGAAGTATTGTGATGATGTAGTAAAACATAATTGGATAAGTATTAAAAGAGGACAAAAATAATATTATTTAAATTAATAAAAAAATTAATATAAGTAAACAACGCACGTTGCCTACCCCATCGGATAGCAACCAACGCCACCCAAATCCTTCAAACCGTCAACGCGATACGCCTCAAACTGTCGTTGCTTTTGCTCCACGTCGATTTCAACGGCATTGGTTGGTGGCCGATACAATAGGTCTAACTAACACTTCATACCACATAACTTACTCCATTTACACATTACAATTTACAATAATCTAACATATTGGGATCGAAAAGACCTATTAGTTTATAGAACAACTTTCTCGAAGCCATGATTCCGCTTCTTAAATGCTACATGTATACGGCTTATTAAGCATATTACTCGTGTTCAATTCTTGGTTATGCCATATTGTTTAAAAATTAAGTATGACTAGAGGGTGCGCATAATGCGCAATTCACCCGGTACGAGGTCTCACGCTCGGGGGCTTGATTACCCGAGATTTTATCTTCTATGGAGGAGCCGATGTGCTCGTTCACGTGAGAGTTTCTTCGCTTACCCAAAAAATGTATATGGCTTATTACCATTTCCACCAACTACTAGAGAAGAATATGCATTCGTCGCTAGTGTTTCTGATTAAGGATCATCATATATATACTGTAATAGCTTAAGTATTGCAATCATATTTCTTGTAATCTTACAAGTAGATTAACATGAATCAGCAAAAAATCATTAAATGATAAAGATCTCAATAAAAAATCTTTATATATTCATCATAAAAAACATTTGCATGAATCAAAACCATTAACCCCAATTAACACAACGCACAAAACATATCAAATTCTTCAAATTGAACCTTTAAGAACAACTCAATGTGAATTCAATTATAACACATAAAAAGAATAAAACTATATTTGTTGTAATTTAGTAGTTTATAACTACTTTTTGGCCTAAGCTTATACAATACTTAAATATGAAAGAGTGGTAATGGAGAGGAAGAGGAATATATATATATTTCATATATATGTAAGAATGGTGCACAAAACTAATTACATCTGTGTACATATATATACTACAATTTTGATACTGTGCATAGTCAATTATATTTATGTTAGGTGAAATAGTTATATGATTAAAATTGTGCAGCCATTTGTTGACTTTGAATATCATAACACTCCCCCTTGGATGACAATTTTATTATAGAGTAACTAGTACTGCCTCGTTAAAAACCTTGCTAAAGAAAACTCAGTGGGAAAAAACTTTAGCTAAGGGAAAAAGAGTGCAGCATAGAGTTGACTCCCCCTCAAGTAGACATCGCTTCAGCTGTTACATCTTTTGAACATGTCTCATGCCAATGTTACATCTTTTGAACATGTCTCATGCCAATGTTATGAACGTGTGTTCTGAAAATAGCAGTTGGAAGTGCTTTGGTGAAAAGATCAGCAGAGTTTTTGCTAGATTGAACATATCTCATTTCAATCTGGTTGTCCTTAATGAGATTTTGAGTGTATGAGAAGAATCTAGGAGGTATGTGTTTTGTTCGGTCACTTTTGATATACCATTCTTTCATATGTGCTATGCAAGCTGCATTATCTTCATAGATAGTTGTTGGACTTTTATCGCGTTTTAGTCCACAAGAATCAGTAATGAGTTGTGTCATTGATCTCAACCAAAAACATTCTCGAGTAGCTTCATGTAATGCAATCACTTCGACATGATTTGATGATGTTACAACAAGTGTTTGTTTTTGCCATGATATTGCAATACCTCCATTTAGGAATACATATCCATTTTGAGATTTAGCTTTATGTGGATCAGATAAATAACATGCATCTGCATAACCAACCAAATCTTGTTTTGATTCATTAGAATAAAATAATCCTAAATCAGTAGTTCCTCGAAGGTATCGAAATATGTGTTTGATCCCATTCCAGTGTCTTTTGGTAGGGCTGTGAGCTGAACCTTGCCAATAAATTAACTGCAAAATAAATGCCAGTTCATGTATATAACAACCCTCATATTTCCATACCTGAATTGACTAATTTGACTATAAGGTTGTTATCCATACGTAATATATAATTAAATATGACATTGATCAAATATTTATTTTTAGTCGACACTTTTTGTTAACTAAAGTTTACACTAATTATATAAAATAACTTTAGTTAATATTAATATTAATGCGTATTATATTTAAAACTATATGAAACATAATTATTAATTAAATGATAAGTTATTTTAATCATTATATATATATTTTTAGCTTATAAAAAAAGAGATTTTTTTTATAAATTAAATAATGAGCCCATGAATTTTGACTAAATATTTTCAAAAATAAAAACTTATTAAAAATATTTTTAACATGTTTTTATTTTTTGTCAAAATTGGCACCTTTATTTTATTTATATTTTTTTTTTTCACCAACTATTTTTTTCCTATAAATACCCACTTCCATTTCATAAAAACTTGTATCAAATCTTTGGAAAACTCTCTCACAAACTTGGGAAAGTACTTGAGGTATTTTCTATATTTTTTATCGAATTGCTTTAATTTTTTTGTATATTCTTTAAAAATTCGAATTTAATATATATAAATTATTTTTACATGTTATAATTAGTATTATAAGTATTATGATGTATAAAAATAATTTTGATAATTTATGGAATATTATTTATAATTAAATACGAATTATGTAGTATTTAAACATAAAAATAATATAAAATTCGTAATAAAATATTAAACAGTAATAAAAATAATTATAAATTTTTTTTGAGATTATTATACTTTTATAAACAAGTGAAAATTATAAAACTTAAATAAATGGGACGATTAATATTTAAAAATAATTTACTTTTGCATTATTCTAAACCGAGAGAAATAATAAAGAAAATACAAAATAAATACAAAAGTGTATTAAATATTTTTATAAAATTTTTATATGATTAATAGCATCACTAGATACTTTAAAAAAATATAAAAATTAATTTTAAATTATTTTTCCTATTTATTTAATTATAGGCCGATTACAATAGTTAAATAATTAAAAAATATTAAATAAATAATATTTTGATATAAAATTTGATTTAATAATTTTTATAACATTTTACATAATATAGAACCTGTAAAAAATATAAAATTATTTATTTAGGTCAATTTAATATTTATTACCTAATTAAATTTGATTAATATAAACCGAGTATATATATAAAGAAAAGTGGGAAATAAATATAAAAATTTGATAAAATTATTTTTATAAAATATCCTACTGAATTGTATAATTAACTAAGTTTATAAAAATTATAAATATAATATTTAATGAATTAATATTTAAATTAACATATATTAGTATGATTTTCGATTAACATAAGTATATTACATATACTAAATTAATATTATTATTATAACTTACGGTTAATAACTAAGTATACTATATAATAAAGTATAATGCTGATAATGTAAGTTAATAACAATACATTATTAATAAACACTTATTTTATAACTATACTAATTTAATAATAATAACTTATAGTATATATAATATAAGATAATCAAATTGTTAATACATTAATAAATATAATATAACATATATAATAACATATAAACCTAAAGTGAAGGTTAATCAAAGATAATGTACAATTCATGTGAACTTCATCGCTACTCACGGTCGTAAGTGAATGATGTCTAGGTTGCCATTTATGGGTAAGCTTGTGGATCTCGAATGCCATGACTTAGATTCTGGTCAAGAGTCCTGGGCCCCCGGTTACATCTGGTCTGAAATGTCCCCTTCTTATTGATTAAAAACGTTCCATATTAATTGATTTCGTTGCGAGGTTTTGACCTCTATATGAGATGTTTTTCAAAGACTGCATTCATTTTTAAAACAAACCATAACCTTTATTTCATAAATAAAGGTTTAAAAAGCTTTACGTAGATTATCAAATAATGATAATCTAAAATATCCTGTTTACACACGACCATTACATAATGGTTTACAATACAAATATGTTACATCGAAATCAGTTTCTTGAATGCAGTTTTTACACAATATCATACAAACATGGACTCCAAATCTTGTCCTTATTTTAGTATGCAACAGCGGAAGCTCTTAGTATTCACCTGAGAATAAACATGCTTTAAACGTCAACAAAAATATTGGTGAGTTATAGGTTTAACCTATATATATCAAATCGTAACAATAGACCACAAGATTTCATATTTTAATACACATCCCATACATAGAGATAAAAATCATTCATATGGTGAACACCTGGTAACCGACATTAACAAGATGCATATATATAAGAATATCCCCATCATTCCGGGATACCCTTCGGATATGATATAAATTTCGAAGTACTAAAGCATCCGGTACTTTGGATGGGGTTTGTTAGGCCCAATAGATCTATCTTTAGGATTCGCGTCAATTAGGGTGTCTGTTCCCTAATTCTTAGATTACCAGACTTAATAAAAAGAGGCATATTCGATTTCGATAATTCAACCATAGAATGTAGTTTCATGTACTTGTGTCTATTTTGTAAATTATTTATAAAACCTGCATGTATTCTCATCCCAAAAATATTAGATTTTAAAAGTGAGACTATAACTCACTTTCACAGATTTTTACTTCATCGGGAAGTAAGACTTGGCCACTGGTTGATTCATGAACCTATAACAATATATACATATATATCAAAGTATGTTCAAAATATATTTACAACACTTTTAATATATTTTGATGTTTTAAGTTTATTAAGTCAGCTGTCCTCGTTAGTAACCTACAACTAGTTGTCCACAGTTAGATGTACAGAAATAAATTGATAAATATTATCTTGAATCAATCCACGACCCAGTGTATACGTATCTCAGTATTGATCACAACTCAAACTATATATATTTTGGAATCAACCTCAACCCTGTATAGCTAACTCCAACATTCACATATAGAGTGTCTATGGTTGTTCCAAAATATATATAGATGTGTCGACATGATAGGTCGAAACATTGTATACGTGTCTATAGTATCTCAAGATTACATAATATACAATACAAGTTGATTAAGTTATGGTTGGAATAGATTTGTTACCAATTTTCACGTAGCTAAAATGAGAAAAATTATCCAATCTTGTTTTACCCATAACTTCTTCATTTTAAATCCGTTTTGAGTGAATCAAATTGCTATGGTTTCATATTGAACTCTATTTTATGAATCTAAACAGAAAAAGTATAGGTTTATAGTCGGAAAAATAAGTTACAAGTCGTTTTTGTAAAGGTAGTCATTTCAGTCGAAAGAACGACGTCTAGATGACCATTTTAGAAAACATACTTCCACTTTGAGTTTAACCATAATTTTTGGATATAGTTTCATGTTCATAATAAAAATCATTTTCCCAGAATAACAACTTTTAAATCAAAGTTTATCATAGTTTTTAATTAACTAACCCAAAACAGCCCGCGGTGTTACTACCATGGCGTAAATCCGGTTTTACGGTGTTTTTCGTATTTCCAGGTTTTAAATCATTAAGTTAGCATATCATATAGATATAGAACATGTGTTTAGTTGATTTTAAAAGTCAATTTAGAAGGATTAACTTTTATTTGCGAACAAGTTTAGAATTAACTAAACTATGTTCTAGTGATTACAAGTTTAAACCTTCGAATAAGATAGCTTTATATGTATGAATCGAATGATGTTATGAACATCATTACTACCTCAAGTTCCTTGGATAAACCTACTGGAAATGAGAAAAATAGATCTAGATTCAAAGGATCCTTGGATGGCTTGAAAGTTCTTGAAGCAGAATCATGACACGAAAATAATTTCAAGTAAGATTTCCACTCGAAATAAGATTGTTATAGTTATAGAAATTGAATTAAAGTTTGAATATGATTATTACCTTGTATTAGAAAGATAACCTACTGTAAGTAACAAAGGTTTCTTGATCTTGGATGATTACTTGGAATGGATTTAGAAAACTTGGAAGTAAACTTGCAATCTTGGAAGTATTCTTGATTTTATGAAACTAGAACTTTTGGAATTTATGAAGAACACTTAGAACTTGAAGATAGAACTTGAGAGAGATCAATTAGATGAAGAAAATTGAAGAATGAAAGTGTTTGTAGGTGTTTTTGGTCGTTGGTGTATGGATTAGATATAAAGGATATGTAATTTTGTTTTCATGTAAATAAGTCATGAATGATTACTCATATTTTTATAATTTTATGAGATATTTCATGCTAGTTGCCAAATGATGGTTCCCACATGTATTAGGTGACTCACATGGGCTGCTAAGAGCTGATCATTGGAGTGTATATACCAATAGTACATACATCTAAAAGCTGTGTATTGTACGAGTACGAATACGGGTGCATACGAGTAGAATTGTTGATGAAACTGAACGAGGATGTAATTGTAAGCATTTTTGTTGAGTAGAAGTATTTTGATAAGTGTCTTGAAGTCTTTAAAAAGTGTATGAATACATATTAAAACACTACATGTATATACATTTTAACTGAGTCGTTAAGTCATCGTTAGTCGTTACATGTAAATGTTGTTTTGAAACCTTTAGGTTAACGATCTTGTTGAATGTTGTTAACTCATTGTTTATTATAACAAATGAGATGTTAAATTGTTATATTATCATGATATTATGATATATAATATATCTTAGTATGATATATATACAGTTAAATGTCGTTACAACGATAATCGTTACATATATGTCTCGTTTCGAAATCATTATGTTAGTAGTCTTATTTTTACATATGTATTTCATTGTTAATACACTTAATAATATATTTACTTATCATTTAACATAATTAACCAAGTGTATCAATATCTTAATATGATTCATATGTACCTAGTAAGACGTTGTTATAACGATAATCGTTATATATATCGTTTTCGAGTTTCTTAAATTAGTAGTCTCATTTTTATGTATATAACTCATTGTTAAAATACCTAATGAGATACATACTTATAATAAAATCATGTTAACTATATATATAACCATATATATGTCATCGTATAGTTTTTACAAGTTTTAACGTTCGTGAATCACCGGTCAACTTGGGTGGTCAATTGTCTATATGAAACCTATTTCAATTAATCAAGTCTTAACAAGTTTGATTGCTTAACATGTTGAAAACACTTAATCATGTAAATAACAATTTCATTTAATATATATATAAACATGGAAAAGTTCGGGTCACTACAGTACCTACCCGTTAAATAAATTTCGTCCCGAAATTTTAAGCAGTTGGAGGTGTTGACGTATCTTCTGGAAATAAATGAGGGTATTTCTTCTTCATCTGATCTTCACGCTCCCAGGTGAACTCGGGTCCTCTACGAGCATTCCATCGAACCTTAACAATCGGTATCTTGTTTTGTTTAAGTCTCTTAACCTCACGATCCATTATTTCGACGGGTTCTTCAATGAATTGAAGTTTTTCATTGATTTGGATTTCGTCCAACGGAATAGTGAGATCTTCTTTAGCAAAACATTTCTTCAAATTTGAGACGTGGAAAGTGTTATGTACAGCCGCGAGTTGTTACATAAAGGATTTCGTCCTTTGTAACCTGAGTTTGAACCGCTACCCGCACCTTGCGTGGTTTCTTGTTTCTTGTTGGATTGTTGATGATTACCTTCCCACTTTCTTTTGTTTCCCGATGTCTTGACATCGGTGTTCTTATCCAGAATAATCTGGTCCATCAATTCATTCACCATGGTGATAGCTTCATGAATAGTCTTGGGTTTGGATGCTGTAACATTTGCCTTAACATTTTTAGGCAAACCGTCTTTGTACATTTCAATCTTCCGTTCTTCGGTTGGTACCAATTTGGGACATAGCAAAGCTAATTCCATGAATCGCTGATTGTAGTTGGTGAGTTCAGTACCAACAGCTTTTAGGCTTCGTAATTCAGCTTCCAACTTCCTAACCTCGTTCCTTGGACAATATTCGTTGATTAGCATTGTTTTGAATTCTTCCCAAGGAGTATCATAAGCTACATCTCCTCCTACGGCCTTCACATAGTTTTTCCACCACGTGAGTGCACTATCTTGTAGGGTGCACGATGCATACTTGGTCATGTCCTTCTCAATACAACCACTGATTTTAAACACAGACTCAATCTTTTCGATCCACCGGGTTAAACCGACCCGTCCTTCTGTTCCACTGAATGATGAGGGCTTGCAACCTTGAAAAGTTTTGTAAGTGCACCCCACACGAGGATTTGGGTTAACTGCAGCACCTCTTGCAGCCTCGACCCATAACATTCTGTCATTCACTCGCTGATTGATGAGTTCCTGGATTTCTTATTCCGTCATTCGGTTCAATCGCGCCATAATCTTCAATAAGAATGAAAAAAAATAATAATTATTCACATGGAATATTATAGATGTAGTATGTATTTACAGTACATCGTAGCTTATTAATAATATGAACCAGTTATTATTATAAAAGCCTTTTCTTTTTATTAGCATTTTATAATTATATCTAGGGTAGTACCTACCCGTTAAAGTTCATACTTAATAGCTTAGTACGAAAATCAATTACTACCACCCAAATAATACTTAACCATGGAAAATTATTGCATTTCACACTTCACTATTTTACATATGCTTATCTTACATCAAACATTAAGCAAACCACACTAGTAATATTATACAAAACATTATATGATCCCATGGTTTAAAACAACAGCGCATCATTTAACCCAAAGCGTTTGTGTTCAAAGAAATCGCTTAAAGGTTATCCTCGTTGTCTCCCTGCATTTTGGCTGAGGAACCGAAGAACTGGATGTCGGGATAGAACTAATAGGAATAGCGGGAATATGTGTGGAAGTATCTGGTGGAGTTGGTTCCACAACATCCTCTCTAGACTCAGAATTTAGATTTTCCATTTCAGTAGCCTTTCGTTTCTTTCCTCGTTCGAACTTGTCTTTCGTAATTTCCTGTATTTCTTCCTCCTCAGGATCACTTTCCGGTTCCTCTTCAATTGATTCATCTGGAACTTGTGAGTCTTCCCCAAAGGTGTCGTTTTCATCATCGGATAGATTAATGACTGGAACACCATCTGAAGAGTCTGGTTCGGAGTCGCTGAATGTGATAATAAGTTCTAAGCCAGACATCTATCACATAACAACTAGCACGTTAATACCACATAATATTTACATATTAATTTTTAACCAACAAGGATAAGCAATAGCTTTCGAAATCAAACACGGTCAAAGTCCAGACTCACTAATGCATCCTAACAAACTCGATAAGACACACTAATGCAAATTTTCTGGTTCTCTAAGACCAACGCTCTGATACCACATGTCATAACCCGACCTTAACCATAAGGACGAATACAATAACATATGATTTCATCGCGAGGTATTGACCTCTATATGCGACATTTTTCAAAAACTGCATTCGTTTTTACAATACAAACCATAGCTTTTATTACAAATACAAAGTTTAAACAACTTAATAATGATTATCGTTTAGCGATAATCTTAGACTTACAAACTTTACATGTGATAATAACAATACGACCTCCAACATATTTTACATTACAAATCCTCCGATATGCAGTTTTATTTTTGACACAAATATGCATACTCAAGATCTTGCTTAAATTCAACATGTTGCAGCGGAAGCTTTTAGTTATCACCTGAGAATAAACATGCTTAAAACGTCACCATAAAGTTGGTGAGATATAGGTTTAATGCCGGCAGCGTTATAAATATAGACCACAAGATTTCATATATAAACGTTTCAATAAAAATATTCTAAGTTGTTGAGCACTTGATAACCATACTTAACATTTAATCAACGTCGCATATTCCCTTTATTATGAAATCTTACTACACCGTACCAAGTGTAGTCACCGAAACGAAGTACTGTGCAACCGTTGAATACTGGTCGTCCAGTCCGGTTGGGGTTGTCAGGCCCGATAGATCTATCAACAGGATTCGCGTTTACAATACCGCATGTAAATAGTAGTTACCAAGTTACAGGGAGATATGCCAGTGGTACAACTCAACGTAGAATATATTTTTAAGTACTTGTGTCTATAACGTAAATCATAAAATGCATGTATTCTCATCCCGAAATATTTAGAGTTTAAAAGTGGGACTATATACTCACCTTTTTCCTTGAAGGTATTTAACTCGACTTGGTCTCCGATAGATATCACGAACCTAACCATATATATGATATATCAACATATTTTCTTTTTAAGAAATAAACGTTTCATATATATACTTTTAATACTTTTAATAATTTCTTAGTCCGTAGTTAGCAGTCCGATGTTAGTAGTCCACAATTAGTTGCTAAAAAAAAATAAAGACCCCATCGTATTCATGTTGATCGGAATTAATCTTGACCCACGGTACCGTGTTGTCAAATGACGTGTTGCGTACATAAAGTACCGTGTTGTCAAATGACGTGTTGCGTACGTACATGAGGTCTTATGATTAATCTTCTCGTGTTGTTTACGGGTGGTCCTGAAATATATAAAATTAAATCATGAGTAAATATATATAAAATATCATATTAATTAGGAAAGATATGATTAATTTAATTTTTCTCCAATTATTTTCGTTGTTAAACAAGCTTTGGATACCCGATCTTATTTTAGTCGTAGTTTCTTCGTTACAACTCCGTTTTTGTTGATTCAACTTGCCACTTCCTTGGATCGAGTCAAATTTTAAGAATATGAATTGTAAATACCTTGGTTTACATTCGGAATCACAGGTTATAGTCCAAACTCTAGGTGAATCTTATGAAAGTAATCATTTTTGTCATAAAAACAACATTTAATGGTCATTTTTCTAAAAATACTTATACTTTGAATTAAACCATGGAATTTTTATGTGTTAACATATTCATAAGAATTATCATTTTTCCAAAACGTGAACTTCTAATTTAAAGTTCAAGATGGTTTTTAATTATCCAACCCAAAACAGCCTCCGGTTACACTCCGACGACATAGATTCAATTTTTAAGGTGTTCTTTGTAAAAACAAGTTGTATCTTGTTAAATTAGCATATCATTATGATATATTACAAGTCTTGAAGTATTTTAAAAGTTAAGTTAGAAGGATCTATTTAGTTTGCGAATAAATTTGAAATCATTCAAACTATGTTCTTGTTGTTAAAATTTTATATCACAAAATAAGATAGCTATATAAATATGAATCGAATAAAATTATGAACAAGGTTACTACCTCAAGTTACTTGGACAAGATTGCTGTAAAAGATGAGTAAAATCCTAGAACCAAAAGAGTGGTGAAGTTGGATCGAAAGTTTGGAAGTAAACTTGTAAATTTGGAAGGATTTTTGAAGTGTTCTTGGAAAGATTTTCTTATGATGTTTAAGTGTTGTTTTTGAAGCTAGATCTTCATGGTTGTTTGCTGAGATGTTTAAGGTGTTTAAGGCTCATGAATATGTGTGTGTTTAGCTAGGAAATGAAGGTAAAAGATTGAATTAGAAATGGAATGGGGGGAAGGTCTTAAAAACATGAAAATGGGGAACATGGACAAATTTTCATTTTGTTATTTTGTAAAATTAGTCATGCATACTTCCAATTCTAATTACCTAGCCTTAAGGGCATGAACAAGAGCTGAATAGATGTTGATTTGACATGTATATACCAATAGTAAATACATCTAGAAGATGGGTATGATACCGGTACATATACCCTAAGTATACGTATAGAAATCTTTGAGAAAACTGAACGAGGATTCAAATATAGCTATCTTTTGTAAATATACTTATATTGTTTTATGTATGTAAGCCCTTTAAAAGTGATTAAATACATATCTATACGATGCATGTATAAGTATTATAGATTATAAGTATTTATGTCAAAGAACGTTACGTATAGTTATCGTTTTGAAAACTTAAGTTAGTAGTTTCAAAATATACCTACAACTCATTGTTATTAGTACCCAATGAGATGTTAAACATCCTTAGATCATGTTAAATATACATAGATACATATATATACCCAGACGTATAATTATCGTATGTTATATAGTTCGTGATATCATCGGTCAAATTGGACGGTCAAACGTTGTGTAAAACTCTTTTCAAAAACATAAATCTCAATAATTTAGATTGCTTATCATGTTGGTAAGGTTTAATTTATGTAAATATTAATCTTATATGCAATAAACGATCGGAAAAATCCGGGTCGTTACATTACCTACCCGTTAAATAAATTTCGTCCCGAAATTTTAAAATTGTACCTATTTTGCGTCATCGGGAAACAAATGTGGGTACTTTTGTTTCATTTGATCCTCTCGTTCCCAAGTAAACTCGGGACCCCTTCGAGCATTCCAATAAACCTTGACGATTGGTATGTTGCTCTGCTTAAGCCGTTTAACCTCACGGTCCATGATTTCGACTGGTTCTTCTATGAATTGTAGTTTCTCGTTGACTTGAATTTCTTCAAGAGGAATGGTGAGATCTTCCTTTGCAAGACATTTCTTAAGGTTTGAGATGTGAAATGTATTATGTACTCCGGTGAGTTGTTGTGGTAATTCGAGTCGATAAGCTACCGGTCCAATGCGTTCGATGATCTTGAACGGGCCTATATACCTTGGGTTCAGTTTACCTTTTTTTCCAAAACGTATTACACCTTTCCAAGGTGACACCTTTAACATAATCGTGTCACCGATCTGAAACTCTAATGGTTTCCTTCGGACATCGGCGTAGCTCTTTTGGCGACTACGGGCTGTTTTCAATTTCTCCTTGATTTGCATTATCTTCTCAGTAGTTTCATGGATGATCTCGGGTCCAGTTAATTTTCGATCTCCTACTTCGTTCCAATAGATAGTGTCATAACCCGTCCTTAACCATAAGAACAAGTTAGATAACGTATGATTTCATTGCGAGTATTGACCTCTATATGCGACATTTTTAAAAGAACAACTGCATTTATTTTACATTACAAACCATAACTCTTATGATAATACAAGCTTTAGACAATATAAAGATGATTATCGTTTAGCGATAATCTTAGACTTACAAACTTTACATGTGATGATAACAATACGATTTCTAGCATATTTTACATTACAACTCCTCGGATATGCAGTTTTGTTTTTGACTCAAATATGCATACACAAGATCTTGCTTAAATTCAACATGTTGCAGCGGAAGCTTTTAGTTATCACCTGAGAATAGACATGTTTAAAACGTCAACATAAAGTTGGTGAGATATAGGTTTAATGCCGGCAGCGATATAAATATAGACCACAAGATTTCATATGTAAATATTTTAATAAAAATATGCTAAGTGGTTGAGCACTTGGTAACCATACTTAACATTTAATCACGTCGCATATTCCCTTTATTATGAAATCTTACTACACTGTACCAAGTGTAGTCACGAAACGAAGTACTGTGCAACCGTTGAATACTGGTCGTCCAGTCCGGTTGGGGTTGTCAAGCCCAATAGATCTATCAACAGGATTCGCGTTTACAATACCGCTGTAAATAGTAGTTACCAAGCTACAGGGAAGTATGCCAGTGGTACAACTCAACGTAGAATATATTTTTCAGTTACTTGTGTCCATAACGTAAAACATAAAATACATGTATTCTCATCCCGAAATACTTAGAGTTTAAAAGTGGGACTATATACTCACTTTGCCTTGAAGATATATATATATTTTGACTTGGTCTGCGGTTGATATCAAGAACCTATCCATATATAATATATCAATATATTTTCATTTTAAACAATCGTCACATATATATACTTATAATACTTTTAATGTCTTCTTAGTCTGTAGTTAGCAATTCAATTTTAATGGTTCATATTTAGGTGTTTAATAAATAAATAAAACCCCCATAAAACCCCCATCGTATTCATATTGGTCGGGATTAATCTTGACCCACGGTACCGTGTTGTCAAATGACGTGTTGCGTACATAAAGTACCGGTGTTGTCAAATGACGTGTTGCGTACGTACATGAGGTCTTATGATTAATCTTCTCGTGTTGTTTACGGGTGATCCTGAAATATATAAAATTAAATTATGAGTACATATATATAAAATATCATGTTATTTTAGAAAGATGTGATTTATTTAATTTTTCTCCAATTATTTTCGTGGCTAAACTAGTTTTGGATATCCGATCTTGTTTTAGTCATAGTTTCTTCGTTACAACTCCGTTTTCGTTGGTTCAACTTGCCACTTCCTTGGATCGAGTCCTTCTTTAAGAATATGAACTGTAAATACCTTAGTTTGTATTCAAAATCACAGGTCATAGGTCAAATTTTGGTGAAACTTATGAAGTTAATCATTTTCCCTTATGCAAACAACATTAAATGATTATTTTTCTAAAAATACTTATACTTTGAGTTGAATCATGAAATTTTTATGTGTTAACATATTCATAATAAATATCATTTTTCCAGAATATAAACCTCCAATTCAAAGTTCAAGATGGTTTTTAATTATCCAACCCAAAACAGCCCCCGGTTGCACTCCGACGTCGTAAATTCAGTTTTTAAGGTGTTCTTTGAAAAACCTAGTTATACCTTGTTAAATTAGCATATATTTATGATATATTACAGGTCTTGAAGTATTTTAAAAGTTAAGTTAGAAGGATCTATTTAGTTTGCAAACAAGTTTGAAATCATTCAAACTATGTTCTTGTTGTTAAAATTGTATACCATAAAATAAGATAACTATATATATATGAATCGAATAAGGTTATGAACAAAGTTACTACCTCAAGTTACTTGGACAAGATTGCTGTAAAAGAGGAGTAAAAACCTAGAACCAAAAGAGTGGTGGAGTTGGATGAAAGATTGGAAGTAAACTTGTGTTCTTGGAAGGATTCTTGAAGTGTTTTTGTAAGGGTTTTCTTATGGTGATTAAGTGATGTTTTTGAAACTAGATCTTCATGGTTGTGAGCTGAGATGGTTAAGGGGTTTAAGGCTTCTAAGTATGTGTGTGTTTTGGCTAGAAAATTGAAGTAAAAATGAATCAAGAATGGAGTACTCCTAGCCCATTAAAAACGTGAATGGGGGGGGGGGAGACAAAGACAAGTTTCAAGCTTGTAATCTTGTTAATTAGTCATACAATCATACAAAAGTAATTACCTTATACATAAGGCATGAACAAGGGCTGGTTGGTGGTGATTTGATGTGTATATACCAATAGTAAATACGTATAGAGGTTAGGTATGATACGAGTACATATACTCTAGATATACGTATAGAAATCTTGTGAAAACGGAACGAAGATTCAAATATAGCTATCTTTTGTGAATACACTTATATTGTTTTATGTATTTAAGTCCTTAAAAAGTGATTAAATACGTTACATATACGATATATGTATAAACATTATAGGTTATAAGTATTTATATCAAAGAACGTTACGTATGGTTATTGTTTTGAAAACTTAAGTTAGTAGTTTCAAAATATACTTATAACTTATTGTTATTAATACAAAATAAGGTATTACAACATTCTTAGATCATGTTAAATATGTATTTATACATATATATATATATACACAAACGTATAATTATCATATGTTATATAGTTCGTGATATCATCGGTCAACTAGACGGTCAAACGTTCTGTAAAACTCTTTTTAAAAACATAAGTCTCAACAATTTGGATTGCTTATCATGTTGGTAAGGTTTAATTTATGTAAATATTAATCTTATAAATATAGATCGATCGAAAAAGTCCGGGTCATTACAGTACCTACCCGTTAAATAAATTTCGTCCCGAAATTTTAAAATCGTACCTATTTTGCGTCATCGGGAAACAAATGCGGGTACTTTTGTTTCATTTGATCCTCTCGCTCCCAAGTAAACTCAGGACCTCTTCGTGCATTCCAACGAACTTTAACGATCGGTATGTTGCTCTGCTTGAGCCGTTTAACTTCACGGTCCATGATCTCGACTGGTTCTTCTATGAATTGTAGTTTCTCGTCAACTTGAATTTCTTCAAGAGGAATGGTGAGGTCTTCCTTTGCTATACACTTTTTAAGGTTCGAGACGTGAAATGTATTATGTACTCCGGCGAGTTGTTGCGGTAACTCGAGTCGATAAGCTACCGGTCCGATGCGTTCGATGATCTTGAACGGGCCTACATATCTTGGGTTCAGTTTACCCCTTTTTCCGAAGCGTATTACACCTTTCCACGGTGACACCTTTAACATAACCATGTCCCCGATCTGAAACTCTAATGGTTTCCTTCGGACATCGGCGTAGCTCTTTTAGCGACTACGGACTGTTTTCAATCTCTCCTTGATTTGTACTATCTTCTCAGTCGTTTCGTGTATGATCTCGGGACCAGTTAATTGTCGATCTCCTACTTCATTCCAACAAATAGGATATCTACACTTCCTTCCGTACAATGCTTTGAATGGCGCAGCTTTAATGCTCGCATGATAACTATTATTATACGAGAATTCTGCTAATGGTAGATATTTATCCCATCCGTTTCCAAAATCGATCACACATGCCCTGAGCATGTCTTCAAGAGTCTGAATTGTTCTTTCACTCTGCCCGTCGGTTTGCGGATGATATGCGGTACTCATATCCAAACGAGTTCCTAGTGCCTCCTGTAGTGATTGCCAGAACTTTGAGGTAAATCTACTATCACGATCAGATATAATGGAAATAGGTATTCCATGCCTTGAAACTATTTCCTTTATATATAATCGTAATAATTTCTCCATTCTATCCGTTTCCTTTATAGGCAAGAAATGTGCAGATTTGGTAAGACGATCAACAATTACCCAAATGGTGTCGTATCCCCAGGCAGTCTTTGGTAACTTCGTGATGAAATCCATGGTAATACCATCCCATTTCCATTCTGAGATTTCTGGTTGTTGAAGTAACCCTGACGGCTTCTGGTGTTCTGCTTTGACTTTGGAACAAGTTAAACATTCCCCAACATATGTTGCAACGTCTGTCTTTAAATTAGGCCACCAATAATGCGTCTTAAGATCTTGATACATCTTTCCAACTCCAGGATGTATCGAGTATCTTGTCTTATGTGCCTCGTTCAATATCAACTTCCTTAATCCACCCAACTTCGGTACCCAAATACGATTTGCAAAATATCGAGTTCCATCTTCCCGTATAACGAGTTGCTTCTCATACTTCTTCATTATTTCATTTCCTATATTTTCTTTAGTAAGTGCTTCTCGTTGAGCCTCTTTGATTTGTGAGTTGAGATTCATGCGAATTTTTATGTTCATCGCTCGTACTCGAATTGGTTCTCGTTCCTTTCTGCTTAGTGCGTCAGCCACCACATTCGCTTTCCCGGGATGATAACGAATTTCACAATCATAATCGTTTATTAACTCGACCCACCTACGTTGCCTCATGTTCAGCTGTTTCTGATCAAAAATATGTTGAAGGCTTTTATGATCAGTAAACACAGTGCATTTAACTCCATACAAGTAGTGTCTCCATATCTTTAATGCAAACACGACTGCTCCCAGTTCTAGATCATGCGTCGTATAATTCCGCTCGTGAATCTTCAATTGTCGGGATGCGTATGCAATAACTTTCTTCCGTTGCATAAGAACGCAACCAAAACCTTGTCGCGAAGCGTCACAATATATTTCAAAATCATCGTTCCCTTCTGGTAACGATAAAATAGGCGCCGTAGTCAACTTCTTTTTCAGTAATTGAAATGCACTCTCCTGCTCAGAGGTCCATTCATATTTCTTCCCTTTTTGCGTTAACGCTGTCAACGGCTTAGCTATTCGGGAAAAATCTTGAATAAACCTTCTATAATAACCGGCTAAACCCAAAAATTGGCGTATCTGCATTGGTGTCTTAGGAGTCTCCCATTTTTCAATGGCTTCAATTTTTGCTGGATCAACCTGAATTCCTTTGCTACTAACAACGTGGCCAAGAAATTGCACTTCTTTCAACCAGAAAGCACATTTAGAAAATTTAGCATATAGCTGTTCTTTTCTCAACAACTCTAATATCAACCTTAAATGCTGCTCATGCTCTTACTCACTCTTGGAATAGATAAGAATATCATCACTGAAAACGATAACAAACTTATCTAAATAGGGACTACAAACTCGATTCATGAGGTCCATGAATACAGCTGGCGCATTTGTCAACCCAAATGGCATGACCAAAAATTCGTAATGACCATAACGTGTCCGAAAAGCAGTTTTCGGAATGTCCTCTTCTTTGACACGTAATTGATGATAGCCCGACCTTAGATCAATTTTCGAGTACACACATGATCCTTGCAGTTGATCAAATAAGTCGTCAATTCTCAGTAGTGGATACCGATTCTTGATAGTTAACTTATTTAATTCACGATAATCTATACACATCCTAAAAGATCCATCTTTCTTTTTAACAAATAGAATCGGAGCTCCCCACGGTGAAGTACTTGGTCGTATGAATCCACGATCCAGTAATTCTTTTAACTGACTCTGAAGTTCTTTTAACTCGGACGGTGCAAGTCTATATGGAGCACGGGCAACTGGTGCAGCTCCTGGTACTAAATCTATTTGAAATTCTACAGATCTAAATGGAAGTAATCCCGGCAACTCTTCCGGAAAAACTTCAGGAAAATCTCTTGCCACAGGCACGTCGTTGATGCACTTCTCTTTTTCTTTCTTTTCGACTTTATTAACATGTGCTAGAATAGCATAACATCCCTTTTCTAAACACTTCTTGGCTTTCAAACAGCTAATGAGTTTTAGCTTTGAGTTACCCTTCTCTCCATAAATCATCACCGGCATTTTATCCTTACAAGGAATGCGAATTGCCTTCTTGGCACACACAACTTCAGCTCCTACTTTGTACATCCAGTCCATGCCGACTATTACATCAAAACTTCCTAATTCTACGGGTATCAAGTCAATTTTAAAGGTTTCACCGGCTAAATTTATTTTACAATCACGACAAATTTTATCGGCTTTAATTAGTTTACCATTAGCTAACTCAATCATGTACTTAGCATCTAGAGGTAATGATGAACAATTCAATTTAGTGTAAAAATTTCTACACACGTAACTTCTATCGGCACCAGTATCAAATATAATAGATGCTGATAAGTTATTAATGGTAAACGTACCCGTAACAAGCTCCGGGTCTTCACGTGCCTCTCTAGCATTAATAATAAATGCTCTCCCACGTGCTGGTCCGATATTCTTCTCTGGATTCGGGCACTGGCTCTTATAATGACCTTGTTTTCCACACCCATAACAAGTAATGGTAGCCAAAGCAGTTCTATTTGCATTGGTGGCAGGAGTCTTGGTACCATTTGTATTTGTAACGAGAGCCCTACAATCTTCAGCAAGATGACCCTTTCGATTACATTTGTTGCATACCACATTACAGTAGCCAGAGTGATGTTTGTGGCATCGGTTACATAAAGGATTTTGTCCTTTGTAACCAAAGCTTAAACCACTACCCGCACCTTGCGTGATTTCTTGTTTCTTAAAAGATTGTTGTTGGTTACCTCGATCATAATTTCCATTCCACTTTCTTTTGTTACCTGATACCTTCACATCAGTATTGGATACTTTCTTATCCATGATGACCTGATCCATTAGCTCATTTGCCATGGTTACAGCTTCCTGAATTGTCTTAGGTTTCGATGCTGTAACATTTGCCTTGACCTTTTTGGGCAAACCATCTTTGAACATTTCAATCTTCCGTTCTTCAGTTGGAACCAATTCAGGACATAGCAAAACTAATTCCATGAATCGCTGATTGTAGTTGGTGATTTCAGTACCAATAACCTTCAGGCTTCGTAATTCATCTTCCAGCTTCCTAACCTCGTTCCTTGGACAATACTCGTTGATTAACATTATTTTGAATTCTTCCCATGGAGTATCATAAGCTACATCTCCTCCTACAGCCTTCACATAATTTTTCCACCACGTGAGTGCACTATCTTGTAAAGTGCACGATGCATACTTGGTCATGTCCTTTTCAACACAACCACTGATTTTAAACACAGTCTCCATCTTTTCTATCCACCGGGTTAAACCGATCGGTCCTTCTGTTCCACTAAATGATGAGGGCTTGCAAGCTTGAAAAGTTTTGTAGGTGCATCCTACACGAGGATTTGGGTTAACTGCAGCAGCTCTTGCAGCCTCGACCCATAACATTCTGTCGTTCACTCGCTGGTTGATGAATTCCTAGACTTCTTGTTCCGTCATTCGATTCAATCACGCCATATTCTTCTATAAGAATGAAAAGAAAATAATTATTCACATGGAATATTATAGATGTAGTGTATATTTATAGTACATTATAGCTTATTAATAATATGAACCAGGTATTATTATAAAAGCCTTTTCTTCTTATTAGCGTTTTATAATTATATCTAGGGTAGTACCTACCCGTTAATGTCCATACTTAATAGCTTAGTACAGAACCAATTACTACCATCTAAATAATACTTAACCATGGAAAATTATTGCATTTCATACTTCACTATTTTACATATGCTTATCTTACATCGAACATTAAGCAAACCACACTAATAATATTATACAAAACATTATATGATCCCATGGTTTAATACGGCAGCGCATCGTTTGGTCTATTTTCTAGGACGTTTAGGTTCAAAGAATCGCTTAACGCTTATCCTGGCTGTCTGCCTATATTTTGGCGGTGTCTCCCTATATTTTGGCTGAGGGGCCGAAGAACTAGATGCCGGGATAGAACGAATAGGGATAGCGGGAATAGGGGTGGTAGTGTCTAGTGGAGTTGGTGCCACATCATCCTCACTAAACTCGGGATTTGAATTTTCTAATTCATTAGCCTTTCGTTTCTTTCCTAGTTCGAACTTGTCTTTCGTAATTTCCTGTATTTCTTCCTCGGGTTCACTTTCCTCCTCGGGTTCACTTTCCGGGTTCTCTATAGTTGGTTCATCCGGAATTTGTGAGTCTTCCCCAAAGATATCATTTTCGTCATCGGATAGGTTAATGACTGGAACACCATCTGAAGATTCTGGTTCGGAGTCGCTGAATGTGATAACAAGTTTTGAGCCCGACATCTATCACACAACAACTAACCCATTAGTACTACATAATATTTACATATAAATTTTAACCAACAATGATAAGCAATGGTTTTTAAAATCAGACCCGGTCAAAGTCCAGACTTACTAATGTATCCTAACGACTTATCAGTTAGACACACTAATGCAAACCTGGTTCGCTAAGACCACCGCTCTGATACCACATGTCATAACCCGTCCTTAACCATAAGAACAAGTTAGATAACGTATGATTTCATTGCGAGTATTGACCTCTATATGCGACATTTTTAAAAGAACAACTGCATTTATTTTACATTACAAACCATAACTCTTATGATAATACAAGCTTTAGACAATATAAAGATGATTATCGTTTAGCGATAATCTTAGACTTACAAACTTTACATGTGATGATAACAATACGATTTCTAGCATATTTTACATTACAACTCCTCGGATATGCAGTTTTGTTTTTGACACAAATATGCATACACAAGATCTTGCTTAAATTCAACATGTTGCAGCGGAAGCTTTTAGTTATCACCTGAGAATAGACATGTTTAAAACGTCAACATAAAGTTGGTGAGATATAGGTTTAATGCCGGCAGCGATATAAATATAGACCACAAGATTTCATATGTAAATATTTTAATAAAAATATGCTAAGTGGTTGAGCACTTGGTAACCATACTTAACATTTAATCACGTCGCATATTCCCTTTATTATGAAATCTTACTACACTGTACCAAGTGTAGTCACGAAACGAAGTACTGTGCAACCGTTGAATACTGGTCGTCCAGTCTGGTTGGGGTTGTCAAGCCCAATAGATCTATCAACAGGATTCGCGTTTACAAAACCGCTGTAAATAGTAGTTACCAAGCTACATGGAAGTATGCCAGTGGTACAACTCAACGTATAATATATTTTTCAGTTACTTGTGTCCATAACGTAAAACATAAAATACATGTATTCTCATCCCGAAATACTTAGAGTTTAAAAGTGGGACTATATACTCACTTTGCCTTGAAGATATATATATATTTTGACTTGGTCTCCGGTTGATATCACGAACCTATCCATATATAATATATCAATATATTTTCATTTTAAACAATCGTCACATATATATACTTATAATACTTTTAATGTCTTCTTAGTCCGTAGTTAGCAATTCAATTTTAATGGTTCATATTTAGGTGTTTAATAAATAAATAAAACCCCCATAAAACCCCCATCGTATTCGTATTGGTCGGGATTAATCTTGACCCACGGTACCGTGTTGTCAAATGACGTGTTGCGTACATAAAGTACCGGTGTTGTCAAATGACGTGTTGCGTACGTACATGAGGTCTTATGATTAATCTTCTCGTGTTGTTTACGGGTGATCCTGAAATATATAAAATTAAATTATGAGTACATATATATAAAATATCATGTTATTTTAGAAAGATGTGATTTATTTAATTTTTCTCCAATTATTTTCGTGGCTAAACTAGTTTTGGATATCCGATCTTGTTTTAGTCATAGTTTCTTCGTTACAACTCCGTTTTCGTTGGTTCAACTTGCCACTTCCTTGGATCGAGTCCTTCTTTAAGAATATGAACTGCAAATACCTTAGTTTGTATTCGAAATCACAGGTCATAGGTCAAATTTTGGTGAAACTTATGAAGTTAATCATTTTCCCTTATGCAAACAACATTAAATGATTATTTTTCTAAAAATACTTATACTTTGAGTTAAATCATGAAATTTTTATGTGTTAACATATTCATAATAAATATCATTTTTCCAGAATATAAACCTCCAATTTAAAGTTCAAGATGGTTTTTAATTATCCAACCCAAAACAGCCCCCGGTTGCACTCCGACGTCGTAAATTCAGTTTTTAAGGTGTTCTTTGAAAAACCAAGTTATACCTTGTTAAATTAGCATATATTTATGATATATTACAGGTCTTGAAGTATTTTAAAAGTTAAGTTAGAAGGATCTATTTAGTTTGCAAACAAGTTTGAAATCATTCAAACTATGTTCTTGTTGTTAAAATTGTATACCATAAAATAAGATAACTATATATATATGAATCGAATAAGGTTATGAACAAAGTTACTACCTCAAGTTACTTGGACAAGATTGCTGTAAAAGAGGAGTAAAAACCTAGAACCAAAAGAGTGGTGGAGTTGGATGAAAGATTGGAAGTAAACTTGTGTTCTTGGAAGGATTCTTGAAGTGTTTTTGTAAGGGTTTTCTTATGGTGATTAAGTGATGTTTTTGAAACTAGATCTTCATGGTTGTGAGCTGAGATGGTTAAGGGGTTTAAGGCTTCTAAGTATGTGTGTGTTTTGGCTAGAAAATTGAAGTAAAAATGAATCAAGAATGGAGTACTCCTAGCCCATTAAAAACGTGAATGGGGGGGGGGAGACAAAGACAAGTTTCAAGCTTGTAATCTTGTTAATTAGTCATACAATCATACAAAAGTAATTACCTTATACATAAGGCATGAACAAGGGCTGGTTGGTGGTGATTTGATGTGTATATACCAATAGTAAATACGTATAGAGGTTAGGTATGATACGAGTACATATACTCTAGATATACGTATAGAAATCTTGTGAAAACGGAACGAAGATTCAAATATAGCTATCTTTTGTGTATACACTTATATTGTTTTATGTATTTAAGTCTTTAAAAAGTGATTAAATACGTTACATATACGATATATGTATAAACATTATAGGTTATAAGTATTTATATCAAAGAACGTTACGTATGGTTATTGTTTTGAAAACTTAAGTTAGTAGTTTCAAAATATACTTATAACTTATTGTTATTAATACAAAATGAGGTATTACAACATTCTTAGATCATGTTAAATATGTATTTATACATATATATACACAAACGTATAATTATCATATGTTATATAGTTCGTGATATCATCGGTCAACTAGACGGTCAAACGTTGTGTAAAACTCTTTTTAAAAACATAAGTCTCAACAATTTGGATTGCTTATCATGTTGGTAAGGTTTAATTTATGTAAATATTAATCTTATAAATATAGATCGACCGAAAAAGTCCGGGTCATTACAGATAGGGGATCTACACTTCCTTCCATACAGTGCTTCGAATGGTGCAGCTTTAATGCTCGCATGATAACTATTATTATACGAGAATTCTGCTAATGGTAGATATTTATCCCATCCGTTTCCAAAATCGATCACACATGCCCTAAGCATGTCTTCAAGAGTCTGAATTGTTCTTTCACTCTGCCCGTCAGTTTGCGGATGATATGCGGTACTCATATCCAAACGAGTTCCTAGGGCCTCCTGTAGTGATTGCCAGAACTTTGATGTAAATCTACTATCACGATCGGATATAATGGAAATAGGTATTCCATGCCTTGAAACAATTTCCTTTATGTATAATCGTAATAGTTTCTCCATTCTATCCGTTTCCTTTATAGGCAAGAAATGTGCAGATTTGGTGAGACGATCAACTATTACCCAAATGGTGTCATAACCCCAGGCAGTCTTAGGTAATTTTGTGATGAAATCCATGGTAATACCATCCCATTTCCATTCTGGGATTTCTAGTTGTTGAAGTAATCCTGATGGCTTCTGGTGTTCTGCTTTGACTTTGGAACAAGTTAAACATTCCCCAACATATGTTGCAACGTCTGTCTTCAAATTAGGCCACCAATAATGCGTCTTAAGATCTTGATACATCTTTCCAACTCCAGGATGTATCGAGTATCTTGTCTTATGTGCCTCATTCAATATTAACTTCCTTAATCCACCCAACTTTGGTACCCAAATACGGTTTGTAAAATATCGAATTCCATCTTCCCGCATAATGAGTTGTTTCCCATACTTCTTCATTATTTCATTTCCTATGTTTTCTTTAGTAAGAGCTTCTCGTTGAGCCTCTTTGATTTGTGAGTTGAGATTCATGCGAATTTTTATGTTCATTGCTCGTACTCGAATTGGTTCTCGTTCCTTTCTGCTTAAAGCGTCGGCCACTACATTCGCTTTCCCGGGATGATAGCGAATCTCATAATCGTAGTTGTTTATCAGCTCGACCCACCTACGTTGCCTCATGTTCAGCTGTTTCTGATCGAAAATATGTTGAAGGCTTTTATGATCAGTAAACACAGTGCATTTAACTCCATATAAATAGTGTCTTCATATCTTCAATGCAAACACTACTGCCCCCAATTCTAGATCATGCGTCGTATAATTCCGCTCGTGAATCTTCAATTGTCGGGATGCGTATGCAATAACTTTCTTTCGTTGCATAAGGACGCAACCAAAACCTTGTCGCGAAGCGTCACAATATATCTCAAAATCATCGTTCCCTTCAGGTAACGATAAAATAGGTGCCGTGGTCAACTTTTCTTGAGTAATTGAAATGCACTCTCCTGCTCAAAGGTCCATTCGTACTTCTTCCCTTTTTGTGTTAACGCTGTCAATGGTTTAGCTATTCGGGAAAAATCTTGAATAAACCTTCTATAATAACCGGCTAAACCCAAAAATTGGCGTATCTGCATTGGTGTCTTAGGAGTCTCCCATTTTTCAATGGCCTCAATTTTAGCTGGGTCAACCTGAATTCCTTTGCTACTAACAACATGGCCAAGAAATTGCACTTCTTTCAACCAAAATGCACACTTAGAAAATTTTGCGTATAATTGTTCTTTTCTTAACAATTCTAATACCAATCTTAAATGCTGTTCATGCTCTTGCTCACTCTTGGAATAGATAAGAATATCGTCAATGAAAACGATAACAAACTTATCTAAATACGGACTACAAACTCGATTCATGAGGTCCATGAATACTGCTGGCGCATTCGTTAATCCAAACGGCATGACCAAAAATTCATAATGACCGTAGCGTGTCCGAAAAGCAGTTTTCGGAATATCTTCTTCTTTGACACGTAGTTGATGATAGCCCGACCTTAGGTCGATTTTTGAGTAAACACATGATCCTTGCAATTGATCAAATAAGTCATCAATTCTCGGTAGTGGATACCGATTCTTGATAGTTAACTTATTTAATTCACGATAATCTATACACATTCGGAAAGATCCGTCTTTCTTCTTGACGAATAAAATCGGAGCTCCCCACGGTGAAGTGCTTGGTCGAATGAAACCACGGTCCAGTAATTCTTGTAACTGGCTTTGTAACTCTTTCATCTCAGATGGTGCAAGTCTATATGGAGCACGAGCCACTGGTGCAGCTCCTGGTACTAGATCTATTTGAAATTCTATAGATCTAAATGGAGGTAATCCCGGCAAATCTTCCAGAAAGACTTCAGGAAAATCTCTTGCCACAGGTACGTCATTGATGCTCTTCACTTTCTCCTTCGTTTCGACTTTATTAACATGTGCTAAGATAGCATAGTACCCTTTCTTCAAGCACTTTTGAGCTTTCAAATAACTAATGAGTTTTAGCTTTGAGTTACCCTTCTCTCCATAAATCATTACTGGCGTTTTATCCTTACGAGGAATGCGAATTGCCTTCTTGGCGCACACAACTTCAGCTCCTATTTTGGACATCCAGTCCATGCCGACTATTACATCAAAACTTCCTAATTCTACGGGTATCAAATCAATCTTAAATGTTTCTCCGGCTAAATTTATTTTACAATCACGGCAAATTTTATTGGCTTTAATTAGTTTACCATTAGCTAACTCAATCATGTACTTAGCATCTAGAGGTAATGATGAACAATTCAATTTAGCGTAAAAGTCTCTACTCACGTAACTTCTATCGGCACCAGTATCAAATATAATAGATGCGGATAAGTTATTAATGGTAAACGTACCCGTAACAAGCTCCGGGTCTTCACACGCCTCTCTAGCATTAATAACAAATGCTCTTCCACGTGCAGATCCATTATTCTTCTCTGGATTCGGACACTGGCTCTTATAATGACCCTGTTTTCCACACCCATAACAAGTAACAGTGGCCAAGGCAGTTCTATTTGCATTGGTGGCAGGAGTCTTGGTACCGTTTGTATTTGTAGCGGGAACCCTACAATCTTCAGCAAGATGACCTTTTCGATTACAATTGTTGCACACCATGTTACAATAACCAGAGTGATGTTTGTGGCATCTGTTACATAAAGGATTTCGTCCTTTGTAACCTGAGTTTGAACCGCTACCCGCACCTTGCGTGGTTTCTTGTTTCTTGTTGGATTGTTGATGATTACCTTCCCACTTTCTTTTGTTTCCCGATGTCTTGACATCGGTGTTCTTATCCAGAATAATCTGGTCCATCAATTCATTCGCCATGGTGATAGCTTCATGAATAGTCTTGGATTTGGATGCTGTAACATTTGCCTTAACATTTTTAGGCAAACCGTCTTTGTACATTTCAATCTTCCGTTCTTCGGTTAGTACCAATTCGGGACATAGCAAAGCTAATTCCATGAATCGCTGATTGTAGTTGGTGAGTTCAGTACCAACAGCTTTTAGGCTTCGTAATTCAGCTTCCAACTTCCTAACCTCGTTCCTTGGACAATATTCGTTGATTAGCATTGTTTTGAATTCTTCCCAAGGAGTATCATAAGCTACATCTCCTCCTACGGCCTTCACATAGTTTTTCCACCACGTGAGTGCACTATCTTGTAGGGTGCACGATGCATACTTGGTCATGTCCTTCTCAATACAACCACTGATTTTAAACACAGACTCAATCTTTTCGATCCACCGGGTTAAACCGACCGGTCCTTCTGTTCCACTGAATGATGAGGGCTTGCAACCTTGAAAAGTTTTGTAAGTGCACCCCACACGAGGATTTGGGTTAACTGCAGCACCTCTTGCAGCCTCGACCCATAACATTCTGTCGTTCACTCGCTGATTGATGAGTTCCTGGATTTCTTGTTCCGTCATTCGGTTCAATCGCGCCATAATCTTCAATAAGAATGAAAAAAAATAATTATTCACATGGAATATTATAGATGTAGTATGTATTTACAGTACATCGTAGCTTATTAATAATATGAACCAGTTATTATTATAAAAGCCTTTTCTTCTTATTAGCATTTTATAATTATATCTAGGGTAGTACCTACCCGTTAAAGTTCATACTTAATAGCTTAGTACGAAAATCAATTACTACCACCCAAATAATACTTAACCATGGAAAATTATTGCATTTCACACTTCACTATTTTACATATGCTTATCTTACATCAAACATTAAGCAAACCACACTAGTAATATTATACAAAACATTATATGATCCCATGGTTTAAAACAACAGCGCATCATTTAACCCAAAGCGTTTGTGTTCAAAGAAATCGCTTAAAGGTTATCCTCGTTGTCTCCCTGCGTTTTGGCTGAGGAACCGAAGAACTGGATGTCGGGATAGAACTAATAGGAATAGCGGGAATAGGTGTGGAAGTATCTGGTGGAGTTGGTTCCACAACATCCTCTCTAGACTCAGAATTTAGATTTTCCATTTCAGTAGCCTTTCGTTTCTTTCCTCGTTCGAACTTGTCTTTCGTAATTTCCTTTATTTCTTCCTCCTCAGGATCACTTTCCGGTTCCTCTTCAATTGATTCATCTGGAACTTGTGAGTCTTCCCCAAAGGTGTCGTTTTCATCATCGGATAGATTAATGACTGGAACACCATCTGAAGAGTCTGGTTCGGAGTCGCTGAATGTGATAATAAGTTCTAAGCCAGACATCTATCACATAACAACTAGCACGTTAATACCACATAATATTTACATATTAATTTTTAACCAACAAGGATAAGCAATAGCTTTCGAAATCAAACACGGTCAAAGTCCAGACTCACTAATGCATCCTAACAAACTCGATAAGACACACTAATGCAAATTTTCTGGTTCTCTAAGACCAACGCTCTGATACCACATGTCATAACCCGACCTTAACCATAAGGACGAATACAATAACATATGATTTCATCGCGAGGTATTGACCTCTATATGCGACATTTTTCAAAAACTGCATTCGTTTTTACAATACAAACCATAGCTTTTATTACAAATACAAAGTTTAAACAACTTAATAATGATTATCGTTTAGCGATAATCTTAGACTTACAAACTTTACATGTGATAATAACAATACGACCTCCAACATATTTTACATTACAAATCCTCCGATATGCAGTTTTATTTTTGACACAAATATGCATACTCAAGATCTTGCTTAAATTCAACATGTTGCAGCGGAAGCTTTTAGTTATCACCTGAGAATAAACATGCTTAAAACGTCAACATAAAGTTGGTGAGATATAGGTTTAATGCCGGCAGCGTTATAAATATAGACCACAAGATTTCATATATAAACGTTTCAATAAAAATATTCTAAGTTGTTGAGCACTTGATAACCATACTTAACATTTAATCAACGTCGCATATTCCCTTTATTATGAAATCTTACTACACCGTACCAAGTGTAGTCACCGAAACGAAGTACTGTGCAACCGTTGAATACTGGTCGTCCAGTCCGGTTGGGGTTGTCAGGCCCGATAGATCTATCAACAGGATTCGCGTTTACAATACCGCATGTAAATAGTAGTTACCAAGTTACAGGGAGATATGCCAGTGGTACAACTCAACGTAGAATATATTTTTAAGTACTTGTGTCTATAACGTAAATCATAAAATGCATGTATTCTCATCCCGAAATATTTAGAGTTTAAAAGTGGGACTATATACTCACCTTTTTCCTTGAAGGTATTTAACTCGACTTGGTCTCCGATAGATATCACGAACCTAACCATATATATGATATATCAACATATTTTCTTTTTAAGAAATAAACGTTTCATATATATACTTTTAATACTTTTAATAATTTCTTAGTCCGTAGTTAGCAGTCCGATGTTAGTAGTCCACAATTAGTTGCTAAAAAAAATAAAGACCCCATCGTATTCATGTTGATCGGAATTAATCTTGACCCACGGTACCGTGTTGTCAAATGACGTGCTGCGTACATAAAGTACCGTGTTGTCAAATGACGTGTTGCGTACGTACATGAGGTCTTATGATTAATCTTCTCGTGTTGTTTACGGGTGGTCCTGAAATATATAAAATTAAATCATGAGTAAATATATATAAAATATCATATTAATTAGGAAAGATATGATTAATTTAATTTTTCTCCAATTATTTTCGTTGTTAAACAAGCTTTGGATACCCGATCTTATTTTAGTCGTAGTTTCTTCGTTACAACTCCGTTTTTGTTGATTCAACTTGCCACTTCCTTAGATCGAGTCAAATTTTAAGAATATGAATTGTAAATACCTTGGTTTACATTCGGAATCACAGGTTATAGTCCAAACTCTAGGTGAATCTTATGAAAGTAATCATTTTTGTCATAAAAACAACATTTAATGGTCATTTTTCTAAAAATACTTATACTTTGAATTAAACCATGAAATTTTTATGTGTTAACATATTCATAAGAATTATCATTTTTCCAGAACATTAACTTCTAATTCAAAGTTCAAGATGGTTTTTAATTATCCAACCCAAAACAGCCTCCGGTTACACTCCGACGACATAGATTCAATTTTTAAGGTGTTCTTTGTAAAAACAAGTTGTATCTTGTTAAATTAGCATATCATTATGATATATTACAAGTCTTGAAGTATTTTAAAAGTTAAGTTAGAAGGATCTATTTAGTTTGCGAATAAATTTGAAATCATTCAAACTATGTTCTTGTTGTTAAAATTTTATATCACAAAATAAGATAGCTATATAAATATGAATCGAATAAAATTATGAACAAGGTTACTACCTCAAGTTACTTAGACAAGATTGCTATAAAAGATGAGTAAAATCCTAGAACCAAAAGAGTGGTGAAGTTGGATCGAAAGTTTGGAAGTAAACTTGTAAATTTGGAAGGATTTTTGAAGTGTTCTTGGAAAGATTTTCTTATGATGTTTAAGTGTTGTTTTTGAAGCTAGATCTTCATGGTTGTTTACTGAGATGTTTAAGGTGTTTAAGGCTCATGAATATGTGTGTGTTTAGCTAGGAAATGAAGGTAAAAGATTGAATTAGAAATGGAATGGGGGGAAGGTCTTAAAAACATGAAAATGGGGAACATGGACAAATTTTCATTTTGTTATTTTGTAAAATTAGTCATGCATACTTCCAATTCTAATTACCTAGCCTTAAGGGCATGAACAAGAGCTGAATAGATGTTGATTTGACATGTATATACCAATAGTAAATACATATAGAAGATGGGTATGATACCGGTACATATACCCTAGGTATACGTATAGAAATCTTTGAGAAAACGGAACGAGGATTCAAATGTAGCTATCTTTTGTAAATATACTTATATTGTTTTATGTATGTAAGCCCTTTAAAAGTGATTAAATACATATCTATACGATGCATGTATAAGTATTATAGATTATAAGTATTTATGTCAAAGAACGTTACGTATAGTTATCGTTTTGAAAACTTAAGTTAGTAGTTTCAAAATATACCTACAACTCATTGTTATTAGTACCCAATGAGATGTTAAACATCCTTAGATCATGTTAAATATACATAGATACATATATATACCCAGACGTATAATTATCGTATGTTATATAGTTCGTGATATCATCGGTCAAATTGGACGGTCAAACGTTGTGTAAAACTCTTTTCAAAAACATAAATCTCAATAATTTAGATTGCTTATCATGTTGGTAAGGTTTAATTTATGTAAATATTAATCTTATATGCAATAAACGATCGGAAAAATCCGGGTCGTTACAAGTGCCTCCAAGTCTTTAATGCAAAAACAACCGCGCCTAATTCCAAATCATGCGTCGTATAATTTTGCTCGTGAATCTTCAATTGTCTAGACGCATAAGCAATCACCTTCGTCCGTTGCATTAATACAAAACCGAGACCTTGCTTTGATGCGTCACAATAAATCACAAAATCATCATTCCCTTCAGGCAATGACAATATAGGTGCCGTAGTTAGCTTTTTCTTCAATAATTGAAACGCCGTTTCTTGTTCATCCTTCCATTCAAATTTCTTCCCTTTATGCGTTAATGCAGTCAAGGGTTTTGCTATTTTTGAGAAATCTTGGATGAATCTTCTGTAGTAACCAGCCAATCCTAAAAATTGACGTATATGCTTCGGAGTTTTTGGGGTTTCCCACTTTTCAACGGTTTCGATCTTTGCTGGGTCCACCTGGATACCTTCTTTGTTCACTATGTGACCGAGGAATTGAACTTCTTCCAACCAAAATGCACACTTTGAAAACTTAGCGTACAGTTTTTCTTTCCTCAATACTTCTAGCACTTTTCTCAAATGTTCTTCGTGCTCTTGATCATTCTTTGAGTAAATAAGTATGTCATCGATGAAAACAATGACAAACTTGTCAAGATATGGCCCACACACTCGGTTCATAAGGTCCATGAACACAGCTGGTGCGTTAGTCAATCCAAACGGCATAACCATAAACTCGTAATGACCATAACGCGTCCTAAAAGCAGTTTTTGGAATATTATCCTCCTTTACTCGCATTTGATGATATCCAGAACGTAAATCGATCTTCGAATAAACTGACGAGCCTTGTAGTTGATCAAATAAGTCGTCAATTCTCGGCAGTGGATAACGGTTTTTGATGGTAAGTTTGTTCAACTCTCTGTAGTCAATACACAACCTAAATGTACCATCCTTCTTCTTGACAAACAAAACAGGAGCTCCCCATGGTGATGTGCTTGATCGAATGAAACCACGTTCTAATAGTTCTTGCAGTTGGCTTTGCAGTTCTTTCATCTTGCTGGGTGCGAGTCTATAAGGAGCACGAGCTATTGGTGCAGCTCCTGGTACAAGATCTATTTGAAATTCAACAGATCGATGTGGAGGTAGTCCCGGTAATTCTTTCGGAAATACATCGGGAAATTCTTTTGCGACGGGAACATCATTGATGCTCTTTTCTTCAGTTTGTACTTTCTCGACGTGTGCTAGAACAGCATAGCAACCTTTTCTTATTAGTTTTTGTGCCTTCAAATTACTAATAAGATGTAGCTTCATGTTTTCCTTTTCTCCGTACACCATTAAGGGTTCTCTTTCTTCTCGTACAATGCGAATTGCATTTTTATAACATATGATCTCTGCTTTCACCTTCTTCAGCCAGTCCATGCCAACTATTACATCAAAACTCCCTAACTCTACTGGTATCAAATCAATCTTAAATATTTCGCTACCCAGTTTAATTTCTCGATTCCGGCATATATTATCTGCTGAAATTAATTTACCGTTTGCTAATTCGAGTAAAAATTTACTATCCAACGGCGTCAATGGACAACTTAATTTAGCACAAAAATCTCTACTCATATAGCTTCTATCCGCACCCGAATCAAATAAAACGTAAGCAGATTTATTGTCAATAAGAAACGTACCCGTAACAAGCTCCGGGTCTTCCTGTGCCTCTGCCGCATTAATATTGAAAACTCTTCCGCGGCCTTGTCCATTCGTGTTCTCCTGGTTCAGGCAATTTCTAATAATGTGGCCCGGTTTTCCACATTTATAACAAACTACATTGGCATAACTTGCTCCGACACTACTTGCTCCGCCATTACTTGTTCCGACACCATTTGTTCCTTTCGTTCTGTTAACCCCTGGTCCGTAGACCTCACACTTCGCCGCGCTATGACCATTTCTTTTACACTTGTTGCAAAATTTGGTGCAGAACCCCGAGTGATACTTTTCACATCTTTGGCATAGCTGCTTCTGATTGTTGTTGTTGTTGCGGTTGTTATTGTTGTTGGGATGATGGTTGTAGTTGCTGTTGTTGTTGTTGTTGTTGTTGGGCCGTTTGTTATAGTTGCGATTGATGTTGCGATTGTTGGGATAATTGTTGCGATTATTATTGTAATTGCTGTTGTTGTTGTATTGGTGATTCTTATCACCGTTTTCCTCCCACTTTCTTTTGACTTGCTTCACATTGGCCTCTTCAGCCGTCTGTTCTTTAATTCTTTTCTCAATCTGGTTCACTAGTTTGTGAGCCATTCTACATGCCTGTTGTATGGAGGCGGGCTCGTGTGAACTTATATCTTCTTGGATTCTTTCCGGTAATCCTTTCACAAACGCGTCGATCTTCTCTTCCTCATCTTCGGACGCTCCCGGACACAATAGGCACAATTCTGTGAATCGTCTTTCGTACGTGGTAATATCAAATCCTTGGGTTCGTAACCCTCTAAGTTCTGTCTTGAGCTTATTGACCTCGATTCTGGGACGGTACTTCTCGTTCATCAAGTGCTTGAATGCTGACCACGGTAGTGCGTACGCATCATCTTGTCCCACTTGCTCTAGATAGGTATTCCACCATGTTAACGCAGAACCTGTGAAGGTATACGTAATGTACTTCACTTTGTCCTCTTCAGTACACTTACTTATGGCAAACACCGATTCGACCTTCTCGGTCCACCGTTTCAATCCGATCGGTCCTTCAGTTCCATCAAATTCCAAAGGTTTGCAGGCAGTGAATTCTTTGTAGGTGCATCTTACACGATTTCCTGTACTGCTAGATCCAAGGTTATTGTTGGTATGTAGCGCAGCCTGTACTGCGGCTATGTTTGAAGCTAGAAAAGTACGGAATTCCTCTTCATTCATATTCACGGTGTGTCGAGTAGTCGGTGCCATTTCCTTCAAAATAGTCAAATGGAACAAGTTAATCATACAGAATATTAAGAGTAGTTAATAGTATTTCGTAGCATAATATGAACTCATTTATAAAAGCTTTTTCTTCATATTAGCGTTTTATAAGTTTAAATTCGGGTAGTAGTACCTACCCGTTAAGTTCATACATAGTAGCTAATATACAATTCAACTACTACAATTCTATATGAAAAATTGATTATAATAATATTTCACGTTCAAACTTTTATACAATATTTTACAAACTTACAATACCGCTTATTTTACATAAAGCATGAAATATAGCACACAATAACTTTGATACAAGATAGTTGTGAAGATAATTCTAGCTAGTACACAAGTCGTTCAGCAAAGGCAATAAAGACACGTAATTCATACGTCCAGAAACAAGTCATGCATTCTGGTTTTACTAGGACTACTTCCCATCCTTGGTCTTGTGGAACATAACCGTTATGGCCATTGATAAGACAGCGTGTTGTAACGTCGTCAAAGGGACGAGGGTTACGTAATGTCCAACAGTCCCGTAACAATCTAAAAACCTCATTTCTTACCCCAATTACCGACTTCGTTACTTGTGGGAACGTTTTGTTTAATAGTTGTAGCCCGATGTTCTTGTTCTCACTTTGGTGAGAAGCGAACATTACTAACCCGTAAGCATAGCATGCTTCTTTATGTTGCATGTTAGTCGCTTTTTCTAAATCATGAAGTCCTATATTCGGATACATTGAGTCAAAATAATTTCTTGACCCGTTGCGTAAAATAGCATTTGGGTTCCTCGCAATATATGCGTCAAAGTAAACACATCGTAACATATGGGTTTCCCAATGTGATATCCCCCATCTTTCAAACGAAAGTCTCTTATAAACCAAGACATTCTTGGAACGTTCTTCGAATGTCTTACAAACTGATTTCGCCTTAAATAGTTGTGCCGAGGAATTCTAACCGACTCTAGACAAGATTTCATCAATCATGTCTCCGGGTAGGTCTCTTAAAATATTGGGTTGTCTATCCATTTTGTGTTTTTAAACTGTAAAATAGACAAGAGTTAGATTCATAGAAAAAATTACTTATTAATACAAGCACTTTTTACATATATCATAAAGCATAAGCACACTATATTACATATATTACACCACACGAATACAACTATCTTATTCCGACTCGCTCATTTCTTCTTCTTCGGTTTTGGTTCGTTTTGCCAAGTTTCTAGGGATATATGATGTTCCCCTAATACGAGCCGTCGTTTTCCACATTGGTTTAGAAAAACCTGGTGGTTTAGAGGTTCCCGGGTCATTGTTACAACTTAAGGGCTTCGGGGGTTGACGATACATATAAAGTTCATCGGGGTTGGAATTAGATTTCTCTATTTTTATGCCCTTTCCCTTATTATTTTCTTTTGCCTTTTTAAATTCAGTTGGGGTAATTTCTATAACATCATCGGAATTCTCGTCGGAATCCGATTCATCGGAGAATTGGTAATCCTCCCAATATTTTTCTTCCTTGGCGGAAACACCATTGACCATAATTAACCTTGGTCGGTTGGTTGAGGATTTTCTTTAATTAACCGTTTTATTATTTCCCCGACCGGTTCTATTTCCTCCTCCGGTTCCTCCTCTTCCGGTTCCGACTCTTCTTCCGGTTCCGACTCTTCTTCCGGTTCCTCTTCGGGAACTTGTGAATCAGTTCACGAATCATTCCAATTTACATTTGACTCTTCATTATTATTAGGTGAGTCAATGGGACTTGTTCTAGAGGTAGTCATCTATCACATAATATCAAACGCGTTAAGAGATTAATATATCACATAATATTCACATATTAAAAATATATAGTTTCCAACAAAATTTGTTAAGCAATCATTTTTCAAGTAAACACGGTCGAAGTCCAGAATCACTAATGCATCCTAACAAACTCGATAAGACACACTAATGCAAAATTCTGGTTCTCTAAGACCAACGCTCGGATACCAACTGAAATGTCCCGTTCTTATTGATTAAAAACGTTCCATATTAATTGATTTCGTTGCGAGGTTTTGACCTCTATATGAGATGTTTTTCAAAGACTGCATTCATTTTTAAAACAAACCATAACCTTTATTTCATAAATAAAGGTTTAAAAAGCTTTACGTAGATTATCAAATAATGATAATCTAAAATATCCTGTTTACACATGACCATTACATAATGGTTTACAATACAAATATGTTACATCGAAATCAGTTTCTTGAATGCAGTTTTTACACAATATCATACAAACATGGAATCCAAATCTTGTCCTTATTTTAGTATGCAACAGCGGAAGCTCTTAGTATTCACCTGAGAATAAACATGCTTTAAACGTCAACAAAAATGTTGGTGAGTTATAGGTTTAACCTATATATATCAAATCGTAACAATAGACCACAAGATTTCATATTTCAATACACATTCCATACATAGAGATAAAAATCATTCATATGGTGAACACCTGGTAACCGACATTAACAAGATGCATATATAAGAATATCCCCATCATTCCGGGACACCCTTCAGATATGATATAAATTTCGAAGTATTAAAGCATCCAGTACTTTGGATGGGGTTTGTTAGGCCCAATAGATTTATCTTTAGGATTCGCGTCAATTAGGGTGTCTGTTCCCTAATTCTTAGATTACCAGACTTAATAAAAAGGGGCATATTCGATTTTGATAATTCAACCATAGAATGTAGTTTCACGTACTTGTGTCTATTTTGTAAATCATTTATAAAACTTGCATGTATTCTCATCCCAAAAATATTAGATTTTAAAAATGGGACTATAACTCACTTTCACAGATTTTTACTTCGTCGGGAAGTAAGACTTGGCCACTGGTTGATTCACGAACCTATAACAATATATACATATATATCAAAGTATGTTCAAAATATATTTACAACACTTTTAATATATTTTGATGTTTTAAGTTTATTAAGTCAGTTGTCCTCGTTAGTAACCTACAACTAGTTGTCCACAGTTAGATGTACAGAAATAAATCGATAAATATTATCTTGAATCAATCCACGACCCAGTGTATACGTATCTCAGTATTGATCACAACTCAAACTATATATATTTTGGAATCAACCTCAACCCTGTATAGCTAACTCCAACATTCACATATAGAGTGTCTATGGTTGTTCCGAAATATATATAGATGTGTCGACATGATAGGTCGAAACATTGTATACGTGTCTATGGTATCTCAAGATTACATAATATACAATACAAGTTGATTAAGTTATGGTTGGAATAGATTTGTTACCAATTTTCACGTAGCTAAAATGAGAAAAAATATCCAATCTTGTTTTACCCATAACTTCTTCATTTTAAATCCGTTTTGAGTGAATCAAATTGCTATGGTTTCATATTGAACTCTATTTTATGAATCTAAACAGAAAAAGTATAGGTTTATAGTCGGAAAAATAAGTTACAAGTCATTTTTGTAAAGGTACTCATTTCAGTCGAAAGAACGATGTCTAGATGACCATTTTAGAAAACATACTTCCACTTTGAGTTTAACCATAATTTTTGGATATAGTTTCATGTTCATAATAAAAATCATTTTCCCAGAATAACAACTTTTAAATCAAAGTTTATCATAGTTTTTAATTAACTAACCCAAAACAGCCCGCGGTGTTACTACGACGGCGTAAATCCGGTTTTACGGTGTTTTTCGTGTTTCCAGGTTTTAAATCATTAAGTTAGCATATAATATAGATATAGAACATGTGTTTAGTTGATTTTAAAAGTCAAGTTAGAAGGATTAACTTTTATTTACGAACAAGTTTAGAATTAACTAAACTATGTTCTTGTGATTAACCTTAGAATAAGATAGCTTTATATGTATGAATTGAATGATGTTATGAACATCATTACTATCTCAAGTTCCTTGGATAAACCTACTAGAAATGAGAAAAATAGATCTAGCTTCAAAGGATCCTTGGATGGCTTGAAAGTTCTTGAAGCAGAATCATGACACGAAAACAATTTCAAGTAAGATTTCCACTCGAAATAAGATTATTATAGTTATAGAAATTGAATTAAAGTTTGAATATGATTATTACCTTGTATTAGAAAGATAACCTACTGTAAGTAACAAAGGTTTCTTGATCTTGGATGATTACTTGGAATGGATTTAGAAAACTTGGAAGTAAACTTGCAATCTTGGAAGTATTCTTGATTTTATGAAATTAGAACTTTTGGAATTTATGAAGAACACTTAGAACTTGAAGATAGAACTTGAGAGAGATCAATTAGATGAAGAAAATTGAAGAATGAAAGTGTTTGTAGGTGTTTTTGGTCGTTGGTGTATGGATTAGATATAAAGGATATGTAATTTTGTTTTCATGTAAATAAGTCATGAATGATTACTCATATTTTTGTAATTTTATGAGATATTTCATGCTAGTTGCCAAATGATGGTTCCCACATGTGTTAGGTGACTCACATGGGCTGCTAAGATCTGATCATTGGAGTGTATATACCAATAGTACATACATCTAAAAGCTGTGTATTGTACGAGTACGAATACGGGTGCATACGAGTAGAATTGTTGATGAAACTGAACGAGGATGTAATTGTAAGCATTTTTGTTAAGTAGAAGTATTTTGATAAGTGTCTTGAAGTCTTTCAAAAGTGTATGAATACATATTAAAACACTACATGTATATACATTTTAACTGAGTCGTTAAGTCATCGTTAGTCGTTACATGTAAATGTTGTTTTGAAACCTTTAGGTTAACGATCTTGTTGAATGTTGTTAACCCATTGTTTATTATAACAAATTAGATGTTAAATTGTTATATTATCATGATATTATGATATATAATATATCTTAGTATGATATATATACAGTTAAATGTCGTTACAACGATAATCGTTACATATATGTCTCGTTTCGAAATCATTAAGTTAGTAGTCTTATTTTTACATATGTATTTCATTGTTAATACACTTAATAATATATTTACTTATCATTTAACATAATTAACCAAGTGTATCAATATCTTAATATGATTCATATGTACCTAGTAAGACGTTGTTATAACGATAATCGTTATATATATCGTTTTCGAGTTTCTTAAATTAATAGTCTCATTTTTATGTATATAACTCATTGTTAAAATACCTAATGAGATACATACTTATAATAAAATCATGTTAACTATATATATAACCATATATATGTCATCGTATAGTTTTTACAACTTTTAACGTTCGTGAATCACCGGTCAACTTGGGTGGTCAATTGTCTATACGAAACCTATTTCAATTAATCAAGTCTTAACAAGTTTGATTGCTTAACATGTTGGAAACACTTAATCATGTAAATAACAATTTCATTTAATATATATATAAACATGGAAAAGTTCGGGTCACTACATGGTCATTCCTGACTTATTTGATAGCAACGAAGTTTGAGTAAAGTTATACAACGTCTTGCTAAAGATTAACCCGAACTTTCTAAAATTGGAAAATTACTATAAGTGGAAACTTTCCATAAATAGAAACCTTCCGAAAATGGAAATTCTTTAGTGAACCATTACTATCAATATAGTACTATATACTATTGTCTGTTAGGCAATGTCTGATCATACGTTCTATCTCTAGGTTGAGATCTCGGTCACGTCCTTCCGTTCAATTCTTTCGTGGAATACTCTTTTGTGATGACCCGGGAATTTCTGACCAAATTTAAACTTGATCTTTATATGAATTCGATACGATAAGCAAGGTCTGTAATGTTGAGTCTCAAAGTTTTTGAACTGTTTCATATATTAAATTACCCTTTGACTGTGCTCAACGATTCACGAACAATTGCGTGTAAATAAATATGTAAATATAAATATAAGCGTATATATATTAATTTGATTTAATATAGTACAATTTAATGAAATGATATGTAAATATAAAATAATCTACAGAATAATTAAGTTGTTACTCAATTGAATCTTAATATGTACATATAAATTCTATACATAAGTAGTATTATATATATTGTAATATATATAGAAAATATAAAAAGTAAATAATCAATATATGTTGTTAGATAAATATTACTACTTTCATTGTTAATATAATCATTAATACTATTATCAGGATTGATACATGTAATTTGATGTATTATTATCATTTGTATTATTTGTTGTCATTATTAATAATTTTGTTATTAGTACAATCACAATTTTAAATATGACTACTAAAAGTATTATTGTTACTCAAAGTACTAAAATTACCATTAAAGGTTATGATCATCTTTATTCTTATTATTTTTATTATAATAATAATATCATTAAGATTATTATTATTTTCTTTATATTATTATTATTATTATTATTATTATTATTATTATTATTATTATTATTATTAGTATTATATCTAGTTCCATTATTGTTTTTAATATTAATGTTAAATAATAATATTGTATTATCAATATGTATTATGTTCTTTAACATGTAGAGTATATATTTAATTAGATATACAGATATAGATAAATATTAAGACTACTACTTATATAAATGTAAATACAGATATATTAGGCGTATATATATATATATTAATAGCAGGTTAGTTACCTGTTTCTATCAGCAATTTTTTTTTTCTTTTTCCCTTCTGTTTAACTGTGATAAATTGTCGACCTCCATCACAAAAATCCAATTAGGAACACTGCAGCCATTATTTGATTTACAGTATTATTATCGTTATTATTTGGGGTGTTGGAGTTTTGTTAATTTGGGAAAAACATAACAGAAATAAGAACCGTATCCTCTGCTCATGAACTCAAATCACCATATCACGAATTTGAATTCAATTATAAAAACTAGAATTGCAGTTTTGTTAGGTATCATTCACTTAAACTATCTGCAAATTATCAAACTCGAATTCCTAATATCGAGTTTCAATTTCGAAGTCAAAGGTAATTTCTGAAAAAGTCAAATATTATGTTCATAGCAAAATTCGAAATTTCTTTGATGTTTTAAATTAAATTGACAACCCAGAAAGGTTTTAGGAAGGATTTCCAATCTATTTCATGTTGGAAGTATCATCTAAAACGTTTTAGAAATTGAAATTAATTATATATATATTTTTTTAGAAACCGTAACAGCAGCACTGTTTTTTTTTGCTTTTTAATTTTTTTTATCCAGTTTACATCAACTAATCATGTATGCGTTGGATAATATATCCTAAAATCGATTTTATAACTAATATTAAGTTTGAAAGGATGTTGGTTCGATTTTGATTTCTAAATGTAGAAGATGAAGAAGATTGTAGTGACCCGAACTTTTCCATGTTTATATATATTAATTGAGATTGATATTTACATGATTAAATGTTTCCAACATATTAAGCAATCAAACTTGTTAAGACTTGATTAATTGAAATAGGTTTCATATAGACAATTGACTACCCAAGTTGACCGATGATTCACGAACGTTAAAACTTGTAAAAACTATATGATGACATATATATGGTTATATATATAGTTAACATGATATTATGATAAGTAAACATATCATTAAGTATATTAACAATGAACTACATATGTAAAAACAAGACTACTAACTTAATGATTTTGAAACGAGACATATATGTAACGATTATCGTTGTAACGACATTTAATGTATATATATCATATTAAGAGATATTTGTACATCATAATATCATGATAATATAATAATTTAAAATCTCTTTTGATATTATAAACATTGGGTTAACAACATTTAACAAGATCGTTAACCTAAAGGTTTCAAAACAACATTTACATGTAACGACTAACGATGACTTAACGACTCAGTTAAAATGTATATACATGTAGTGTTTTAATATGTATTCATACACTTTTTAAAGACTTCAAGACACTTATCAAAATACTTCTACTTAACAAAAATGCTTACAATTACATCCTCGTTCAGTTTCATCAACAATTCTACTCGTATGCACCCGTATTCGTACTCGTACAATACACAGCTTTTAGATGTATGTACTATTGGTATATACACTCCAATGATCAGCTATTATCAGCCCATGTGAGTCACCTAACACATGTGGGAACCATCATTTGGCAACTAGCATGAAATATCTCATAAAATTACAAAAATATGAGTAATCATTCATGACTTATTTACATGAAAACAAAATTACATATCCTTTATATCTAATCCATACACCAACGACCAAAAACACCTACAAACACTTTCATTCTTCAATTTTCTTCATCTAATTGATCTCTCTCAAGTTCTATCTTCAAGTTCTAAGTGTTCTTCATAAATTCCAAAAGTTCTAGTTTCATAAAATCAAGAATACTTTCAAGTTTGCTAGCTCACTTCCAATCTTGTAAGGTGATCATCCAACCTCAAGAAATCTTTGTTTCTTACAGTAGGTTATCATTCTAATACAAGGTAATAATCATATTCAAACTTTTGTTCAATTTCTATAACTATAACAATCTTATTTCATGTGATGATCTTACTTGAACTTGTTTTCGTGTCATGATTCTGCTTCAAGAACTTCGAGCCATCCAAGGATCCGTTGAAGCTAGATCCATTTTTCTCTTTTCCAGTAGGTTTATCAAAGGAACTTAAGGTAGTAATGATGTTCATAACATCATTCGATTCATACATATAAAGCTATCTTATTCGAAGGTTTAAACTTGTAATCACTAGAACATAGTTTAGTTAATTCTAAACTTGTTCGCAAACAAAAGTTAATCCTTCTAACTTGACTTTTAAAATCAACTAAACACATGTTCTATATCTATATGATATGCTAACTTAATGATTTAAAACCTGAAAACACGAAAAACACCGTAAAACCGGATTTACGCCGTCGTAGTAACACCGCGGGCTGTTTTGGGTTAGTTAATTAAAAACTATGATAAACTTTGATTTAAAAGTTGTTATTCTGAGAAAATGATTTTTATTATGAACATGAAACTATATCCAAAAATTATGGTTAAACTCAAAGTGGAAGTATGTTTTCTAAAATGGTCATCTAGACGTCGTTCTTTCGACTGAAATGACTACCTTTACAAAAACGACTTTTAACTTATTTCTCTGACTATAAACCTATACTTTTCTGTTTATATTCATAAAATAGAGTTCAATATGAAACCATAGCAATTTGATTCACTCAAAACGGATTTAAAATGAAGAAGTTATGGGTAAAACAAGATTGGATAATTTTTCTCATTTTAGCTACGTGAAAATTGGTAACAAATCTATTCCAACCATAACTTAATCAACTTGTATTGTATATTATGTAATCTTGAGATACCATAGACACGTATACAATGTTTCGACCTATCATGTCGACACATCTATATATATTTCGGAACAACCATAGACACTCTATATGTGAATGTTGGAGTTAGCTATACAGGGTTGAGGTTGATTCCAAAATATATATAGTTTGAGTTGTGATCAATACTGAGATACGTATACACTGGGTCGTGGATTGATTCAAGATAATATTTATCGATTTATTTCTGTACATCTAACTGTGGACAACTAGTTGTAGGTTACTAACGAGGACAGCTGACTTAATAAACTTAAAACATCAAAATATATTAAAAGTGTTGTAAATATATTTTAAACATACTTTGATATAAATGTATATATTGTTATAGGTTCGTGAATCAACCGGTGGTCAAGTCTTATTTCCCGACGAAGTAAAAATCTGTGAAAGTGAGTTATAGTCCCACTTTTAAAAATCTAATATTTTTGGGATGAGAATACATGCAGGTTTTATAAATGATTTACAAAGTAGACACAAGTACGTGAAACTACATTCTATGGTTGAATTATCGAAATCGAATATGCCCCTTTTTATTAAGTCTGGTAATCTAAGAATTAGGGAACAGACACCCTAATTGACGCGAATCCTAAAGATAGATCTATTGGTCCTAACAAACCCCATCCAAAGAACCGGATGCTTTAGTACTTCAAAATTTATATCATATCCGAAGGGTGTCCCGGAATGATGGGGATATTCTTATATATGCATCTTGTTAATGTCGGTTACCAGGTGTTCACCATATGAATGATTTTTATCTCTATGTATGGGATGTGTATTGAAATATGAAATCTTGTGGTCTATTATTATGATTTGATATATATAGGTTAAACTTATAACTCACCAACATTTTTGTTGAAGTTTTAAGCATGTTTATTCTCAGGTGATTATTAAGAGCTTCCGCTGTCGCATACTTAAATAAGGACGAGATTTGGAGTCCATGCTTGTATGATATTGTGTAAAAACTGCATTCAAGAAACTTATTTTGTTGTAACATATTTGTATTGTAAACCATTATGCAATGGTCGTGTGTAAACAGGATATTTTAGATTATCATTATTTGATAATCTACGTAAAGCTTTTTAAACCTTTATTGATGAAATAAAGGTTATGGTTTGTTTTAAAATGAATGCAGTCTTTGAAAAACGTCTCATATAGAGGTCAAAACCTCGCAACGAAATCAATTAATATGGAACGTTTTTAATCAATAAGAACGGGACATTTCAGTTGGTATCCGAGCGTTGGTCTTAGAGAACCAGAAAATTTGCATTAGTGTGTCTTATCGAGTTTGTTAGGATGCATTAGTGATTCTGGACTTCGACCGTGTTTTCTTTAAAAATGATTGCTTAACATTTTTGTTGGAAACTATATATTTTTAACATATGAATATTATGTGATATATTAATCTCTTAACGTGTTTGATATTATGTGATAGATGTCTACCTCTAGAACAAGTCCCATTGACTCACCTAATAATAATGAAGAGTCAAATGTAAATTGGAATGATTCGTGGACTGATTCACAAGTTCCCGAAGAGGAACCGGAAGAAGAGTCGGAACCGGAAGAAGAATCGGAACCGGAAGAAGAATCGGAACCAGAAGAAGAATCGGAACCGGTGGGGGAAATAATAAAACGGTTAAGTAAAAGAGAATCCTCAACCAACCGACCAAGGTTAATTATGGTCAATGGTGTTTCCGCCAAGGAAGCAAAATATTGGGAGGATTACCAATTCTCCGATGAATCGGATTCCGACGAGAATTCCAATGATGTTATAGAAATTACCCCAACTGAATTTAAAAAGGCAAAAGAAAATAATAAGGGAAAGGGCATAAAAATAGAGAAATCTAATTCCAACCCCGATGAACTTTATATGTATCGTCAACCCCCGAAGTCCTTAAGTTGTAACAATGACCCGGGAACCTCTAAACCACCAGGTTTTTCTAAACCAATGTGGACAACGACGGCTCGTATTAGGGGAACATCATATATCCCTAGAAACTTGGCAAAACGAACCAAAACCGAAGAAGAAGAAACGAGCGAGTCGGAATAAGATAGTTGTATTCGTGTGGTGTAATATATGTAATATAGTGTTCTTATGCTTTATGATATATGTAAAAATTGCTTGTATTAATAAGTATTTTTTTATGAATCTAACTCTTGTCTATTTTACAGTTTAAAAACACAAAATGGATAGACAACCCAATATTTTAAGAGACCTACCCGGAGACATGATTGATGAAATCTTGTCTAGAGTCGGCCAGAATTCCTCGGCACAACTATTTAAGGCGAGATCAGTTTGTAAGACATTCGAAGAACGTTCCAAGAATGTCTTGGTTTATAAGAGACTTTCGTTTGAAAGATGGGGGATAGCACATTGGGAAACCCATAAGTTACGATGTGTTTACTTTGACGCATATATTGCGGGGAACCCAAATGCTATTTTACGCAACGGGTTAAGAAATTATTTTGACTCAATATATCCGAATATTGGACTTCGTGATTTAGAAAAAGCGGCTAACATGCAACATAAAGAAGCATGTTATGCTTACGGATTAGTAATGTTCGCTTCTCACCAAAGTGAGAACAAGAACATCGGGCTACAACTATTAAACAAAACGTTTCCACAAGTAACGGAGTCGGTAATTGGGGTAAGAAATGAGGTTTTTAGATTGTTATGGGACTGTTGGACATTACGTAACCCTCGTCCTTTTGACGATGTTACAACACGCTGTCTTATCAACGGCCATAACGGTTATGTTCCACAAGACCAAGGATGGGAAGTAATCCTAGTAAAACCAGAATGCATGACTTGTTTCTGGACGTATGAATTACGTGTCTTTATTGTCTTTGCTGAACGACTTGTGTACTAGCTAGAATTATCTTCACAACTATCTTGTATCAAAGTTATTGTGTGCTATATTTCATGCTTTATGTAAAATAAGCGGTATTGTAAGTTTGTAAAATATTGTATAAAAGTTTGAACGCGAAATATTATTATAATCAGTTTTTCATATAGAATTGTAGTAGTTGAATTGTATATTAGCTACTAAGTATGAACTTAACGGGTAGGTACTACCCGAATTTAAACTTATAAAACGCTAATATGAAGAAAAAGCTTTTATAAATGAGTTCATATTATGCTACGAAATACTATTAACTACTCTTAATATTCTGTATGATTAACTTGTTCCATTTGACTATTTTGAAGGAAATGGCACCGACTACTCGACACACCGTGAATATGAATGAAGAGGAATTCCGTACTTTTCTAGCTTCAAACATAGCCGCAGTACAGGCTGCGCTACATACCAACAATAACCTTGGATCTAGCAGTACAGGAAATCGTGTAGGATGCACCTACAAAGAATTCACTGCCTGCAAACCTTTGGAATTTGATGGAACCGAAGGACCGATCGGATTGAAACGGTGGACCGAGAAGGTCGAATCGGTGTTTTCCATAAGTAAGTGTACTGAAGAGGACAAAGTGAAGTACGCTACGCATACCTTCACAGGTTCTGCGTTAACATGGTGGAATACCTATCTAGAGCAAGTGGGACAAGATGATGCGTACGCACTACCGTGGTCAGCATTCAAGCACTTGATGAACGAGAAGTACCGTCCCAGAACCGAGGTCAATAAGCTCAAGACAGAACTTAGAGGGTTACGAACCCAAGGATTTGATATTACCACGTACGAAAGACGATTCACAGAATTGTGCCTATTGTGTCCGGGAGCATTCGAAGATGAGGAAGAGAAGATCGACGCATTTGTGAAATGATTACCGGAAAGAATTCAAGAAGATATAAGTTCACACGAGCTCGCCTCTATACAACAGGCATGTAGAATGGCTCACAAACTAGTGAACCAGATTGAAGAAAGAATTAAAGAACAGACTGCTGAAGAGGCCAATGTGAAGCAAGTCAAAAGAAAGTGGGAGGATAACGGTGATAAGAATCACCAATACAACAACAACAGCAATTACAACAATAATCGCAATAATTATCCCAACAATCGCAACGTCAATCGCAACTACAACAAACGGCCCAACAACAACAACAACAACAACAGCAACAGCAACTACAACAATCATCCCAACAACAATAATAACCGCAACAACAACAACAATCAGAAGCAGCTATGCCAAAGGTGTGAAAAGTATCACTCGGGGTTCTGCATCAAATTTTGCAACAAGTGTAAAAGAAATGGTCATAGCGCGGCGAAGTGTGAGGTTTACGGACCAGGGGTTAATAGAACGAAAGGAACAAATGGTGTCAGAACGAGTAATGGCGGAGCAAGTAGTGTCGGAGCAAGTTATGCCAATGTAGTTTGTTATAAATGTGGAAAACCGGGCCACATTATTAGAAATTGCCCGAACCAGGAGAACACAAATGGACAAGGCCGCGGAAGAGTTTTCAATATTAATGCGGCAGAGGCACAGGAAGACCCGGAGCTTGTTACGGGTACGTTTCTTATTGACAATAAATCTGCTTACGTTTTATTTGATTCGGGTGCGGATAGAAGCTATATGAGTAGAGATTTTTGTGCTAAATTAAGTTGTCCATTGACGCCTTTGGATAGTAAATTTTTACTCGAATTAGCAATTGGTAAATTAATTTCAGCAGATAATATATGTCGGAATCGAGAAATTAAACTGGTTAGCGAAACATTTAAGATTGATTTGATACCAGTAGAGTTAGGGAGTTTTGATGTGATAATCGGTATGGACTGGTTGAAAGAAGTGAAAGCAGAGATCGTCTGTTACAAAAATGCAATTCGCATTATACGAGAAAAAGGAAAACCCTTAATGGTGTACGGAGAAAAGGGCAACACGAAGCTACATCTTATTAGTAATTTGAAGGCACAAAAACTAATAAGAAAAGGTTGCTATGCTGTTCTAGCACACGTCGAGAAAGTACAAACTGAAGAAAAGAGCATCAATGATGTTCCCATTGCAAAAGAATTTCCCGATGTATTTCCGAAAGAATTACCGGGATTACCCCCACATCGATCCGTTGAATTTCAAATAGATCTTGTACCAGGAGCTGCACCAATAGCTCGTGCTCCTTACAGACTTGCACCCAGCGAGATGAAAGAACTGCAAAGCCAATTACAAGAACTTTTAGAGCGTGGTTTCATTCGACCAAGCACATCACCGTGGGGAGCTCCTGTTTTGTTTGTCAAGAAGAAAGATGGTACATTCAGGTTGTGTATCGACTACCGAGAGTTGAACAAACTTACCATCAAGAACCGCTACCCACTACCGAGAATCGACGACTTATTTGATCAACTACAAGGCTCGTCTGTTTATTCAAAGATTGACTTACGTTCCGGGTATCATCAAATGCGGGTGAAAGAAGATGATATTCCAAAGACTGCTTTCAGAACACGTTACGGTCATTACGAGTTTATGGTCATGCCGTTTGGTTTAACTAATGCACCAGCTGTGTTCATGGACCTTATGAACCGAGTGTGTGGACCATACCTTGACAAGTTTGTCATTGTTTTCATTGATGACATACTTATTTACTCAAAGAATGACCAAGAACACGGTGAACATTTGAGAAAGGTGTTAGAAGTATTGAGGAAGGAAGAATTGTACGCTAAGTTTTCAAAGTGTGCATTTTGGTTGGAAGAAGTTCAATTCCTCGGTCACATAGTGAACAAAGAAGGTATTAAGGTGGATCCAGCAAAGATAGAAAGTGTTGAAAAGTGGGAAACCCCGAAAACTCCGAAACACGTACGCCAGTTTTTAGGACTAGCTGGTTACTACAGAAGGTTCATCCAAGACTTTTCCAGAATAGCAAAACCTTTGACTGCATTAACGCATAAAGGGAAGAAATTTGAATGGAATGATGAACAAGAAAAAGCGTTTCAGTTATTGAAGAAAAAGCTAACTACGGCACCTATATTGTCATTGCCTGAAGGGAATGATGATTTTGTGATTTATTGTGACGCATCAAAGCAAGGTCTCGGTTGTGTATTAATGCAATGAACGAAGGTGATTGCTTATGCGTCTAGACAATTGAAGATTCACGAACAAAATTATACGACGCATGATTTGGAATTAGGCGCGGTTGTTTTTGCATTAAAGACTTGGAGGCACTACTTATATGGGGTCAAAAGTATTATATATACCGACCACAAAAGTCTTCAACACATATTTAATCAGAAACAACTGAATATGAGGCAGCGTAGGTGGATTGAATTATTGAATGATTACGACTTTGAGATTCGTTACCACCCGGGGAAGGCAAATGTGGTAGCCGATGCCTTGAGCAGGAAGGACAGAGAACCCATTCGAGTAAAATCTATGAATATAATGATTCATAATAACCTTACTACTCAAATAAAGGAGGCGCAACAAGGAGTTTTAAAAGAGGGAAATTTAAAGGATGAAATACCCAAAGGATCGGAGAAGCATCTTAATATTCGGGAAGACGGAACCCGGTATAGGGCTGAAAGGATTTGGGTACCAAAATTTGGAGATATGAGAGAAATGGTACTTAGAGAAGCTCATAAAACCAGATACTCAATACATCCTGGAACGGGGAAGATGTACAAGGATCTCAAGAAACATTTTTGGTGGCCGGGTATGAAAGCTGATGTTGCTAAATATGTAGGAGAATGTTTGACGTGTTCTAAGGTCAAAGCTGAGCATCAGAAACCATCAGGTCTACTTCAACAACCCGAAATCCCGGAATGGAAATGGGAAAACATTACCATGGATTTCATCACTAAATTGCCAAGGACTGCAAGTGGTTTTGATACTATTTGGGTAATAGTTGATCGTCTCACCAAATCAGCACACTTCCTGCCAATAAGAGAAGATGACAAGATGGAGAAGTTAGCACGACTGTATTTGAAGGAAGTCGTCTCCAGACATGGAATACCAATCTCTATTATCTCTGATAGGGATGGCAGATTTATTTCAAGATTCTGGCAGACATTACAGCAAGCATTAGGAACTCGTCTAGGCATGAGTACTGCCTATCATCCACAAACTGATGGGCAGAGCAAAAGGACGATACAAACGCTTGAAGACATGCTACGAGCATGTGTTATTGATTTCGGAAACAGTTGGGATCGACATCTACCGTTAGCAGAATTTTCCTATAACAACAGCTACCATTCAAGCATTGAGATGGCGCCGTTTGAAACACTGTATGGTAGAAAGTGCAGGTCTCCGATTTGTTGGAGTGAAGTGGGGGATAGACAGATTAGGGGTCCGGAGATTATACAAGAAACTACCGAGAAGATCATCCAAATTCAACAACGGTTGAAAACTGCCCAAAGTCGACAAAAGAGCTACGCTGACATTAAAAGAAAAGATATAGAATTTGAAATTGGAGAGATGGTCATGCTTAAAGTTGCACCTTGGAAAGGCGTTGTTCGATTTGGTAAACGAGGGAAATTAAATCCAAGGTATATTGGACCATTCAAGATTATTGATCGTGTCGGACCAGTAGCTTACCGACTTGAGTTACCTCAACAACTCGCGGCTGTACATAACACTTTCCACGTCTCGAATTTGAAGAAATGTTTTGCTAAAGAAGATCTCACTATTCCGTTAGATGAAATCCAAATCAACGAAAAACTTCAATTCATCGAAGAACCCGTCGAAATAATGGATCGTGAGGTTAAAAGACTTAAGCAAAACAAGATACCAATTGTTAAGGTTCGATGGAATGCTCGTAGAGGACCCGAGTTCACCTGGGAGCATGAAGATCAGATGCATAAGAAATACCCGCATCTCTTTCCAGAAGATTCGTCAACACCTTCAACAGCTTAAAATTTCGGGACGAAATTTATTTAACGGGTAGGTACTGTAGTGACCCGAACTTTTCCATGTTTATATATATTAATTGAGATTGATATTTACATGATTAAATGTTTCCAACATATTAAGCAATCAAACTTGTTAAGACTTGATTAATTGAAATAGGTTTCATATAGACAATTGACTACCCAAGTTGACCGGTGATTCACGAACGTTAAAACTTGTAAAAACTATATGATGACATATATATGGTTATATATATAGTTAACATGATATTATGATAAGTAAACATATCATTAAGTATATTAACAATGAACTACATATGTAAAAACAAGACTACTAACTTAATGATTTTGAAACGAGACATATATGTAACGATTATCGTTGTAACGACATTTAATGTATATATATCATATTAAGAGATATTTGTACATCATAATATCATGATAATATAATAATTTAAAATCTCTTTTGATATTATAAACATTGGGTTAACAACATTTAACAAGATCGTTAACCTAAATGTTTCAAAACAACATTTACATGTAAACGATGACTTAACGACTCAGTTAAAATGTATATACATGTAGTGTTTTAATATGTATTCATACACTTTTGAAAGACTTCAAGACACTTATCAAAATACTTCTACTTAACAAAAATTCTTACAATTACATCCTCGTTCAGTTTCATCAACAATTCTACTCGTATGCACCCGTATTCGTACTCGTACAATACACAGCTTTTAGATGTATGTACTATTAGTATATACACTCCAATGATCAGCTCTTAGCAGCCCATGTGAGTCACCTAACACATGTGGGAACCATCATTTGGCAACTAGCATGAAATATCTCATAAAATTACAAAAATATGAGTAATCATTCATGACTTATTTACATGAAAATAAAATTACATATCCTTTATATCTAATCCATACACCAACGACCAAAAACACCTACAAACACTTTCATTCTTCAATTTTCTTCATCTAATTGATCTCTCTCAAGTTCTATCTTCAAGTTCTAAGTGTTCTTCATAAATTCCAAAAGTTCTAGTTTCATAAAATCAAGAATACTTTCAAGTTTGCTAGCTCACTTCCAATCTTGTAAGGTGATCATCCAACCTCAAGAAATCTTTGTTTCTTACAGTAGGTTATCATTCTAATACAAGGTAATAATCATATTCAAACTTTTGTTCAATTTCTATAACTATAACAATCTTATTTCAAGTGATGATCTTACTTGAACTTGTTTTCGTGTCATGATTCTGCTTCAAGAACTTCAAGCCATCCAAGGATCCGTTGAAGCTAGATCCATTTTTATCTTTTCCAGTAGGTTTATCCAAGGAACTTAAGGTAGTAATGATGTTCATAACATCATTAGATTCATACATATAAAGCTATCTTATTCGAAGGTTTAAACTTGTAATCACTAGAACATAGTTTAGTTAATTCTAAACTTGTTCGCAAACAAAAGTTAATCCTTCTAACTTGACTTTTAAAATAAACTAAACACATGTTCTATATCTATATGATATGCTAACTTAATGATTTAAACCCTGAAAACACGAAAAACACCGTAAAACCGGATTTACGCCGTCGTAGTAACACCGCGGGCTGTTTTGGGTTAGTTAATTAAAAACTATGATAAACTTTGATTTAAAAGTTGTTATTCTGAGAAAATGATTTTTATTATGAACATGAAACTATATCCAAAAATTATGGTTAAACTCAAAGTGGAAGTATGTTTTCTAAAATGGTCATCTAGACGTCGTTCTTTCGACTGAAATGACTACCTTTACAAAAATGACTTGTAACTTATTTCTCCGACTATAAACCTATACTTTTCTGTTTAGATTCATAAAATAGAGTTCAATATGAAACCATAGCAATTTGATTCACTCAAAACGGATTTAAAATGAAGAAGTTATGGGTAAAACAAGATTGGATAATTTTTCTCATTTTAGCTACGTGAAAATTGGTAACAAATCTATTCCAACCATAACTTAATCAACTTGTATTGTATATTATGTAATCTTGAGATACCATAGACACGTATACAATGTTTCGACCTATCATGTCGACACATCTATATATATTTCGGAACAACCATAGACACTCTATATGTGAATGTTGGAGTTAGCTATACAGGGTTGAGGTTGATTCCAAAATATATAAAGTTTGAGTTGTGATCAATACTGAGATACGTATACACTGGGTCGTGGATTGATTCAAGATAATATTTATCGATTTATTTCTGTACATCTAACTGTGGACAACTAGTTGTAGGTTACTAACGAGGACAGCTGACTTAATAAACTTAAAACATCAAAATATATTAAAAGTGTTGTAAATATATTTTAAACATACTTTGATATATATGTATATATTGTTATAGGTTCGTGAATCAACCGGTGGTCAAGTCTTACTTCCCGACGAAGTAAAAATCTGTGAAAGTGAGTTATAGTCCCACTTTTAAAAATCTAATATTTTTGGGATGAGAATACATGCAGGTTTTATAAATGATTTACAAAGTAGACACAAGTACGTGAAACTACATTCTATGGTTGAATTATCGAAATCGAATATGCCCCTTTTTATTAAGTCTGGTAATCTAAGAATTAGGGAACAGACACCCTAATTGACGCGAATCCTAAAGATAGATCTATTGGGCCTAACAAACCCCATCCAAAGAACCGGATGCTTTAGTACTTCGAAATTTATATCATATCCGAAGGGTGTCCCGGAATGATGGGGATATTCTTATATATGCATCTTGTTAATGTCGGTTACCAGGTGTTCACCATATGAATGATTTTTATCTCTATGTATGGGATGTGTATTGAAATATGAAATCTTGTGGTCTATTATTATGATTTGATATATATAGGTTAAACCTATAACTCACCAACATTTTTGTTGACGTTTTAAGCATGTTTATTCTCAGGTGATTATTAAGAGCTTCCGCTGTCGCATACTTAAATAAGGACGAGATTTGGAGTCCATGCTTGTATGATATTGTGTAAAAACTGCATTCAAGAAACTTATTTTGTTGTAACATATTTGTATTGTAAACCATTATGTAATGGTCGTGTGTAAACAGGATATTTTAGATTATCATTATTTGATAATCTACGTAAAGCTTTTTAAACCTTTATTGATGAAATAAAGGTTATGGTTTGTTTTAAAATGAATGCAGTCTTTGAAAAACGTCTCATATAGAGGTGAAAACCTCGCAACGAAATCAATTAATATGGAACGTTTTTAATCAATAAGAACGGGACATTTCAAAGATGATACAGATAAATGGGTTATATAATTATGGGTTCTGTGTTATTTCAGAAAATAGGCATAGCCCAGATGGTTAGGAGTGTTATCGTGTATCCAAGTGGTCGCGGGTTAGAGTCATGCTGGTGACAACAACTTTTTTTAGGCATTTTGAGGTAATTTTACAAACACCAAAAATCTTTATTATTATTATTATTATTGTATTATTATTGTTGTTATAATTATTATTATTAGTATTAATATTGTTACCATTAATATAGGTTATAGTGTGATCATCATTAATATTATTAGCATAAACATTATCAATATTAATATTATTAGTATTATGATTATAGTATTATTCCTGTTACTCTTATTAGTATGCTTACGAACATGTTAATAGCGTCTATATTACAAAGATAATAATAAAAGTTGTTATGGTAAAATTTTGGAAAATAGTTATAAAAATTATATGAATATATGTACAATTATGAATATGACTACGAAATGAAGTTATAGGAACTATAGACATAAGTATAGAAGTTAAACACGATTTTTATGATAAATCTGTTTATTATTAGTATTAACACTGTTATTATTATCATTATATTATTTAAATAAAGTATCATTTTATTATTATTAGAACTATTATTATTATTATTATTATTATTATTATTATTATTATTATTATTATTATTATTATTATTATTATTATTATTATTATTATTATCATTTTTATTAGAAGTATCATATTAATTAAAGTTCTCAAATTATTATTATCATTAATATTAGTATTATTATTTATATTATTACGAGTATTATTATTATTGTGTACTTACTAAAATTAATATCATAACTATCATTAACAGTAAAAATTAATATTTTTACAAGTATTATTATTAATATCATTGTTATTATCACTAATAGAGTTATTATTAACATAAGTAAATTACTAATGTTATTATCATTATTTTTACTAACATTAACTTAGTATAATATGAACTACTGTTTTGATAAACAAATGAAATATATAAATCTATATATCTAACACATATAATATAACAAAATATTTTTATTATACAAAAAGAATATATATGAAATATAAATATATTATTAATATAAAATAATATCAATAATAGGTTATATATATAAACTTATTCGATTACGAGTATGTGTATTAACATATATATACACAATGATATAGGTTCGTGAATCCGAGGCCAACCCTGCATTGTTCAAATATTGTCATATGTATTTTTACTACAAAATACAGTACAGTGAGTTTCATTTGCTCCCTTTTTATATGCTTTTGCAATATATATTTTTGGGACTGGGAATACATGCGCTGCTTTTATAAATATTTGACGAAATAGACACAAGTAATCGAAACTACATTCTATGGTTGAGTTATCGAAATCGAATATGTCCCTTTTTATTAAGTCTGGTAATCTAAGAATTAGGGAACAGATACCCTAATTGACGTGAATCCTAAAGATAGATCTATTGGGCCCAACAAGCCCCATCCAAAGTACCGAATGCTTTAGTACTTCGAAATTTATATCATGTCCGAAGGAGGATCCCGGAATGATGGGGATATTCTTATATGCATATTGTGAATGTCGGTTACCAGGTGTTCAATCCATATGAATGATATTTTTTGTCTCTATGCATGGGACGTATGTTTATGAGAAATGGAAATATGAAATCTTGTGGTCTATTAAAATTATGAAATGATTATTTATGTTAAACTAATGAACTCACCAACCTTTTGGTTGACACTTTAAAGCATGTTTATTCTCAGGTACGAAAGAAATCTTCCGCTGTGCATTTGCTCATCTTAGGGATATTACTTGGGAGTCATTTATGACATATTTTAAAAGACGTTGCATTCGAGTCGTTGAGTTCATCAAGATTATTATTAAGTCAATTATAGTAAGATATATTACGAAATGGTATGCATGTTGTCAACTTTCGATGTAATGAAAGTTTGTCTTTTCAAAAATGAATGCAATGTTTGTAAAATGTATCATATAGAGGTCAAGTACCTCGCGATGTAACCAACTGTTGTGAATCGTTTATAATCGATATGGACTTTGTCCGGATGGATTAGGACGGGTTTCTACAGTTGGTATCAGAGCGGTGGTCTTAGCGAACCAGGTCTTGCATTGGTGAGTCTAACTGATAGTCGTTAGGATGCATTAGTGAGTCTGGACTTCGACCGTGTCTGCATGTCAAAAGTTTTGCTTATCATTTTTGTCGGAAATCATCTGCTTATCATCCTTAGGAAATTACTTGCTCATTATTCTAGTCTAGACACGTTTTACTGCATTGACTGCATGAATAGTGTATAGACAAAATTCGTATCTTAGCGTATCTGCTAATTCATATCTTAGCATATCTGTTACTGAAGACTTTTCCTGACAACTTTCGTAGATTCCTCCGTAACTTATGGGATTTTAGTATTATATATGCATATGTAAATTATGTATTGCAGGGTACTAATCTACATCTTATAATCTAATTCTTATCGAAAAATCCTTCATCTGATCGTACGAGATGAATCCCTCAACCAGTTAGAGTCCCTCAGATTCTGACAGCTATTCCGATATGGATTTCCACTCGAACTCCGAAAGCAATGTAACGGGAATGGAGAAATCAATCAGTCATCCTCAATTCATCTGATGGGTTCATAGTCGACTTAATCCATTGAGACGCGAAGAAGGCGATCCTTTCCATCAACCAAATCCACCTCTTGGTGAAGAACCTGAAGCACTTACCGACGAACCTGTTCGAAACACCATTTTCACACTCATTTCCAGGATACCACGCAATGATATTATGATATCAAAAATTCTAAAACTTTATTCATTCGCTCGTTCCTACCGACAATCATTCTGGAGTAATAAGTCAACGAGCTTCGAGCCTGAGTTGTAGCCTTGGAAAATATGGTGCAAAACGTACCAGCTTCAGCAACATCACTGGCACCAGTAGTACCATAAATAACAGCATCAGTACCATCAACAATCCATGCCTCAATATCACCATCTGTACTTCGAGTATGATCTTCATTCTACGTATCGTTCTACCTCATTTATCTTCGTTCGACATGGCGAATATGTAATCTCTAAATTTTTAGAGATTATTTATTCTAGTTCCAACCGAAAACTAAATGAGTTTAATATTATGTTAACTCATTAAATCCATGATTACATCTGAAGAAAATATATATGTATATATGTTCTCATAAAGATTGTAATTAAAAATTCTTTTGTACAAACTGTTAATGGTGAAAATATTTTAACGGGTAGGTAACACTCGAGGAATATTTAGATTTTACATTAATAAGTTACATTGTACGTTCTTCAAATCTGATTCAACATTCATTTACTATCCTACTTACATCCACAGATATACAAATCCGTTCACCGCAAATTAAACCTTTTCATTCAATTTCATATTTGGATTTTGATCTATCAGAATCCAACAAGTGGCATAATGAAGAAAACATTTGACAAAATAAAATTTGTTAGAAACAAACAAATTAACTATGAGGAATTTTGTTAAGAATCCACGCTAACTGTTCCTAGCTAATTGTTCCTAGCTAACTGATTACATTTTAATTATCGCAATTTATTTATCGCAATTTAATTATCGCAATTTATTTTATCGCAATTTTAATTCTTGCAAATTTATTTATCGTCATTTAATTTCTGTTATTTACTTTACGCATTTTATTTATCGTCATTTAATTTCTGTATTTATTTTACGCACTTTAAATATCGGGACACGTATACAAGGTTTTGACATATCATATCGACGCATATATATATATATATATATATATATATATATATATATATATATATATATATATATATATATATATATATATATATATTATTTGGAATAACCATAGACACTCTATATGCAGTAATGATCGAGTTCTCTATACAGGGTTGAGGTTGATTCTACAATAATATATATATTTTGAGTTGTGATCGAGTCTGAGACATGTACACGGGTCACGACGCGTATTAATTAATTCGAATATAATATATTAAACTATATATGAATTATTGAACTATTAACTGTGGACTATCAACTGAGGACTATCAACATTGGACAATTAAAATGAATTAAAATACTGATTATAACATATGAAACTAAACAATTCTTCAAGTTTGCCACTTGATTTCATCTTAAACCTCATTTGTATCTTGATGATTACAATCTGCGTTCAAACCTTTCATGATTCTTGAAAACACCTCAAGCGAGAGGATGAACCAACCGAACTTCATCGACGGAAGAAAAGATTGACGCATATAGTTATGCACCTGAAAAACTCTCAAAACCTGAGTAAAACGTTTAACCCGTATCCGTGTTAGCTCCTTTAGTATTATTATTACCCAAAATAACTTGGTAATCCCTTTCAAAGTAGCAAATTTTATCACAGCTCCAGCAAGTCAACTTCGACTTTTCGTTCAAAACAACCTTATTATAACCTTGATATATATGTGTACTCTTTTATTTTTACCGAGGAACCTTTTATATTCCACGACAATATCAGAAGATGTACCAGCAACTCCGTTGATCTTTGATTTTCCGAAAATCAATATATTCATTGAAACCCTATCATATACTCATCCGCATCTTGTAACGAGTATTGCCATACCAAATACCGGGAATCAGCAATCATTATTTTGAATCTCGCAACAATTTTACAACAACAGTTATATGTACCTCTTAAAATCATGATCTTCAATTCTGAAATTTTGAACAGCACCCAGTCTACAAATCAATACCACAAATTCTGAAAAAGCTGAATACAGCAACACAAACTGTACACGACCTTAACTGTCGAAAGTTTGATGATAAAGAATGGAGTATTGGAAACACTCAATAGAAAATTTAGTACCGAAAAGCGGATTATGCAAAACTATGAAGGAAGCCGTGGACAAATCACAAAGAATAAGTTTGACTTCAAAGAATCCAAATGATTCTGTTTCTGATGAAATCTTTAGTGAATGCCTTGCTTCCGAATCTAAACCCTTACGGATAAATCTTCTTCATCATCCATCGATATTAGAAATTTCAAGATATCATCGTATCTTTCATTATAAATATCCTCCATATTTCTGAAGATATTTTCATAACTATTCTTATCTGAAATCATTAATATCTTCATGATATCAGTGTTACATCATATAGAAACTGTTAGTTTATATATTCTGTAAACTTTCGAGCTTAAAATATGAATGTAATTGAAGTAATGTTGGGAACTGATGCATGAGTTAGTATAATATAATGACACTTGATCAATGTGATTATATTACAGTAAGTCATGCTGAGTTTCTAATGGAACGTGATGATTCACAGATCATAACGTCATCATGTGTCATGTTACATAACTCTTACATTCTGCTTAACTTCTGAACATATCAAGAACATATTATCTTGATAGTTCTATCTTTTCTCTTGAACTCTGGTAATTTAACCAATTAAGATCGTGCTATTACAATTTTTCTCTTAGAACATTAGTCATGTTCATTTGAAACTTCATAACCTACGAATTCTGGACCATTATTAGCTTGATTAAAGTCGGGAAGAGAAAACAAGAGCATGAAGCTCCGATATATAAGGGAAAATATAAATCCCAACAACAACACCGAAATTACAAACTGTGGATATCAGTGCGTATAGCAATATAAAGACACGGGAGGATTATAAATACAATAATCCCTAAAGCATAGTAGAAATAAACATATTCTTTCGGTGGGAGTTAGAAAAGAAGAACGATCATTGCGATAGTCATAATAAGAACAAGGATTAGAACCGGATTAAGCATTATTATAATCTTTTGGATATATGAACTGAGAAAGAAGGTATAGAAGTAGTGGAAACTAATGGAACGAAAAAGGTAAATTTATAATGAAAATATCAGACAGATTAATCGAGGCAGATCACCGTATTTAATTATAGAGATCTTAATTCCCTTATTCGCCGAAGAATCAAATCTTTTAGATTTCGAAGATTTTCTTTAAATCCCTTGAATTCCGGAATTCAACCCTCTACGTCAAAAGTTAAGACGCGCCTTATTTTTTTAATTCAATCCCGACTACGTCAAAAGTTATGGAAAATCTCCATTTTTTTCATCTCGATCTTTTGTGATAACTTCATTCATAGGCTTCGATTAATCGAATCATTTTATCCATATTGCTCAATGATAATAAAACTCTATTTATCAACTCATATTCGTCATGAAAACATTTTTATTGTTAACCATGACCACCTCACTAAAATTTCGGGACGAAATTTCTTTAACGGGTAGGTACTGTGATGACCCAGTAATTTCCGACCAAATTTAAACTTGATCTTTATATGATTTCGATAGGATAAGCAAGTTCTGTAATGTTGAGTCTCAAAGTTTTTGAACTGTTTCATATATTAAATTACCCATTGACTGTGCTCGACGATTCACGAACAATTGCGTGTAAATAAATATGTAAATATAAATATAAGCGTATATATATTAATTTGATTTAATATAATACAATTTAATGAAATGATATGTAAATATAAAATAATCTACAGAATAATTAAGTTGTTACTCAATTGAATCTTAACATGTACATATAAATTCTATACATAAGTAGTATTATATATATTGTAATATATATATAAAATATAAAAAGTAAATAATCAATTTATGTTGTTAGATAAATATTACTACTTTCATTGTTAATATAATCATTAATACTATTATCAGGATTGATACATGTAATTTGATGTATTATTATCATTTGTATTATTTGTTGTCATTATTAATAATATTGTTATTAGTACAATCGTAATTTTAAATATGACTACTAAAAGTATTATTGTTACTCAAATTACTAAAATTACCATTAAAGGTTATGATCATCTTTATTCTTATTATTTTTATTATAATAATAATATCATTAAGATTATTATTATTTTCTTATTATTATTATTATTATTATTATTATTATTATTATTATTATTATTAGTATTATATCTAGTTCCATTATTGTTTTTAATATTAATGTTAAATAATAATATTGTATTATCAATATGTATTATGTTCTTTAACATGTAGAGTATATATTTAATTAGATATACAGATATAGATAAATATTAAGACTACTACTTATATAAATGTAAATACAGATATATTAGGCGTATATATATATATATTAATAGCAGGTTAGTTACCTGTTTCTATCAGCGAATTTTTTTTTCTTTTTCCCTTCTGTTTAGCTGTGATAAATTGTTGACCTCCATCACAAAAATCCAATTAGGAACACTGCAGCCATTATTAGATTTACAGTATTATTATCGTTATTATTTGGGGTGTTGGAGTTTTGTTAATTTAGGAAAAACATAACAGAAATAAGAACCGTACCCTCTGCTCATGAACTCAAATCACCATATCACGAATTTGAATTCAATTACAAAAACTAGAATTGCAGTTTTGTTAGGTATCATTCACTTAAACTATCTGCAAATTATCAAGCTCGAATTCCTAATATCGAGTTTCAATTTCGAAGTCAAAGGTAATTTCTAAAAAAGTCAAATATTATGTTCATAGCAAAATTCGAAATTTCTTTGATGTTTTAAATTAAATTGACGACCCAGAAAGGTTTTAGGAAGGATTTTCAATCTATTTCATGTTGGAAGTATCATCTAAAACGTTTTAGAAAATGAAATCAATTATATTTTTTTTTAGAAACCGTAACAGCAGCACTGTTTTTTTTGCTTTTTAATTTTTTTTATCCAGTTTACATCAACTAATCATGTATGCATTGGATAATATATCCTAAAATCGATTTTATAACTAATATTAAGTTTGAAAGGATGTTGGTTCGATTTTGATTTCTAAATGTAGAAGATGAAGAAGATGATACAGATAAATGGGTTATATAATTATGGGTTCCGTGTTATTTCAGAAAATGGGCATAGCCCAGATGGTTAGGAGCGTTATCGTGTATCCAAGTGGTCGCGGGTTAGAGTCTTGCTGGTGACAACAATTTTTTTTAGGCATTTTGAGGTAGTTTTACAAACACCAAAAATCTTTATTATTATTATTATTGTATTATTATTGTATTATTATTGTTGTTATAATTATTATTATTAGTATTAATATTGTTACCATTAATATAGGTTATAGTGTGATCATCATTAATATTATTAGCATAAACATTATCAATATTAATATTATTAGTATTATGATTATAGTATTATTCCTGTTACTCTTATTAGTATGCTTACGAACATGTTAATAGCGTCTATATTACAAAGATAATAATAAAAGTTGTTATGGTAAAATTTTGGAAAATAGTTATAAAAATTATATGAATATATGTACAATTATGAATATGACTACGAAATGAAGTTATAGGAACTATAGACATAGGTATAGAAGTTAAACACGATTTTTATGATAAATCTGATTATTATTAGTATTAACACTATTATTATTATCATTATATTATTTAAATAAAGTATCATTTTATTATTATTAGAACTATTATTATTATTATTATTATTATTATTATTATTACTATTATTATTATTATTATTATTATTATTATTATTATTATTATTATTATTAGAAGTATCATATTAATTAAAGTTCTCAAATTATTATTATCATTAATATTAGTATTATTATTTATATTATTACGAGTATTATTATTATTGTGTACTTACTAAAATTAATATCATAACTATCATTAACAGTAAAAATTAATATTTTTACAAGTATTATTATTAATATCATTGTTATTATCACTAATAGAGTTATTATTAACATAAGTATATTACTAATGTTATTATCATTATTTTTACTAACATTAACTTAGTATAATATGAACTACTGTTTTGATAAACAAATGAAATATATAAATCTATATATCTAACACATATAATATAAAAATATATTTTTATTATACAAAAAGAATATATATGAAATATAAATATATTATTAATATAAAATAATATCAATAATAGGTTATATATATAAACTTATTCGATTACGAGTATGTGTATTAACATATATATACATAATGATATAGGTTCGTGAATCCGAGGCCAACCCTGCATTGTTCAAATATTGTCATATGTATTTTTACTACAAAATACAGTACATTGAGTTTCATTTGCTCCATTTTTAAATGCTTATGCAATATATATTTTTGGGACTGAGAATACATGCGCTGCTTTTATAAATGTTTGACGAAATAGACACAAGTAATCGAAACTACATTCTATGATTGAATTATCGAAATCGAATATGCCCCTTTTTATTAAGTCTTGTAATCTAAGAATTAGGGAACAGACACCCTAATTGACGCGAATCCAAAAGATAGATCTATTGGGCCCAACAAGCCCCATCCAAAGTACTGGATGCTTTAGTACTTCGAAATTTATATCATGTCCGAAGGAGGATCCTGGAATGATGGGGATATTCTTATATGCATATTGTGAATGTCGGTTATCAGGTGTACAATCCATATGAATGATATTTTTTGTCTCTATGCATGGGACGTATGTTTATAAGAAATGGAAATATGAAATCTTGTGGTCTATTAAAATTATGAAATGATTATTTATGTTAAACTAATGAACTCACCAACCTTTTGGTTGACACATGTACGTTTCCGAAAACATCATCATTACAATGATAAGTTTAAACACCTTTAAAACATACAATATATAAATTAAGTTTACAAAACGGGAATGCAACCCGGGACCCATTTGACGTATCCAAAATATAATTCATGATCCGACTAGTTCACTTCACAACCAAAACCGAGCATGGTGATTGGGAACGCTACCCAATCCTAATCAAAAGTATAAAGCAATATGTAAAGCACTAGTCCCCAAGCAAACCCAAGCCGCCACTTGCAACCTATAAAAATGTAAACAACGAGAGGGTAAGCTAATGCTTAGTGAGTAAAACAATTATACACATACATATACAATTTACCTACTCGTATCCATGAACACGAACTACGCATGCATAACAAGCTAGTAACAACATACAACTAGCATAATATTAGCATAATAAACACAACAATGTAATAATGCGAAATATAAACACCAATGACGTACAACAAAACTAACCAAAATACAATAAGGGATAAGATCCCCGCGTACAAGTCACCGATGTTCACAACATCCCTCGGGTTACCAAATAAACCCCATGAGTGGTATCAACAAATCGAACTTAAGACCACCCATCACGTCTAATGTGGTATCATCTCATCGAACTTTAAACCCACATATGAGGTATCGCCATATCGAACTTTAAACCCTCATCGCACGCCTTTATACAATAGTGATATGGTATCGTCAAATCGAACTTTAACCCATATCACCCGTCTAATGTGGTATCGTCTAATCGAACTTAAAACCCACATATGAGGTATTGCCAAATCGAAATTTAACCCTCATTACCCTCCAATACAAATCATTGATATGGTATCAACAAATCGAACTTAAGACCATATCATACATACATGACAATGAGGTATCGTCAAATCGATTTAAACCCTTATTGCCTACGACACGAATAAATAAATCATATATATACATATATAATTATTCCACTCACCTTATCACGCCGGTGGTGATTAAAACACTTTCGTGAGCTTCAAGCGAAGTACCTAATACATTAAGTACCCAAATCAACATACAAACTAGTGGGACTAACCACCAACACTTAACTCTCGAGCATTTAATGACCCAATTGCATTACATGACCCATTTACACCAAAACCGCCCATTAAAAGCCAAGACTCATCATTAATCACTAAAAGCTAGTGATTAAAGTCTACTAACGCCAACTAACACAAACTATGGGTATTTCATACCCATCTTACCCAACTAGGTCAACTATTACCCATTTGGCCCATTTCAACACTTAGACTTATATTTTGGTCAAACTTGCACCCATTAACAATCTTTCACAAATTCACAAGTGTACTAGTGTTTTTAACATCAATTTAACACTTACAAACACCAAGTCCATGACCACACCCTAGATTACAAGCCTTAGGGTTTTCATACACCAATTTAACCCAAATTCACCCATTTAACCCTCAAATGGGTCTTACAAGTCTCAAATGAACAAACCCTAGCTATAAATCAATTAAAACTCAAAACACGGAGTTAAGACTTACCAACACTATCACGACGTAGCTAGAGGTGTAAGGAACAACTTTAAAACTCGGGCTCGGGCGAGATTTGGTCTCCTTCTTCTACAAGTGAGCTCTCTCTCACTAAAAACCTCAACTCTCTCTCTAGGATTTAATTGGTGAAGGTGAAGATGTGATAAATGAGGATTGGGTAAGGTTGAATCAGCTTTAAACTCCCCAAAACCGGCCACAAGTGAAAGGACTATTATATCCCTAAAAGATGCCATTTAAAATGGCTAAAAAGTCATTTCAGCGTTTGTCGCATTTCGCGACACTTCGTCGCGTTTCGCGACACCAGGGCGCGATAAACAGCACTCAAACGCGACAAAGTGGTCAGAAATCACCATCAGAAGTTGTCTCATTTCAAGCATGTTTGTCACGGAACGCGACACACCAGAACGCGACAAACTGCACTCAAACTCGACAGATTACCTGATGTACTCCAATTTCACTTTTAAAACATCCCAAAGTCAAACGTGGTCAATGCATTACATCCAAACTATTAAATAATCATTCTTGGATTTCAAATGATGCCCCGAGCCTCATGTTTAGAAAAACGGGGTGTTACAACTCTCCCCCACTTAAATTCGATCACGTCCTCGTGATCCTAGTCACTTAACCAATCCGAACCTACACGCTATAGTTCTCAAACAATTGTTCCAATCCGACTTCCACCACATTACTCATTAACCTGAAGACTAATCCATTAACTAAATACACACTGGCACACATTTCGAGCCGTGAAAAACATCCGAAGTCTATAACAATCACTTAGAATACGCGGAATCGCCATGTATTCTTCCACTCCTCTAGGCGATTCTTCTCAAAGAGTCACCTTTAACAACTAAATCGTCACCCGCGATTTATCGAATCCACAAATCCGAGCACAAAACTTGCTCAATCCCTCACATCGGGAAAACTCGACCAATCTTCCTAGCATACCATACCAAGTACATCGCTAGTAACAACCACATACCAAAATAAAGTCAACCATCTAGCCGATGAAGACCGAATCAAAGTGAATCCTTACGGATAACACTTACCACTCAACATGGTCACAAACAAATCAACGGAGCCAACAAAAAGGCATATCCTCACGATTGGATAACGCTCGACATAATATTTGCAAGAAAACAAACGCACCAAGTGATATGGTATCGTCAAATCGAACTTAAACCCACATCACATACTAACGCACCTATCGATATGGTATCGTCAAATCGAACTTAAACCCATATCTCATGCCAACTCACGCCTTGATATGGTATCGGCAAATCGAACTTAAACCCATATCTCATTCCACGGCTTTTGCAAATGAGGTATCGTCAAATCAAACTTAACCCTCATTGCACATACATTAAGTATGTACACTTACTTAGTATAATTCTACTCGACTTGGAATTTCCGTTCACTAGTTACATGCATCGACATCATGACCTAGTAAAAGTCACTTGCATCACTAATATGCACAAAACAACGATTCTCTAAAAGAGATTTTGACACGTCATTCTTTGTCCACGAGGCCTCATATTGCTCGTCAAACCCGCTCACTTAACTCTCGATGAGTTATCAACGTTACTACCTCGAGTAGTAATTTAAATCTAAATCAATAAATACAATTTCAACCTAAATTGTACTTTTCCATCATTCGACCATTCAAGGAATCGACACGAATTCCAAATCTATCATAAACACCGTCCGAAATCTCACATTAAAATCCCTTTGTGCGGGAGTAACACTGAAATGTCCCGTTCTTATTGATTAAAAACGTTCCATATTAATTGATTTCGTTGCGAGGTTTTGACCTCTATATGAGACGTTTTTCAAAGACTGCATTCATTTTTAAACAAACCATAACCTTTATTTCATCAATAAAGGTTTAAAAAGCTTTACGTAGATTATCAAATAATGATAATCTAAAATATCCTGTTTACACACGACCATTACATAATGGTTTACAATACAAATATGTTACAACAAAATAAGTTTCTTGAATGCAGTTTTTACACAATATCATACAAGCATGGACTCCAAATCTTGTCCTTATTTAAATATGCGACAGCGGAAGCTCTTAATAATCACCTGAGAATAAACATGCTTAAAACGTCAACAAAAATGTTGGTGAGTTATAGGTTTAACCTATATATATCAAATCGTAACAATAGACCACAAGATTTCATATTTCAATACACATCCCATACATAGAGATAAAAATCATTCATATGGTGAACACCTGGTAATCGACAATAACAAGATGCATATATAAGAATATCCCCATCATTCCGGGACACCCTTCGGATATGATATAAATTTCGAAGTACTAAAGCATCCGGTACTTTGGATGGGGTTTGTTAGGCCCAATAGATCTATCTTTAGGATTCGCGTCAATTAGGGTGTCTGTTCCCTAATTCTTAGATTACCAGACTTAATAAAAAGGGGCATATTCGATTTCGATAATTCAACCATAGAATGTAGTTTCACGTACTTGTGTCTATTTTGTAAATCATTTATAAAACCTGCATGTATTCTCATCCCAAAAATATTAGATTTTAAAAGTGGGACTATAACTCACTTTCACAGATTTTTACTTCGTCGGGAAGTAAGACTTGGCCACTGGTTGATTCACGAACCTATAACAATATATACATATATATCAAAGTATGTTCAAAATATATTTACAACACTTTTAATATATTTTGATGTTTTAAGTTTATTAAGTCAGCTGTCCTCGTTAGTAACCTATAACTAGTTGTCCACAGTTAGATATACAGAAATAAATCGATAAATATTATCTTGAATCAATCCACGACCCAGTGTATACGTATCTCAGTATTGATCACAACTCAAACTATACATATTTTGGAATCAACCTCAACCCTGTATAGCTAACTCCAACATTCACATATAGAGTGTCTATGGTTGTTCCGAAATATATATAGATGTGTCGACATGATAGGTCGAAACATTGTATACGTGTCTATGGTATCTCAAGATTACATAATATACAATACAAGTTGATTAAGTTATGGTTGGAATATATTTGTTACCAATTTTCACGTAGCTAAAATGAGAAAAATTATCCAATCTTGTTTTACCCATAACTTCTTCATTTTAAATCCGTTTTGAGTGAATCAAATTGCTATGGTTTCATATTGAACTCTATTTTATGAATCTAAATAGAAAAAGTATAGGTTTATAGTCGGAAAAATAAGTTACAAGTCGTTTTTGTAAAGGTAGTCATTTCAGTCGAAAGAACGACGTCTAGATGACCATTTTAGAAAACATACTTCCACTTTGAGTTTAACCATAATTTTTGGATATAGTTTCATGTTCATAATAAAAATCATTTTCTCAGAATAACAACTTTTAAATCAAAGTTTATCATAGTTTTTAATTAACTAACCCAAAACAGCCCGCGGTGTTACTACGACGGCGTAAATCCGGTTTTACGGTGTTTTTCGTGTTTCCAGGTTTTAAATCATTAAGTTAGCATATCATATAGATATATAACATGTGTTTAGTTGATTTTAAAAGTCAAGTTAGAAGGATTAACTTTTGTTTGTGAACAAGTTTAGAATTAACTAAACTATGTTCTAGTGATTACAAGTTTAAACCTTCGAATAAGATAGCTTTATATGTATGAATCGAATGATGTTATGAACATCATTACTACCTTAAGTTCCTTGGATGAACCTACTGGAAAAGAGAAAAATGGATCTAGCTTCAATGGATCCTTGGATGGCTCAAAGTTCTTGAAGCAAAATCATGAAACGAAAACAAGTTCAAGTAAGATCATCACTTGAAATAAGATTGTTATAGTTATAGAAATTGAACCAAAGTTTGAATATGATTATTACCTTGTATTAGAATGATAACCTACTGTAAGAAACAAAGATTTCTTGAGGTTGGATGATCACCTTACAAGATTGGAAGTGAGCTAGCAAACTTGAAAGTATTCTTGATTTTATGAAACTAGAACTTTTGGAATTTATGAAGAACACTTAGAACTTGAAGATAAAACTTGAGAGAGATCAATTAGATGAAGAAAATTGAAGAATGAAAGTGTTTGTAGGTGTTTTTGGTCGTTGGTGTATGGATTAGATATAAAGGATATGTAATTTTGTTTTCATGTAAATAAGTCATGAATGATTACTCATATTTTTGTAATTTTATGAGATATTTCATGCTAGTTGCCAAATGATGGTTCCCACATGTGTTAGGTGACTCACATGGGCTGCTAAGAGCTGATCATTGGAGTGTATATACCAATAGTACATACATCTAAAAGCTGTGTATTGTACGAGTACGAATACGGGTGCATACGAGTAGAATTGTTGATGAAACTGAACGAGGATGTAATTGTAAGCATTTTTGTTAAGTAGAAGTATTTTGATAAGTGTATTGAAGTCTTTCAAAAGTGTATAAATACATATTAAAACACTACATGTATATACATTTTAACTGAGTCGTTAAGTCATCGTTAGTCGTTACATGTAAGTGTTGTTTTGAAACCTTTAGGTTAACGATCTTGTTAAATGTTGTTAACCCAATGTTTATAATATCAAATGAGATTTTAAATTATTATATTATCATGATATTATCATGTATGAATATCTCTTAATATGATATATATACATTAAATGTCTTTACAACGATAATCGTTACATATATGTCTCGTTTAAAAATCATTAAGTTAGTAGTCTTGTTTTTACATATGTAGTTCATTGTTAATATACTTTATGATATGTTTTCTTATCATAGTATCATGTTAACTATATATATATATATCCATATATATGTCATCATATAGTTTTTACAAGTTTTAACGTTCGTGAATCACCGATCAACTTGGGTGGTCAATTGTCTATATGAAACATATTTCAATTAATCAAGTCTTAACAAGTTTGATTGCTTAACATGTTAGAAACATTTAATCATGTAAATATCAATCTCAATTAATATATATAAACATGGAAAAGTTCGGGTCACTACAGTACCTACCCGTTAAATAAATTTCGTCCCGAAATTTTAAGCTGTTGAAGGTGTTGACGAATCTTCTGGAAATAGATGCGGGTATTTCTTCTTCATCTGATCTTCACGCTCCCAGGTGAACTCGGGTCCTCTACGAGCATTCCATCGAACCTTAACAATTGGTATCTTGTTTTGCTTAAGTCTTTTAACCTCACGATCCATTATTTTGACGGGTTCTTCGATGAATTGAAGTTTTTTGTTGATTTGGATTTCATCTAACGGAATAGTGAGATCTTCTTTAGCAAAACATTTCTTTAAATTCGAGACGTGGAAAGTGTTATGTACAGCCGCGAGTTGTTGAGGTAACTCTAGTCGGTAAGCTACTGGTCCGACACGATCAATAATCTTGAATGGTCCAATATACCTTGGATTTAATTTCCCTCGTTTACCAAATCGAACAACGCCTTTCCAAGGTGCAACTTTAAGCATGACCATCTCTCCAATTTCAAATTCTATATCTTTTCTTTTAATGTCAGCGTAGCTCTTTTGTCGACTTTGGGCGGTTTTCAACCGTTGTTGAATTTGGATGATCTTCTCGGTAGTTTCTTGTATAATCTCCGGACCTGTAATCTGTCTATCCCCCACTTCACTCCAACAAATCGGAGACCTGCACTTTCTACCATAAAGTGCTTCAAACGGCGCCATCTCAATGCTTGAATGGTAGCTGTTGTTGTAGGAAAATTCTGCTAACGGTAGATGTCGATCCCAACTGTTTCCGAAATCAATAACACATGCTCGTAGCATGTCTTCAAGCGTTTGTATCGTCCTTTCACTCTGCCCATCAGTTTGTGGATGATAGGCAGTACTCATATCTAGACGAGTTCCTAATGCTTGCTGTAATGTCTGCCAGAATCTTGAAATAAATCTGCCATCCCTATCAGAGATAATAGAGATTGGTATTCCATGTCTGGAGACGACTTCCTTCAAATACAGTCGTGCTAACTTCTCCATCTTGTCATCCTCTCTTATTGGTAGGAAGTGTGCTGATTTGGTGAGACGATCAACTATTACCCAAATAGTATCAAAACCACTTGCAGTCCTTGGCAATTTAGTGATGAAATCCATGGTAATGTTTTCCCATTTCCATTCCGGGATTTCGGGTTGTTGAAGTAGACCTGATGGTTTCTGATGCTCAGCTTTGACCTTAGAACACGTCAAACATTCTCCTACGTATTTAGCAACATCGGCTTTCATACCCGGCCACCAAAAATGTTTCTTGAGATCCTTGTACATCTTCCCCGTTCCAGGATGTATTGAGTATCTGGTTTTATGAGCTTCTCTAAGTACCATTTCTCTCATATCTCCAAATTTTGGTACCCAAATCCTTTCAGCCCTATACCGGGTTCCGTCTTCCCGAATATTAAGATGCTTCTCCGATCCTTTGGGTATTTCATCCTTTAAATTTCCCTCTTTTAAAACTTCTTGTTGCGCCTCCTTTATTTGAGTAGTAATGTTATTATGAATCATTATATTCATAGATTTTACTCGAATGGGTTCTCTGTCCTTCCTGCTCAAGGCATCGGCTACCACATTTGCCTTCCCCGGGTGGTAACGAATCTCAAAGTCGTAATCATTCAATAATTCAATCCACCTACGCTGCCTCATATTCAGTTGTTTCTGATTAAATATGTGTTGAAGACTTTTGTGGTCGGTATATATAATACTTTTGACCCCATATAAGTAGTGCCTCCAAGTCTTTAATGCAAAAACAACCGCGCCTAATTCCAAATCATGCGTCGTATAATTTTGTTCGTGAATCTTCAATTGTCTAGACGCATAAGCAATCACCTTCGTTCGTTGCATTAATACACAACCGAGACCTTGCTTTGATGCGTCACAATAAATCACAAAATCATCATTCCCTTCAGGCAATGACAATATAGGTGCCGTAGTTAGCTTTTTCTTCAATAACTGAAACGCTTTCTCTTGTTCATCATTCCATTCAAATTTCTTCCCTTTATGCGTTAATGCAGTCAAGGGTTTTGCTATTCTGGAAAAGTCTTGGATGAACCTTCTGTAGTAACCAGCTAGTCCTAAAAACTGGCGTATGTGTTTCGGAGTTTTCGGGGTTTCCCACTTTTCAACAGTTTCTATCTTTGCCGGATCCACCTTAATACCTTCTTTGTTCACTATGTGACCGAGGAATTGAACTTCTTCCAACCAAAATGCACACTTTGAAAACTTAGCATACAATTCTTCCTTCCTCAATACTTCTAACACCTTTCTCAAATGTTCACCGTGTTCTTGGTCATTCTTTGAGTAAATAAGTATGTCATCAATGAAAACAATGACAAACTTGTCAAGGTATGGTCCACACACTCGGTTCATAAGGTCCATGAACACAGCTGGTGCATTAGTTAAACCAAACGGCATGACCATAAACTCGTAATGACCGTAACGTGTTCTGAAAGCAGTCTTTGGAATATCATCTTCTTTCACCCGCATTTGATGATACCCGGAACGTAAGTCAATCTTTGAATAAACAGACGAGCCTTGTAGTTGATCAAATAAGTCATCGATTCTCGGTAGTGGGTAGCGGTTCTTGATGGTAAGTTTGTTCAACTCTCGGTAGTCGATACACAACCTGAATGTACCATCTTTCTTCTTGACAAACAAAACAGGAGCTCCCCACGGTGATGTGCTTGGTCGAATGAAACCACGCTCTAAAAGTTCTTGTAATTGGCTTTGCAGTTCTTTCATCTCGCTGGGTGCGAGTCTGTAAGGAGCACGAGCTATTGGTGCAGCTCCTGGTACAAGATCTATTTGAAATTCAACGGATCGATGTGGGGGTAATCCCGGTAATTCTTTCGGAAATACATCGGGAAATTCTTTTGCAATGGGAACATCATTGATGCTCTTTTCTTCAGTTTGTACTTTCTCGACGTGTGCTAGAACAGCATAGCAACCTTTTCTTATTAGTTTTTGTGCCTTCAAATTACTAATAAGATGTAGCTTCGTGTTGTTCTTTTCTCCGTACACCATTAAGGGTTTTCCTTTTTCTCGTATAATGCGAATTGCATTTTTGTAACAAACGATCTCCGCTTTCACTTCTTTCAACCAGTCCATACCGATTATCACATCAAAACTCCCTAACTCTACTGGTATCAAATCAATCTTAAATGTTTCGCTAACCAGTTTAATTTCTCGATTCCGACATATATTATCTGCTGAAATTAATTTACCATTTGCTAATTCAAGTAAAAATTTACTATCCAAAGGCGTCAATGGACAACTTAATTTAGCACAAAAATCTCTACTCATATAGCTTCTATCCGCACCCGAATCAAATAAAACGTAAGCAGATTTATTGTCAATAAGAAACGTACCCGTAACAAGCTCCGGGTCTTCCTGTGCCTCTACCGCATTAATATTGAAAACTCTTCCACGGCCTTGTCCATTCGTGTTCTCCTGGTTCGGGCAATTTCTAATAATGTGGCCTGGTTTTCCACATTTATAACAAACTACATTGGCATAACTTGCTCCGACACTACTTGCTCCGCCATTACTCGTTCCGACACCATTTGTTCCTTTCGTTCTATTAACCCCTGGTCCGTAGACCTCACACTTCGCCGCGCTATGACCATTTCTTTTACACTTGTTGCAAAATTTGGTGCAGAACCCCGAGTGATTCTTTTCACACCTTTGGCATAGTTGCTTCTGATTGTTGTTGTTGTTGCGGTTATTATTGTTGTTGGGATGATTGTTGTAGTTGCTGCTGTTGTTGTTGTTGGGCCGTTTGTTGTAGTTGCGATTGATGTTGCGATTGTTGGGATAATTGTTGCGATTATTGTTGTAATTGCTGTTGTTGTTGTATTGGTGATTCTTATCACCGTTTTCCTCCCACTTTCTTTTGACTTGCTTCACATTGGCCTCTTCAGCAGTCTGTTCTTTAATTCTTTCTTCAATCTGGTTCACTAGTTTGTGAGCCATTCTACATGCCTGTTGTATGGAGGCGGGCTCGTGTGAACTTATATCTTCTTGGATTCTTTCCGGTAATCCTTTCACAAACGCGTCGATCTTCTCTTCCTCATCTTCGAATGCTCCCGGACACAATAGGCACAATTCTGTGAATCGTCTTTCGTACGTGGTAATATCAAATCCTTGGGTTCGTAACCCTCTAAGTTCTGTCTTGAGCTTATTGACCTCGGTTCTGGGACGGTACTTCTCGTTCATCAAGTGCTTGAATGCTGACCACGGTAGTGCGTACGCATCATCTTGTCCCACTTGCTCTAGATAGGTATTCCACCATGTTAACGCAGAACCTGTGAAGGTATGCGTAGCGTACTTCACTTTGTCCTCTTCAGTACACTTACTTATGGCAAACACTGATTCAACCTTCTCGGTCCACCGTTTCAATCCGATCGGTCCTTCGGTTCCATCAAATTCCAAAGGTTTGCAGGCAGTGAATTCTTTGTAGGTGCATCCTACACGATTTCCTGTACTGCTAGATCCAAGGTTATTGTTGGTATGTAGCGCAGCCTGTACTGCGGCTATGTTTGAAGCTAGAAAAGTACGGAATTCCTCTTCATTCATATTCACGGTGTGTCGAGTAGTCGGTGCCATTTCCTTCAAAATAGTTAAATAGAACAAGTTAATCATACAGAATATTAAGAGTAGTTAATAGTATTTCGTAGCATAATATGAACTCATTTATAAAAGCTTTTTCTTCATATTAGCGTTTTATAAGTTTAAATTCGGGTAGTACCTACCCGTTAAGTTCATACTTAGTAGCTAATATACAATTCAACTACTACAATTCTATATGAAAAACTGATTATAATAATATTTCGCGTTCAAACTTTTATACAATATTTTACAAACTTACAATACCGCTTATTTTACATAAAGCATGAAATATAGCACACAATAACTTTGATACAAGATAGTTGTGAAGACAATTCTAGCTAGTACACAAGTCGTTCAGCAAAGGCAATAAAGACACGTAATTCATACGTCCAGAAACAAGTCATGCATTCTGGTTTTACTAGGACTACTTCCCATCCTTGGTCTTGTGCAACATAACCGTTATGGCCGTTGATAAGACAGCGTGTTGTAACGTCATCAAAGGGACGAGGGTTACGTAATGTCCAACAGTCCCGTAATAATCTAAAAACCTCATTTCTTACCCCAATTACCGACTCCGTCACTTGTGGAAACGTTTTGTTTAATAGTTGTAGCCCGATGTTCTTGTTCTCACTTTGGTGAGAAGCGAACATTACTAATCCGTAAGCATAACATGCTTCTTTATGTTGCATGTTAGCCGCTTTTTCTAAATCACGAAGTCCAATATTCGGATATATTGAGTCAAAATAATTTCTTAACCCGTTGCGTAAAATAGCATTTGGGTTCCCCGCAATATATGCGTCAACGTAAACACATCGTAACTTATGGGTTTCCCAATGTGATATCCCCCATCTTTCAAACGAAAGTCTCTTATAAACCAAGACATTCTTGGAACGTTCTTCGAATGTCTTACAAACTGATCTCGCCTTAAATAGTTGTGCCGAGGAATTCTGGCCGACTCTAGACAAGATTTCATCAATCATGTCTCCGGGTAGGTCTCTTAAAATATTGGGTTGTCTATCCATTTTGTGTTTTTAAACTGTAAAATAGACAAGAGTTAGATTCATAAAAAAATACTTATTAATACAAGCAATTTTTTTACATATATCATAAAGCATAAGAACACTATATTACATATATTACACCACACGAATACAACTATCTTATTCCGACTCGCTCGTTTCTTCTTCTTCGGTTTTGGTTCGTTTTGCCAAGTTTCTAGGGATATATGATGTTCCCCTAATACGAGCCGTCGTTGTCCACATTGGTTTAGAAAAACCTGGTGGTTTAGAGGTTCCCGGGTCATTGTTACAACTTAAGGACTTCGGGCGTTGACGATACATATAAAGTTCATCGGGGTTGGAATTAGATTTCTCTATTTTTATGCCCTTTCCCTTATTATTTTCTTTTGCCTTTTTAAATTCAGTTGGGGTAATTTCTATAACATCATCGGAATTCTCGTCAGAATCCGATTCATCGGAGAATTGGTAATCCTCCCAATATTTTGCTTCCTTGGCGGAAACACCATTGACCATAATTAACCTTGGTCGGTTGGTTGAGGATTTTCTTTTACTTAACCGTTTTATTATTTCCCCCACCGGTTCTATTTCTTCATCCGGTTCCGATTCTTCTTCCGGTTCCGATTCTTCTTCCGGTTCCGACTCTTCTTCCGGTTCCTCTTCGGGAACTTGTGAATCAGTCCACGAATCATTCCAATTTACATTTGACTCTTCATTATTATTAGGTGAGTCAATGGGACTTGTTCTAGAGGTAGACATCTATCACATAATATCAAACGCGTTAAGAGATTAATATATCACATAATATTCACATGTTAAAAATATATAGTTTCCAACAAAATTTGTTAAGCAATCATTTTTCAAGTAAACACGGTCGAAGTCCAGACTCACTAATGCATCCTAACAAACTCGATAAGACACACTAATGCAAAATTCTGGTTCTCTAAGACCAACGCTCGGATACCAACTGAAATGTCCCGTTCTTATTGATTAAAAACGTTCCATATTAATTGATTTCGTTGCGAGGTTTTGACCTCTATATGAGACGTTTTTCAAAGACTGCATTCATTTTTAAACAAACCATAACCTTTATTTCATCAATAAAGGTTTAAAAAGCTTTACGTAGATTATCAAATAATGATAATCTAAAATATCCTGTTTACACACGACCATTACATAATGGTTTACAATACAAATATGTTACAACAAAATAAGTTTCTTGAATGCAGTTTTTACACAATATCATACAAGCATGGACTCCAAATCTTGTCCTTATTTAAATATGCGACAGCGGAAGCTCTTAATAATCACCTGAGAATAAACATGCTTAAAACGTCAACAAAAATGTTGGTGAGTTATAGGTTTAACCTATATATATCAAATCGTAACAATAGACCACAAGATTTCATATTTCAATACACATCCCATACATAGAGATAAAAATCATTCATATGGTGAACACCTGGTAATCGACAATAACAAGATGCATATATAAGAATATCCCCATCATTCCGGGACACCCTTCGGATATGATATAAATTTCGAAGTACTAAAGCATCCGGTACTTTGGATGGGGTTTGTTAGGCCCAATAGATCTATCTTTAGGATTCGCGTCAATTAGGGTGTCTGTTCCCTAATTCTTAGATTACCAGACTTAATAAAAAGGGGCATATTCGATTTCGATAATTCAACCATAGAATGTAGTTTCACGTACTTGTGTCTATTTTGTAAATCATTTATAAAACCTGCATGTATTCTCATCCCAAAAATATTAGATTTTAAAAGTGGGACTATAACTCACTTTCACAGATTTTTACTTCGTCGGGAAGTAAGACTTGGCCACTGGTTGATTCACGAACCTATAACAATATATACATATATATCAAAGTATGTTCAAAATATATTTACAACACTTTTAATATATTTTGATGTTTTAAGTTTATTAAGTCAGCTGTCCTCGTTAGTAACCTATAACTAGTTGTCCACAGTTAGATATACAGAAATAAATCGATAAATATTATCTTGAATCAATCCACGACCCAGTGTATACGTATCTCAGTATTGATCACAACTCAAACTATACATATTTTGGAATCAACCTCAACCCTGTATAGCTAACTCCAACATTCACATATAGAGTGTCTATGGTTGTTCCGAAATATATATAGATGTGTCGACATGATAGGTCGAAACATTGTATACGTGTCTATGGTATCTCAAGATTACATAATATACAATACAAGTTGATTAAGTTATGGTTGGAATATATTTGTTACCAATTTTCACGTAGCTAAAATGAGAAAAATTATCCAATCTTGTTTTACCCATAACTTCTTCATTTTAAATCCGTTTTGAGTGAATCAAATTGCTATGGTTTCATATTGAACTCTATTTTATGAATCTAAATAGAAAAAGTATAGGTTTATAGTCGGAAAAATAAGTTACAAGTCGTTTTTGTAAAGGTAGTCATTTCAGTCGAAAGAACGACGTCTAGATGACCATTTTAGAAAACATACTTCCACTTTGAGTTTAACCATAATTTTTGGATATAGTTTCATGTTCATAATAAAAATCATTTTCTCAGAATAACAACTTTTAAATCAAAGTTTATCATAGTTTTTAATTAACTAACCCAAAACAGCCCGCGGTGTTACTACGACGGCGTAAATCCGGTTTTACGGTGTTTTTCGTGTTTCCAGGTTTTAAATCATTAAGTTAGCATATCATATAGATATATAACATGTGTTTAGTTGATTTTAAAAGTCAAGTTAGAAGGATTAACTTTTGTTTGTGAACAAGTTTAGAATTAACTAAACTATGTTCTAGTGATTACAAGTTTAAACCTTCGAATAAGATAGCTTTATATGTATGAATCGAATGATGTTATGAACATCATTACTACCTTAAGTTCCTTGGATGAACCTACTGGAAAAGAGAAAAATGGATCTAGCTTCAATGGATCCTTGGATGGCTCAAAGTTCTTGAAGCAAAATCATGAAACGAAAACAAGTTCAAGTAAGATCATCACTTGAAATAAGATTGTTATAGTTATAGAAATTGAACCAAAGTTTGAATATGATTATTACCTTGTATTAGAATGATAACCTACTGTAAGAAACAAAGATTTCTTGAGGTTGGATGATCACCTTACAAGATTGGAAGTGAGCTAGCAAACTTGAAAGTATTCTTGATTTTATGAAACTAGAACTTTTGGAATTTATGAAGAACACTTAGAACTTGAAGATAGAACTTGAGAGAGATCAATTAGATGAAGAAAATTGAAGAATGAAAGTGTTTGTAGGTGTTTTTGGTCGTTGGTGTATGGATTAGATATAAAGGATATGTAATTTTGTTTTCATGTAAATAAGTCATGAATGATTACTCATATTTTTGTAATTTTATGAGATATTTCATGCTAGTTGCCAAATGATGGTTCCCACATGTGTTAGGTGACTCACATGGGCTGCTAAGAGCTGATCATTGGAGTGTATATACCAATAGTACATACATCTAAAAGCTGTGTATTGTACGAGTACGAATACGGGTGCATACGAGTAGAATTGTTGATGAAACTGAACGAGGATGTAATTGTAAGCATTTTTGTTAAGTAGAAGTATTTTGATAAGTGTATTGAAGTCTTTCAAAAGTGTATAAATACATATTAAAACACTACATGTATATACATTTTAACTGAGTCGTTAAGTCATCGTTAGTCGTTACATGTAAGTGTTGTTTTGAAACCTTTAGGTTAACGATCTTGTTAAATGTTGTTAACCCAATGTTTATAATATCAAATGAGATTTTAAATTATTATATTATCATGATATTATCATGTATGAATATCTCTTAATATGATATATATACATTAAATGTCTTTACAACGATAATCGTTACATATATGTCTCGTTTAAAAATCATTAAGTTAGTAGTCTTGTTTTTACATATGTAGTTCATTGTTAATATACTTTATGATATGTTTTCTTATCATAGTATCATGTTAACTATATATATATATATATCCATATATATGTCATCATATAGTTTTTACAAGTTTTAACGTTCGTGAATCACCGATCAACTTGGGTGGTCAATTGTCTATATGAAACATATTTCAATTAATCAAGTCTTAACAAGTTTGATTGCTTAACATGTTAGAAACATTTAATCATGTAAATATCAATCTCAATTAATATATATAAACATGGAAAAGTTCGGGTCACTACAAACACTCCCCCACTTAGGATCTCGTCCCATAATCACATTGTCAAGATAATATCATCCGACGATAATTATCATTTCTCGAAATCTGTGACCAATCACTCCATCGGTCGTAGTCCTCGAATTCTCAAGAATTCATTTCGCACACTAGAGATTAACGTTCACCGTCACCCGTTGGCGTTAATTAAACAATGACATAAAGCCAAAACACAACACGCACCTTGTACAACCATACAATGCTACCGAAAGGTAGACTTTTCTAACAGTTGGGTTCACCCGACCCGTCACAACACTTGCTCCAATCTTGGGCATACAAAGGATCTTAACCTATCCTTAATCACCTCAACGAAGAGTTCATCACAATTTACACAAACCTTGTTCTTGCAATTGTCCGAATGCCATAATTTGTCAAGGTTCCACCTAGTCACTCATGTACCTAAAGGTTTCTCTCCGGTACCCTAAGTACAACGTAACAACAACACCGTCGGAGTCGAACATTACGCTTGCAGGTATGAAAAAGGCACCTGACATCGCGTCATTTAGACTCCACTACTAACATTATCAAAGTCAAAAGACTTTTTACCTAGGGTTCCATCCGCTCGCGGATACCCATATCCTAATTAGAATGACCTTAAGTCATACGTGCTCGTCGAACCTTATGGTTCATAATCTCACAACACAAAAGTGACCACGCACTAACAAGTAACTCTAAAGCCTACTCCCATGGCTTGGTAAAATATTTTACCCTACACTAAGGAATGCTTGGAAGCACCAAGTCTTACGCCCTTCGACCGTCATCCCAAACATCATCATGGGGTAATTCTGAAAGGAATGCTACCCTTCCTTTCACTACGCACTTACCACAATACATCAACCAAAAATTCATAAGTACATTCCATTAACATAATCGAAAAGTACCTCAAACGTTATGGCTAGTTCCTCCGTGCATCACCAACCAACTCAGGACACTCCGACTTTCGGTGTCCCTTTTTCTGACAATTAAAACACGTAACCTGGTTGGAAGTTGGCTCTGTACAATCGCGAGACAAATGACCCCGTAACCCACAGTTGTAGCAAGCAGGGAGGTAATTTCCGGAGCCATCCTTCTTCACACTACCGACAACTTTGGTCACACTTTTACTCTTCTTGTTCGAATATATCGTAGTTTCGAACTTTCGCTTACTAACATCGGAACCGCTTTCCTTCGACACCTCCGGTTCGAAACCCCGAGCTAACTCAAACAACTCTTCGAAAGACTTAGCCATCCCCCGACTAATCTTACGTTTCAATTCATCGCTTAAAGTACGATAGAAATCTAGCATCAACATTCGGTCATCACCGACATACTCCGGACAAAAATGAGTTTTTTGACAAGAAAGTAGACTTGAGAGTAACCAAGTCCATCGAACCTTGTCGCAAATCACGCAACTCGTCCCGGATTTTATTAAGGTCGGACTGAGTTCGGTATTCATCAAAGAACTCCTTTCTAAACTCTTCCTATGACAAGCTCGTACATTGTTCTTCACCATACAATTGAATCTTGTCATCCCACCACAACTTGGCTTCTTCACGCAACATACTAGAACCGTATCTCGTTTTCTTCTCGGGAGGACATTAACTAGTACGGAAAGCCCCCTCGATGTCGGAAACCCAACATGTACTCTTCAACGGATCCCTCACCCCATTAAACATAGGAGGTTGAGCATCCTTGAAGTTCTTGTAATGGAAGTCTCACCTTCCACGTCCACCGTTACCATCACCTCCTTCACCGCGAGGATAAATGTTTCTAGCTTCGAATGCCTCTTCGATCGTGACATTTATTCGTTCGTTGATTAACTCGGTTACTTGCCCATCAATCGATTCCTGGAAAACCTTTCTAACATCCTTGAGAAACTCCGTTTTTTGCCATTTAAAGATGGCCTCAACCTTAGCCGTGAGCTCAGAGTCGTCGCCTTGTTCCTCGTTAACTTGTTTGTTCCTTGTCGTCATTCTAAGAAATGAACTCGATTAGGGACGCAACATAAATAAATTAGATACACCGCCACGATCTATATTCGCAATCATATAAATACATTACCGTTCGTACACCCCATCTAGTTCAATACTTGTGGTACATTACTCACTTGACTTGGCTTGCAACCGTAATAATGGCCGCGAAGCATTATTACGCTCACACGCCATGCCGAGCTCATAAATACAACAACCATCTTGCTAGATGTCCAACACAAACAACATGATTAGTAACACAAAATCAACATATAACTAAAACCCGAATGGACCCGTAATCCTACAAGTCCCGCATAATAGCACACACAAAAGTCTAAGTCTAGGCGCCTATCTTGTAGTGACCCGAACTTTTCCATGTTTATATATATTAACTGAGATTGATATTTATATGATTAAATGTTTCCAACATGTTAAGCAATCAAACTTGTTAAGACTTGATTAATTGAAATAGGTTTCATATTGACAATTGACCACCCAAGTTGACCGGTGATTCACGAACGTTAAAACTTGTAAAAACTATATGATGACATATATATGGATATATATATAGTTAACATGATACTATGATAAGTAAACATATCATTAAGTATATTAACAATGAACTACATATGTAAAAACAAGACTACTAACTTAATGATTTTTAAACGAGACATATATGTAACGATTATCGTTGTAAAGACATTTAATGTATATATATCATATTAAGAGATATTCATACATGATAATATCATGATAATATAATAATTTAAAATCTCATTTGATATTATAAACATTGGGTTAACAACATTTAACAAGACCGTTAACCTAAAGGTTTAAAAACAACACTTACATGTAACGACTAACGATGACTTAACGACTCAGTTAAAATGTATATACATGTAGTGTTTTAATATGTATTTATACACTTTTGAAAGACTTCAATACACTTATCAAAATACTTCTACTTAACAAAAATGCTTACAATTACATCCTCGTTCAGTTTCATCAACAATTCTACTCGTATGCACCCGTATTCGTACTCGTACAATACACAGCTTTTAGATGTATGTACTATTGGTATATACACTCCAATGATCAGCTCTTAGCAGCCCATGTGAGTCACCTAACACATGTGGGAACCATCATTTGGCAACTAGCATGAAATATCTCATAAAATTACAAAAATATGAGTAATCATTCATGACTTATTTACATGAAAACAAAATTACATATCCTTTATATCTAATCCATACACCAACGACCAAAAACACCTACAAACACTTTCATTCTTCAATTTTCTTCATCTAATTGATCTCTCTCAAGTTCTATCTTCAAGTTCTAAGTGTTCTTCATAAATTCCAAAAGTTCTAGTTTCATAAAATCAAGAATACTTTCAAGTTTGCTAGCTCACTTCCAATCTTGTAAGGTGATCATCCAACCTCAAGAAATCTTTGTTTCTTACAGTAGGTTATCATTCTAATACAAGGTAATAATCATATTCAAACTTTGGTTCAATTTCTATAACTATAACAATCTTATTTCAAGTGATGATCTTACTTGAACTTGTTTTCGTGTCATGATTCTGCTTCAAGAACTTCGAGCCATCCAAGGATCCATTGAAGCTAGATCCATTTTTCTCTTTTCCAGTAGGTTTATCCAAGGAACTTAAGGTAGTAATGATGTTCATAACATCATTCAATTCATACATATAAAGCTATCTTATTCGAAGGTTTAAACTTGTAATCACTAGAACATAGTTTAGTTAATTCTAAACTTGTTCGCAAACAAAAATTAATCCTTCTAACTTGACTTTTAAAATCAACTAAACACATGTTCTATATCTATATGATATGCTAACTTAATGATTTAAAACCTGGAAACACGAAAAACACCGTAAAACCGGATTTACGCCGTCGTAGTAACACCGCGGGCTGTTTTGGGTTAGTTAATTAAAAACTATGATAAACTTTGATTTAAAAGTTGTTATTCTGAGAAAATGATTTTTATTATGAACATGAAACTATATCCAAAAATTATGGTTAAACTCAAAGTGGAAGTATGTTTTCTAAAATGGTCATCTAGACGTCGTTCTTTCGACTGAAATGACTACCTTTACAAAAACGACTTGTAACTTATTTTTCCGACTATAAACCTATACTTTTTCTGTTTAGATTCATAAAATAGAGTTCAATATGAAACCATAGCAATTTGATTCACTCAAAACGGATTTAAAATGAAGAAGTTATGGGTAAAACAAGATTGAATAATTTTTCTCATTTTAGCTACGTGAAAATTGGTAACAAATCTATTCCAACCATAACTTAATCAACTTGTATTGTATATTATGTAATCTTGAGATACCATAGACACGTATACAATGTTTCGACCTATCATGTCGACACATCTATATATATTTCGGAACAACCATAGACACTCTATATGTGAATGTTGGAGTTAGCTATACAGGGTTGAGGTTGATTCCAAAATATATATAGTTTGAGTTGTGATCAATACTGAGATACGTATACACTGGGTCGTGGATTGATTCAAGATAATATTTATCGATTTATTTCTGTACATCTAACTGTGGACAACTAGTTGTAGGTTACTAACGAGGACAGCTGACTTAATAAACTTAAAACATCAAAATATATTAAAAGTGTTGTAAATATATTTTGAACATACTTTGATATATATGTATATATTGTTATAGGTTCGTGAATCAACCAGTGGCCAAGTCTTACTTCCCGACGAAGTAAAAATCTGTGAAAGTGAGTTATAGTCCCACTTTTAAAATCTAATATTTTTGGGATGAGAATACATGCAGGTTTTATAAATGATTTACAAAATAGACACAAGTACGTGAAACTACATTCTATGGTTGAATTATCGAAATCGAATATGCCCCTTGTTATTAAGTCTGGTAATCTAAGAATTAGGGAACAGACACCCTAATTGACGCGAATCCTAAAGATAGATCTATTGGGCTTAACAAACCCCATCCAAAGTACCGGATGCTTTAGTACTTCGAAATTTATATCATATCCGAAGGGTGTCCCGGAATGATGGGGATATTCTTATATATGCATCTTGTTAATGTCGGTTACCAGGTGTTCACCATATGAATGATTTTTATCTCTATGTATGGGATGTGTATTGAAATATGAAATCTTGTGGTCTATTATTATGATTTGATATATATAGGTTAAACCTATAACTCACCAACATTTTTGTTGACGTTTTAAGCATGTTTATTCTCAGGTGATTATTAAGAGCTTCCGCTATCGCATACTTAAATAAGGACGAGATTTGGAGTCCATGCTTGTATGATATTGTGTAAAAACTGCATTCAAGAAACTTATTTTGTTGTAACATATTTGTATTGTAAACCATTATGTAATGGTCGTGTGTAAACAGGATATTTTAGATTATCATTATTTGATAATCTACGTAAAGCTTTTTAAACCTTTATTGATGAAATAAAGGTTATGGTTTGTTTTAAAATGAATGCAGTCTTTAAAAAACGTCTCATATAGAGGTCAAAACCTCGCAACGAAATCAATTAATATGGAACGTTTTTAATCAATAAGAACGGGACATTTCAGTTGGTATCAGAGCGTTGGTCTTAGAGAACCAGAATTTTGCATTAGTGTGTCTTATCGAGTTTGTTAGGATGCATTAGTGAGTCTGGACTTCGACCGTGTTTACTTGAAAAATGATTGCTTAACAAATTTTGTTGGAAACTATATATTTTTAACATGTGAATATTATGTGATATATTAATCTCTTAACGCGTTTGATATTATGTGATAGATGTCTACCTCTAGAACAAGTCCCATTGACTCATCTAATAATAATGAAGAGTCAAATGTAAATTGGAATGATTCGTGGACTGATTCACAAGTTCCCGAAGAGGAACCGGAAGAAAAGTCGGAACCGGAAGAAGAATCGGAACCGGAAGAAGAATCGGAACCGGATGAAGAAATAGAACCGGTGGGGGAAATAATAAAACGGTTAAGTAAAAGAAAATCCTCAACCAACCGACCAAGGTTAATTATGGTCAATGGTGTTTCCGCCAAGGAAGCAAAATATTGGGAGGATTACCAATTCTCCGATGAATCGGATTCCGACGAGAATTCCGATGATGTTATAGAAATTACCCCAACTGAATTTAAAAAGGCAAAAGAAAATAATAAGGGAAAGGGCATAAAAATAGAGGAATCTAATTCCAACCCCGATGAACTTTATATGTATCGTCAACCCCCGAAGTCCTTAAGTTGTAACAATGACCCGGGAACCTCTAAACCACCAGGTTTTTCTAAACCAATGTGGATAACGACGGCTCGTATTAGGGGAAAATCATATATCCCTAGAAACTTGGCAAAACGAACCAAAACCGAAGAAGAAGAAACGAGCGAGTCGGAATAAGATAGTTGTATTCATGTGGTGTAATATATGTAATGTAGTGTGCTTATGCTTTATGATATATGTAAAAATTGCTTGTATTAATAAGTATTTTTTTTTATGAATCTAACTCTTGTCTATTTTACAGTATAAAAACGCAAAATGGATAGACAACCCAATATTTTAAGAGACCTACCCGGAGACATGATTGATGAAATCTTGTCTAGAGTCGGTCAGAATTCCTCGGCACAACTATTTAAGGCGAGATCAGTTTGTAAGACATTCGAAGAACGTTCCAAGAATGTCTTGGTTTATAAGAGACTTTCGTTTGAAAGATGGGGGATATCACATTGGGAAACCCATAAGTTACGATGTGTTTACTTTGACGCATATATTGCGGGGAACCCAAATGCTATTTTACGCAATGGGTTAAGAAATTATTTTGACTCAATATATCTGAATATTGGACTTCGTGATTTAGAAAAAGCGGCTAACATGCAACATAAAGAAGCATGTTATGCTTACGGATTAGTAATGTTCGCTTCTCACCAAAGTGAGAACAAGAACATCGGCCTACAACTATTAAACAAAACGTTCCCACAAGTGACGGAGTTGGTAATTGGGGTAAGAAATGAGGTTTTTAGATTGTTACGGGACTGTTGGACATTACGTAACCCTCGTCCCTTTAACGACGTTACAACACGCTGTCTTATCAACGGCCATAACGATTATGTTCCACAAGACCAAGGATGGGAAGTAGTCCTAGTAAAACCAGAATGCATGACTTGTTTCTGGACGTATGAATTACGTGTCTTTATTGCCTTTGCTGAACGACTTGTGTACTAGCTAGAATTATCTTCACAACTATCTTGTATCAAAGTTATTGTGTGCTATATTTCATGCTTTATGTAAAATAAGCGGTATTGTAAGTTTGTAAAATATTGTATAAAAGTTTGAACGCGAAATATTATTATAATCAGTTTTTCATATAGAATTGTAGTAGTTGAATTGTATATTAGCTACTAAGTATGAACTTAACGGGTAGGTACTACCCGAATTTAAACTTATAAAACGCTAATATGAAGAAAAAGCTTTTATAAATGAGTTCATATTATGCTACGAAATACTATTAACTACTCTTAATATTCTGTATGATTAACTTGTTCCATTTAACTATTTTGAAGGAAATGGCACCGACTACTCGACACACCGTGAATATGAATGAAGAGGAATTCCGTACTTTTCTAGCTTCAAACATAGCCGCAGTACAGGCTGCGCTACATACCAACAATAACCTTGGATCTAGCAGTACAGGAAATCGTGTAGGATGCACCTACAAAGAATTCACTGCCTGCAAACCTTTGGAATTTGATGGAACCGAAGGACCGATCGGATTGAAACGGTGGACCGAGAAGGTTGAATCGGTGTTTGCCATAAGTAAGTGTACTGAAGAGGACAAAGTGAAGTACGCTACGCATACCTTCACAGGTTCTGCGTTAACATGGTGGAATACCTATCTAGAGCAAGTGGGACAAGACGATGCGTACGCACTACCGTGGTCAGAATTCAAGCACTTGATGAACGAGAAGTACCGTCCCAGAACCGAGGTCAATAAGCTCAAGACAGAACTTAGAGGGTTACGAACCCAAGGATTTGATATTACCACGTACGAAAGACGATTCACAGAATTGTGCCTATTGTGTCCGGGAGCATTCGAAGATGAGGAAGAGAAGATCGACGCGTTTGTGAAAGGATTACCGGAAAGAATCCAAGAAGATATAAGTTCACACGAGCCCGCCTCCATACAACAGGCATGTAGAATGGCTCACAAACTAGTGAACCAGATTGAAGAAAGAATTAAAGAACAGACTGCTGAAGAGGCCAATGTGAAGCAAGTCAAAAGAAAGTGGGAGGAAAACGGTGATAAGAATCACCAATACAACAACAACAATAATCGCAACAATTATCCCAACAATCGCAACATCAATCGCAACATCAATCGCAACTACAACAAACGGCCCAACAACAACAACAACAACAACAATAGCAACTACAACAATCATCCAAACAACAATAATAACTGCAACAACAACAACAATCAGAAGCAGCTATGCCAAAGGTGTGAAAAGTATCACTCGGGGTTCTGCACCAAATTTTGCAACAAGTGTAAAAGAAATGGTCATAGCGCGGCGAAGTGTGATGTCTACGGACCAGGGGTTAACAGAACGAAAGGAACAAATGGTGTCGGAACGAGTAATGGCGAAGCAAGTAGTGTCGGAGCAAGTTATGCCAATGTAGTTTGTTATAAATGTGGAAAACCGGGCCACATTATTAGAAATTGCCCGAACCAGGAGAACACGAATGGACAAGGCCGCGGAAGAGTTTTCAATATTAATGCGGCAGAGGCACAGGAAGACCCGGAGCTTGTTACGGGTACGTTTCTTATTGACAATAAATCTGCTTACGTTTTATTTGATTCGGGTGCGGATAGAAGCTATATGAGTAGAGATTTTTGTGCTAAATTAAGTTGTCCATTGACGCCTTTGGATAGTAAATTTTTACTCGAACTAGCAAATGGTAAATTAATTTCAGCAGATAATATATGTCGGAATCGAGAAATTAAACTGGTTAGCGAAACATTTAAGATTGATTTGATACCAGTAGAGTTAGGGAGTTTTGATGTGATAATCGGTATGGACTGGTTGAAAGAAGTGAAAGCAGAGATCGTTTGTTACAAAAATGCAATTCGCATTATACGAGAAAAAGGAAAACCCTTAATGGTGTACGGAGAAAAGGGCAACACGAAGCTACATCTTATTAGTAATTTGAAGGCACAAAAACTAATAAGAAAAGGTTGCTATGCTGTTCTAGCACACGTCGAGAAAGTACAAACTGAAGAAAAGAGCATCAATGATGTTCCCGTCGCAAAAGAATTTCCCGATGTATTTCCGAAAGAATTACCGGGATTACCCCCACATCGATCCGTTGAATTTCAAATAGATCTTGTACCAGGAGCTGCACCAATAGCTCGTGCTCCTTACAGACTCGCACCCAGCGAGATGAAAGAACTGCAAAGCCAATTACAAGAACTTTTAGAGCGTGGTTTCATTCGACCAAGCACATCACCGTGGGGAGCTCCTGTTTTGTTTGTCAAGAAGAAAGATGGTACATTCAGGTTGTGTATCGACTACCGAGAGTTGAACAAACTTACCATCAAGAACCGCTACCCACTACCGAGAATTGATGACTTATTTGATCAACTACAAGGCTCGTCTGTTTATTCAAAGATTGACTTACGTTCCGGGTATCATCAAATGCGGGTGAAAGAAGATGATATTCCAAAGACTGCTTTCAGAACACGTTACGGTCATTACGAGTTTATGGTCATGCCGTTTGGTTTAACTAATGCACCAGCTGTGTTCATGGACCTTATGAACCGAGTGTGTGGACCATACCTTGACAAGTTTGTCATTGTTTTCATTGATGACATACTTATTTACTCAAAGAATGACCAAGAACACGGTGAACATTTGAGAAAGGTGTTAGAAGTATTGAGGAAGGAAGAATTGTACACTAAGTTTTCAAAGTGTGCATTTTGGTTGGAAGAAGTTCAATTCCTCGGTCACATAGTGAACAAAGAAGGTATTAAGGTGGATCCGGCAAAGATAGAAACTGTTGAAAAGTGGGAAACCCCGAAAACTCCAAAACACATACGCCAGTTTTTAGGACTAGCTGGTTACTACAGAAGGTTCATCCAAGACTTTTCCAGAATAGCAAAACCCTTGACTGCATTAACGCATAAAGGGAAGAAATTTGAATGGAATGATGAACAAGAGAAAGCGTTTCAGTTATTGAAGAAAAAGCTAACTACGGCACCTATATTGTCATTGCCTGAAGGGAATGATGATTTTGTGATTTATTGTGACGCATCAAAGCAAGGTCTCGGTTGTGTATTAATGCAACGAACGAAGGTGATTGCTTATGCGTCTAGACAATTGAAGATTCACGAACAAAATTATACGACGCATGATTTGGAATTAGGCGCGGTTGTTTTTGCATTAAAGACTTGGAGGCACTACTTATATGGGGTCAAAAGTATTATATATACCGACCACAAAAGTCTTCAACACATATTTAATCAGAAACAACTGAATATGAGGCAGCGTAGGTGGATTGAATTATTGAATGATTACGACTTTGAGATTCGTTACCACCCGGGGAAGGCAAATGTGGTAGCCGATGCCTTGAGCAGGAAGGACAGAGAACCCATTCGAGTAAAATCTATGAATATAATGATTCATAATAACATTACTACTCAAATAAAGGAGGCGCAACAAGGAGTTTTAAAAGAGGGAAATTTAAAGGATGAAATACCCAAAGGATCGGAGAAGCATCTTAATATTCGGGAAGACGGAACCCGGTATAGGGCTGAAAGGATTTGGGTACCAAAATTTGGAGATATGAGAGAAATGGTACTTAGAGAAGCTCATAAAACCAGATACTCAATACATCCTGGAACGGGGAAGATGTACAAGGATCTCAAGAAACATTTTTGGTGGCCGGGTATGAAAGCCGATGTTGCTAAATACGTAGGAGAATGTTTGACGTGTTCTAAGGTCAAAGCTGAGCATCAGAAACCATCAGGTCTACTTCAACAACCCGAAATCCCGGAATGGAAATGGGAAAACGTTACCATGGATTTCATCACTAAATTGCCAAGGACTGCAAGTGGTTTTGATACTATTTGGGTAATAGTTGATCGTCTCACCAAATCAGCACACTTCCTACCAATAAGAGAAGATGACAAGATGGAGAAGTTAGCACGACTGTATTTGAAGGAAGTCGTCTCCAGACATGGAATACCAATCTCTATTATCTCTGATAGGGATGGCAGATTTATTTCAAGATTCTGGCAGACATTACAGCAAGCATTAGGAACTCGTCTAGACATGAGTACTGCCTATCATCCACAAACTGATGGGCAGAGCGAAAGGACGATACAAACGCTTGAAGACATGCTACGAGCATGTGTTATTGATTTCGGAAACAGTTGGGATCGACATCTACCGTTAGCAGAATTTTCCTACAACAACAGCTACCATTCAAGCATTGAGATGGCGCCGTTTGAAGCACTTTATGGTAGAAAGTGCAGGTCTCCGATTTGTTGGAGTGAAGTGGGGGATAGACAGATTACGGGTCCGGAGATTATACAAGAAACTACCGAGAAGATCATCCAAATTCAACAACGGTTGAAAACCGCCCAAAGTCGACAAAAGAGCTACGCTGACATTAAAAGAAAAGATATAGAATTTGAAATTGGAGAGATGGTCATGCTTAAAGTTTCACCTTGGAAAGGCGTTGTTCGATTTGGTAAACGAGGGAAATTAAATCCAAGGTATATTGGACCATTCAAGATTATTGATCGTGTCGGACCAGTAGCTTACCGACTAGAGTTACCTCAACAACTCGCGGCTGTACATAACACTTTCCACGTCTCGAATTTGAAGAAATGTTTTGCTAAAGAAGATCTCACTATTCCGTTAGATGAAATCCAAATCAACGAAAAACTTCAATTCATCGAAGAACCCGTCGAAATAATGGATCGTGAGGTTAAAAGACTTAAGCAAAACAAGATACCAATTGTTAAGGTTCGATGGAATGCTCGTAGAGGACCCGAGTTCACCTGGGAGCGTGAAGATCAGATGAAGAAGAAATACCCGCATCTATTTCCAGAAGATTCGTCAACACCTTCAACAGCTTAAAATTTCGGGACGAAATTTATTTAACGGGTAGGTACTGTAGTGACCCGAACTTTTCCATGTTTATATATATTAACTGAGATTGATATTTATATGATTAAATGTTTCCAACATGTTAAGCAATCAAACTTGTTAAGACTTGATTAATTGAAATAGGTTTCATATAGACAATTGACCACCCAAGTTGACCGGTGATTCACGAACGTTAAAACTTGTAAAAACTATATGATGACATATATATGGATATATATATAGTTAACATGATACTATGATAAGTAAACATATCATTAAGTATATTAACAATGAACTACATATGTAAAAACAAGACTACTAACTTAATGATTTTTAAACGAGACATATATGTAACGATTATCGTTGTAAAGACATTTAATGTATATATATCATATTAAGAGATATTCATACATGATAATATCATGATAATATAATAATTTAAAATCTCATTTGATATTATAAACATTGGGTTAACAACATTTAACAAGACCGTTAACCTAAAGGTTTAAAAACAACACTTACATGTAACGACTAACGATGACTTAACGACTCAGTTAAAATGTATATACATGTAGTGTTTTAATATGTATTTATACACTTTTGAAAGACTTCAATACACTTATCAAAATACTTCTACTTAACAAAAATGCTTACAATTACATCCTCGTTCAGTTTCATCAACAATTCTACTCGTATGCACCCGTATTCGTACTCGTACAATACACAGCTTTTAGATGTATGTACTATTGGTATATACACTCCAATGATCAGCTCTTAGCAGCCCATGTGAGTCACCTAAAACATGTGGGAACCATCATTTGGCAACTAGCATGAAATATCTCATAAAATTACAAAAATATGAGTAATCATTCATGACTTATTTACATGAAAACAAAATTACATATCCTTTATATCTAATCCATACACCAACGACCAAAAACACCTACAAACACTTTCATTCTTCAATTTTCTTCATCTAATTGATCTCTCTCAAGTTCTATCTTCAAGTTCTAAGTGTTCTTCATAAATTCCAAAAGTTCTAGTTTCATAAAATCAAGAATACTTTCAAGTTTGCTAGCTCACTTTCAATCTTGTAAGGTGATCATCCAACCTCAAGAAATCTTTGTTTCTTACAGTAGGTTATCATTCTAATACAAGGTAATAATCATATTCAAACTTTGGTTCAATTTCTATAACTATAACAATCTTATTTCAAGTGATGATCTTACTTGAACTTGTTTTCGTGTCATGATTCTGCTTCAAGAACTTCGAGCCATCCAAGGATCCATTGAAGCTAGATCCATTTTTCTCTTTTCCAGTAGGTTTATCCAAGGAACTTAAGGTAGTAATGATGTTCATAACATCATTCAATTCATACATATAAAGCTATCTTATTCGAAGGTTTAAACTTGTAATCACTAGAACATAGTTTAGTTAATTCTAAACTTGTTCGCAAACAAAAATTAATCCTTCTAACTTGACTTTTAAAATCAACTAAACACATGTTCTATATCTATATGATATGCTAACTTAATGATTTAAAACCTGGAAACACGAAAAACACCGTAAAACCGGATTTACGCCGTCGTAGTAACACCGCGGGCTGTTTTGGGTTAGTTAATTAAAAACTATGATAAACTTTGATTTAAAAGTTGTTATTCTGAGAAAATGATTTTTATTATGAACATGAAACTATATCCAAAAATTATGGTTAAACTCAAAGTGGAAGTATGTTTTCTAAAATGGTCATCTAGACGTCGTTCTTTCGACTGAAATGACTACCTTTACAAAAACGACTTGTAACTTATTTTTCCGACTATAAACCTATACTTTTTCTGTTTAGATTCATAAAATATAGTTCAATATGAAACCATAGCAATTTGATTCACTCAAAACGGATTTAAAATGAAGAAGTTATGGGTAAAACAAGATTGAATAATTTTTCTCATTTTAGCTACGTGAAAATTGGTAACAAATCTATTCCAACCATAACTTAATCAACTTGTATTGTATATTATGTAATCTTGAGATACCATAGACACGTATACAATGTTTCGACCTATCATGTCGACACATCTATATATATTTCGGAACAACCATAGACACTCTATATGTGAATGTTGGAGTTAGCTATACAGGGTTGAGGTTGATTCCAAAATATATATAGTTTGAGTTGTGATCAATACTGAGATACGTATACACTGGGTCGTGGATTGATTCAAGATAATATTTATCGATTTATTTCTGTACATCTAACTGTGGACAACTAGTTGTAGGTTACTAACGAGGACAGCTGACTTAATAAACTTAAAACATCAAAATATATTAAAAGTGTTGTAAATATATTTTGAACATACTTTGATATATATGTATATATTGTTATAGGTTCGTGAATCAACCAGTGGCCAAGTCTTACTTCCCGGCGAAGTAAAAATCTGTGAAAGTGAGTTATAGTCCCACTTTTAAAATCTAATATTTTTGGGATGAGAATACATGCAGGTTTTATAAATGATTTACAAAATAGACACAAGTACGTGAAACTACATTCTATGGTTGAATTATCGAAATCGAATATGCCCCTTGTTATTAAGTCTGGTAATCTAAGAATTAGGGAACAGACACCCTAATTGACGCGAATCCTAAAGATAGATCTATTGGGCTTAACAAACCCCATCCAAAGTACCGGATGCTTTAGTACTTCGAAATTTATATCATATCCGAAGGGTGTCCCGGAATGATGGGGATATTCTTATATATGCATCTTGTTAATGTCGGTTACCAGGTGTTCACCATATGAATGATTTTTATCTCTATGTATGGGATGTGTATTGAAATATGAAATCTTGTGGTCTATTATTATGATTTGATATATATAGGTTAAACCTATAACTCACCAACATTTTTGTTGACGTTTTAAGCATGTTTATTCTCAGGTGATTATTAAGAGCTTCCGCTATCGCATACTTAAATAAGGACGAGATTTGGAGTCCATGCTTGTATGATATTGTGTAAAAACTGCATTCAAGAAACTTATTTTGTTGTAACATATTTGTATTGTAAACCATTATGTAATGGTCGTGTGTAAACAGGATATTTTAGATTATCATTATTTGATAATCTACGTAAAGCTTTTTAAACCTTTATTGATGAAATAAAGGTTATGGTTTGTTTTAAAATGAATGCAGTCTTTGAAAAACGTCTCATATAGAGGTCAAAACCTCGCAACGAAATCAATTAATATGGAACGTTTTTAATCAATAAGAACGGGACATTTCATATCTCAAGTCACCTAAATCTCTTAGACCATGCTCTGATACCACTTGAAATAACCCAACCCGTTTTCAACCCAAGTAAATTTATTTTTTTCTTTTTATCATAATAATATATGCAACATTGGTCCATGTACGTTTCCGAAAACATCATCATTACAATGATAAGTTTAAACACCTTTAAAACATACAATATATAAATTAAGTTTACAAAACGGGAATGCAACCCGGGACCCATTTGACGTATCCAAAATATAATTCATGATCCGACTAGTTCATTTCACAACCAAAACCGAGCATGGTGATTGGGAACGCTACGCAATCCTAATCAAAAGTATAAAGCAATCTGTAAAGCACTAGTCCCCAAGCAAACCCAAGCCGCCACTTGCAACCTATAAAAATGTAAACAACGAGAGGGCAAGCTAATGCTTAGTGAGTAAAACAATTATACACATACATATACAATTTACCTACTCGTATCCATGAACACGAACTACGCATGCATAACAAGCTAGTAACAACATACAACTAGCACAAGTCACCGATGTTCACAACATCCCTCGAGTTACCAAATAAACCCCATGAGTGGTATCGCTAAATCGAACTTAAGACCACCCGTCACGTCTAATGTGGTATCGTCTCATCGAACTTTAAACCCACATATGAGGTATCGCCATATCGAACTTTAAACCCTCATCGCACGCCTTTATACAATAGTGATATGGTATCGTCAAATCGAACTTTAACCCATATCACCCGTCTAATGTGGTATCGTCTAATCGAACTTAAAACCTACATATGAGGTATCACTAAATCGAACTTTAACCCATTACCCTCCAATACAAATCATTGATATGGTATCGACAAATCGAACTTAAGACCATATCATACATACATGACAATGAGGTATCGTCAAATCGATTTAAACCCTTATTGCCTACGACACGAATAAATAAATCATATATATACATATATAATTATTCCACTCACCTTATCACGCCGGTGGTGATTAAAACACTTCTGTGAGCTTCAAGCGAAGTACCTAATACATTAAGTACCCAAATCAACATACAAACTAGTGGGACTAACCACCAACACTTAACTCTCGAGCATTTAATGACCCAATTGCATTACATGACCCATTTACACCAAAACCGCCCATTAAAGGCCAAGACTCATCATTAATCACTAAAAGCTAGTGATTAAAGTCTACTAACGCCAACTAACACAAACTATGGGTATTTCATACCCATCTTACCCAACTAGGTCAACCATTACCCATTTGGCCCATTTCAACACTTAGACTTATATTTTGGTCAAACTTGCACCCATTAACAATCTTTCACAAATTCACAAGTGTACTAGTGTTTTTAACATCAATTTAACACTTACAAACACCAAGTCCATGACCAAACCCTAGATTACAAGCCTTAGGGTATTCATACACCAATTTAACCCAAATTCACCCATTTAACCCTCAAATGGGTCTTACAAGTCTCAAATGAACAAACCCTAGCTATAAATCAATTAAAACTCAAAACACGGAGTTAAGACTTACCAACACTATCACGACGTAGCTAGAGGTGTAAGGAACAACTTTAAAACTAGGGCTCGGGCGAGATTTGGTCTCCTTCTTCTCCAAGTGAGCTCTCTCTCACTAAAAACCTCAACTCTCTCTCTAGGATTTAATTGGTGAAGGTGAAGATGTGATAAATGAGGATTGGGTAAGGTTGAATCAGCTTTAAACTCCCCAAAATCGGCCACAGGTGAAAGGACTATTATACCCCTAAAAGATGCCATTTAAAATGGCTAAAAAGTCATTTCAGCGACATTTGTCGCGTTTCGCGACACTTCATCGCGCTTCGCGACACCAGGACACGATAAACAACACTCAAACGCGACAAAGTGGTCAGAAATCACCATCAGAAGTTGTCTCATTTCAAGCATGTTTGTCACGGAACGCGACACACCAGAACGCGACAAACTGCACTCAAACTCGACAGATTACCTGATGTACTCCAATTTCACTTTTAAAACATCCCAAAGTCAAACGTGGTCAATGCATTACATCCAAACTTTTAAATAATCATTCTTGGACCTCAAATGATGCCCCGAGCGTCATGTTTAGAAAAACGGGGTGTTACAGAAAGTTTGTCTTTTCAAAAACGAATGCAATGTTTGTAAAATGTATCATATAGAGGTCAAGTACCTCACGATGTAACCAACTGTTGTGAATCGTTTATAATCGATATGGACTTTGTCCGGATGGATTAGGACGGGTTTCTACATCTTTTGTGCTACTAAGGTGATTTTCATAGCCCCACTTTTACTGTTTACTTAACTATTTATAACTTTTGGGGTGAGACACATGCTTGCTTTATAACTGTTTTACACTTAGACACATGTACTAAATTGTTAACTATGATGTCATGCTTTGATTCATGCTAAATCCCTACCGTAAATATTGTCAATTGCTACGTTTAAATGCAAACTTAATTATTGTGAGTAGGCCTATTGAGAGTAACGTCTCTAACCATTCGACCGTTGGTCTTTGGTTACATAATAATGATTCCACGACACTGACAGTACAAGGTGTCATAGGGTAAACTTGTTTAGTAGCGATATTACAAAATGCAGCAACACTTTTAGATTGATATTTCTATATCAATCAACTTTAAACTAAATCTTGTGGTCTAAAACTTTGGATATTATTTATAAACTTGTGAATTTCACTCAACCTTTTTGGTTGACACTTTAAGCATGTTTTATCTCAGGTGATGATTGAGCTAGATGTTTGCAACTTTGTGATGATAGATTTGATGCTTGCATGGAGTCCACATCGCATATTATATTTTAGTTCATAAATATTTATTTTACGTTTTAATAATAATGTAAACATGTATTACTGCTTCCGCTATTTTATTAACAAAGGTTTTATTTAAAAAGTCTCATATAGAGTCGTTCTCGTTTATACAACTGTGTTATGATATGATTGGTCACAATTACCCCTGGTCCATTTTGGGGGTGTGACATTGTACAATTTGTAAGATATATAAGAGCCCCAATTTCACTAAGATATGGAACTTCTAATCCAAGAAGATCTTCACGGGGACGAAATTGATCTGTGTTAATATTTAGTGATCTAACAACCATATGAGTACTTAATGATTTTGTCTTGTCCATATTAAAATATTTTAAAATCTTTTCGGTATAAGTTGTTTGATATACAAGCAGGTTATTAGACATATGCTCAATTTGCAAACCAACGTAATACTTGGTTTTTTCAAGATTTTTCATTTCAAACTCTTTCTTTAGAAGTTGAATGAATTCATAGATTTATTTATTTAAGATAATTGACATAAATAACTACCATCACATATCCGAACATTTTTTTTCTTAATAAAAAATGTGCAAATAAGATTATTTGTATACCCTTTTCTTATCAAGTAATCAATTAATCAGTTATACCATTGTATCAACCCATATAAAAATCTTTGTGATTTAATGGAATACATTTTCTTGGGTTTTGCATTAGATGCTTCTGATACCTTAAACCCTTCATGTATATATCACTATCAAGTGATTCATATAGATAAGCAGTAACAACATCCATGAGATGCATTTCTAAATTTTTAAAAACTGTCAAGCTGATTAAGTATCTAAAAGTAATTTCATCCATTACAGGAGGATAAGTTTTCCTCATAATCCATTCCTAGTTTTTTAAGTCTAGCCTTTCCATGTAACTTCATTTTTCTCATTTCTTTTTTCGGATAAAGACTCATTTGTACCCCATACGTTTCAAATCTTTAAAAGTGAATAATGATTGATCCGAAAACTTTTCCTTTATTGAGCGATTCTAATTCAGCTCGTATTGCTTATTTTCATTGAGCTTAGTCATGTCTTATATTGACATTCAATGACAGATTTTGGTTCCAGATCATCATATTTATTCATGATGTCATTGTAACATTATTTGAAAAATTCTCATCAATATTTGTCATTTCGTTTCGGTTCTATAATATTGCATATTTTATTGCAATTTCTGTATTTTCATCATCAATATCCTCTGCAGAAGGAGTATTGATTTGTGGTTCCTTTTTGAACACTTTCTTTTACCTCATTATCAGCTGATTTTCCTTTTCGATGATTTTTATCTTTGGAACCAATTGGTCTTCCACGTTTCAGACGTAGCAAAGACTCATGAGTGACATTATAGCCAGCTTTTGAAATTTCAATTCTAGCTGAAGCATTTACTGTTGGTATATATGATTTAGTCACTCCTTTTTGTATCTGTAAATGCATCGGGCAATTTATTCGCAAGTTCTTGCATATGCATTATTTTTTTAAATTTTTGTTTCGCATTCTTTTGTGCGAGAATCAAGATACCTTAATTGATGTTCACATCATGAAACATCATTTTATTTATTTTTTCATTTCTCCCCCTAATCTAGGGAATAATTTTTCATTAAAATGACAATCAGCAAAAACATGCTGTAAAAACATCACCCGTCATGGATTCAAAATATCTTATGATTGAAGATGTTTCATATCCAACATATATTTCAATCCTTATTTGAGGAACCATTTGTTGTGGTGGTGCAATTAAAAATACACTGCACAACCAAATGTTCTAAGATGGAAAATATTTGGCTCTCGACCAAAATTAAGTTGGTAATGGAGAATATTTACGACTTGCACTTGGTTTAATGCGAATTAATGTCGCATCATGTAAATTTACATGTCCCCATATAAATTTTGAGAGTTTTGTACTCATTACCAATTGTCTAGTTATTAGCTGCAAGCATTTATCTATTGATTCAGCTAAACCAATTTTGTGTATGCACATGAGCAACTGGATGTTCAACAACAATCCCTGTAGACATATAATAATCATTAAATGCTTGAGATGTTAACTCACCAGCATTATCAAGTCTCATCCTTTTAATGGTGTAATCAGAATAATGTGTTCTCAATTTAATAATTTGTTCAAGAAACTTTGCAAATGCCATATTACGGCTTGATAACATACAAACATGAGACCATCCGCTAGATGCGTCTATTAGAACCATGAAATATCAAAATGGTCCACATGATGGATGAATTGATCCATATATATAACCTTGAATTCTTTCAAGAAACATTGGTGATTCTTTCTCAATATTCTTTTCATTAATCATCATATGTGCTTTTCATTAATCACCATATGTGCTTTTCATCATATATCCTTTTCACCATATGTGCTTTTAATCATATGCGTTGTGCTTTTTATCATATGCACTTTTCATCATATGCGCTTTTAATCATATGCGCTGCGCTTTTAATCATAGCGCTGCGCTTTTCATCATATGCGCTTTTAATCATATGCGCTGCGCTTTTCATCATATGCGCTTTTCGGTGCTACATAGGTATTTCTCATTTCCGGTTATCATTGACTGATAATCATATCCATTATGATATATATCAGAGAAACTTAACAAATTTCTCTTTGATTTGGGAGAAAACAAAGCATTGTTTATCAGGAAATTCGTACCATTTGGTAATATGAATTTTTACCTTTTCCGTTCCTTATATCAAGTTTGCAAGACCTGATATAGTATTTATAATTCCTTCATTTGATTTAAGTCAATGAAATATTTCTTATATTTGATCATAGTGTGTGTGTATGTTACCACTATCTGCAATACATAGGTCTTTACCATTTAATTAATGTTGTATTTCAGCAGGATTCATACTAAAACTTCAAATAAGATAAGCAATTTTCAGCAAGATAATCAAATTATATTACCTGCAAACAAGTTACAATTTGAAGTACATAAAAGATAACACTTAATAAACATGTGCGTTATGGTCTAAAACCATTTATTTATGAGTGATACATAACAAGCTAGACATCTTAGAAAATTCAAACCATTCAAGTCTCAAGGTAGCTCAGGGTTTATTTTATCAAGATTTTTCAACAGAGTCACTCTCGTTTTCTTTTCTTTTGGGACATATTTGTAGAGATAAACAAGATGTTCATGTATTCAAGAAATACTAGACTGATGATCCACGTTACCAGATCATTAATAAGAATCTCCGGAATTCTTATAAGAGCGTTTACTAACATCTTCAATTTTATTCTTTCATGGATCACCGTTATTTCTTGATAATTAATATCGTATCTATCTTTGAGTATTTTCCATAATACACTTGGATCTTCGATCATATAATATGTAGATTCTAAGGACTCGTCAATATGTTTGCTAAGAAAAATACTTGCTATTGCTTTTTCTTGTTCGGAACAATTGTTATTTTTATTCAGGGTTTCTAAAATACCGATTGAATCGAGATGTTTTTCTACATTCATAACCCATGTTAAGTAGTTGTTCTCATTTGATTCTAAAGGAGCAAATTTAAGCCTTTTCAAATTCGACATTTTCTATTATAAAAAAGATGAACAACATAAATCATAATCATAATCAACTTCTATTCATAGACAAATAATAAAATGAAATTAGAATTATTTTAAATTCATAAGTAGCAAACAACAGAATAATGGCATGATTATAAATGATAAAACCACAAGAGCATGATAGAATATAAGTTCACCCGGTGGTATATTAGTAACAATGATGATAGTTAGTATGACCAATACAATAGGAAAAATCATCCTAGTGTGAATCATCTTTACAAAAAAATCTTTTTGAGAGTGGTAATCTGAGAAAATGAAGATTGATTTGTGAAAATGTGAAAACGGAGATGTTTATTTTATATTTGAAAAATATAGTCGTTGTAACGTCGTCAGTTGACGTTAACAACCGTTATGTATATATGACCGTTGTAACGTTGTTAGTTAACGTTAACGACTGTTATGTACTCGTTATATTAATAATAATTTTAATAAAAGAATTTTATATGTACAAATATGATTACTATAAATACATTTAGTATAAATACGTTTAGTATAAATACGAAGATTAAGGGAATAAACATATTATGCATAAATAATAAATTTTAAGAATAAAATTAGTATGCATGAAATAAATAATGATTAATTGCATAAGTAATCATAAATGTTAGATAACATAAATATAAATGTTAGTGAAGTTAATAAGAGTTAGATTACAGAAATATAATTCAGGCGGTATAACCGACTATATATAAGTTAAATAACATAAATATAAATGTTAGTGAAGTTAATAAAAGTTAGATTACATAAATATAATTCAGGCGGTATAACCGACCATATATAACTTAAATAACATAAATATAAATGTTAGTGAAGTTAATAAAGTTAGATTACAAAAATATAATTCAGGCGGTATAACCGACCATATATAACTTAAATAACATAAATATAAATGTTAGTGAAGTTAATAAAAGTTAGATTATAGAAATATAATTCAGGCGGTATAACCGACCATATATAACTTAAATAACATAAATATAAATGTTAGTGAAGTTAATAAAAGTTAGATTATAGAAATATAATTTTACTTATGATGATAATAATATTTACTTTACTAATAAATAATAGAAGATATCGTTAAAGAATTTCTTACCTTGATTAGTGACTTGTACTTGCTTAGATAAACCTTGATTATATGGAGCACTTCGTGCTGATAACGTGTTGTAATTTAGTAGTTTATAACTACTTTTTGGTCTAAGCTTATACAATACTTAAATATGAAAGAGTGGTAATGGAGAGGAAGAGGAATATATATATATATATATTTCATATATATATATATATATGAAAAGCTAGATCCCTCTTGGTAAGAGGCTGGCGGATTGGAAAGCTAGATCCCTCTCGTATGGTGGTAGACTTACATTAATTAAATCGGTATTATCTAGTCTACCTCTTTATTTCTTTTCGCTTTACATATCCCCGTCTTGTGTTATTGATAAACTTGAGGGGTTGAGACGTCGGTTTTTTTGGGGCGGATCTTCCGAGGTCTCAAAAATGGCATGGGTTAAATGGGATACTTGTCTTAAGCCTCGTGAATTTGGTGGGTTAGATATTGCCCCTCTTGCGTTTAAAAATCGTGCCTTACTTGCAAAATGGTGGTGGCGGTTTAAACATGAGAATGACTCACTTTGGGTGTCTATTATTAAAAACATTTACGGGGAGGACGGGGGCCTTAACACTTCTTTTTCTCCCCCTTCCTCACGAGCTTCTTCTACTTGGGCGGGTATCCTTAAGGTGGGTAAAAATATCTTTAATGCAAACTCCGCTTTCGCTAATTCTTTCAAAAAAAGAGTCGTAGATGGGTCTAGTACATGTTTTTGGGATGAATTATGGCATGGGGAAATGGTTCTTAAAGACAAATTTAATAGGCTTTATAGACTAGACACAAATAAATTTGCCACAATTCTTGACCGGGCGAGATGGGAGGGCGGGAACTTTCATGCCACGTGGTGTTGGTCCCGCGATATCTCGGGGAGATTGGCCGGGGACCTCACCACTCTTACTAATCTTTTATCTAGTTTTGTCCCGTGTAGCTCAGGTAAAGAAGAATGGTCATGGTCTTGGAGTAAGGATGGCTCGTTTCGGTTCACAAGCTTACGGATATTCTGGTCCGGAGCAGCCCTGACATCGCAACCGTGAGCATAAAGTCGCTCCGCAACAAACTGGTCCCCCTCAAAGTTGAGTTGTTTATTTGGCGTACTCGACACAAAAGGTTACCTACAAGAGTTGAACTTGACAAGAGAGGTATGGACTTGGGTACGGTACGTTGTCCGGTTTGTGACAATGGTTTGGAATCAGTAGAGCACTCCATCATCTTATGCACTTTCGCTTTTGACATTTGGAATCGTGTCTATGATTGGTGGAAGCTCGGCCCTTTTACAAACTTGGGTATAAATGAATCTTTTCTTGGAAATGGATATAACTTCACCTCCGACTTGGGAAAACTGTTGTGGCAAGCTACGGAATGGGTTACGGGATACATGATTTGGAAAAGTACGAACGCTTTCACTTTCACTAAGATAAAACCGACATGCGCAATGGTATTCAAAGACATCCAACTTAAATGCTTCGAATGGATCTCTAATAGGATCAAAGGCACCAATATTGAATGGGATGTCTCGCTTGCAAATCCACGAGGTTATGATTCGCTAGCTTTATCGTCTAGGAGATCCGGGATAGGTTAATTAATTGTTCTCCACGCAGGTTTTTTGCCCCACTCCTGGAGTAGTCGTTTTGGTCGAGAGAATTTGAGGTGGATCAGGGGGCTTTGTCGTTGAATTGCCAACACTGTGCTCTGTCCCCACTCCAGCTTGTTTAGTTAATTCTTCTCAAGTCCAATCTCGACCTTAATGATAATGAACGGACTACGGCGTTTTCTTGCACACTTGTGGAGTCTTACTATCTCGATTATATATTTGTCGTTTTGTTTTCCTAGATGTAGTTCCGTTTTTGTAAGCGTGACATTATTGTAATTATTTCGTGTTGATATATATAATACATACTTCCTTTGCCGTTAAAATATATATATATATATATATATATATATATATATATATATATATATATATATATATATAAGAATGGTGCACAAAACTAATTACATCTGCGTACATATATATACTACAATTTTGATACTATCATAGTCAATCATATTTATGTGGTGAAATAGTTATATGATTAAAATTGTGCAGCTATTTGTTAACTTTGAATATCATAACAATACTTAAATTATAATTAAGAAAAAAATACATGCAACTGTTTTCACTTTAGCGTTTGGTCCAAGCCTTTGATGATGTGACAGTGAGGTATTAGCAAAAAGATAATAATAAAATTATATACCCATTTAAAACTTCCTATGTATTCATCGTAAATAAAACACAAACTGTGCCTAATTGAAAACATATAAGAGTAAAGTAGTAAACGCTAACAAACACGTCACAAAACATATAAACCCTGATAAACACAACCCACAAAACATATAAACCCTGATTAACACAACCCAAGTTAAGCAGCTGGTGTCTGATGAACGGAATCAAATAGAAAATATAAAGAAACCAAAACGAAACTAAATGATAAAGAGCAGCCCACTACATTCATATTGCAGCCCAACCATAAGCCCAAGCCCACTTCTTGGAGAGTTTATCACAGGAAGAATGATCAAGAGAAAGGAATGGATGGCTACGATAGAAGTAGTTAGTTATTTACTTGCTTTTGGAATAAATATATAGGGAGTCATCGTGAGAGAATGATCTTATCCTTATTTTTCTCTTTCTGTTGGAATTTCAGCCAATGGTTTGAGGCAGTAAGAATCCATAGTTGGATCTTCACTGATTGTATCTGTTTCTATTTTCATCATAAAAGTACAACTTCCATTGTTATTTCATTTATCATATTACAATAATCACAAACTGCTTCAAACAAAATCGATTACAATTATCATCTATTACAACAATAAAATCTAAATCTTTATCACTAAATCACACAAGTCTAACTAAAGATAGTACTAGTAGCTGTTTCTTATCCGTCCGTGTTTGAAAAACGTACTGAGAACTGAGAATGGACAGTAGAGAGTGTAATGAGGAAGATTAATCAAGTTTGAGCTCTGGTTGACTTGTGTTCATCATATTTTAATATAGTTTGAAGGCTGTCTGTGTTAATCAAACTTTCATTTATAAAATGTTAAAAAGATGCAGAAAACTAGAGAAGTAACCAATATAAAAACATCCAACAAACACTTTAAAAACTGTGGTAATTCATACTTGGAAACTAAAATCTCAAGTCAATGAAGGATGATCCTCCTGGATTGGCTTCTTAGACAAAATAAAATGCAAGTAACTTTTGACAAGATATAAGAGACAACGTAAAAAATAGTACATTCAGCGAACAACTATTATGGAGTATGTAAGAAGCAGCAAACTAGATTGGTGATTGGGGGGAGATCTTCTTTCCCATTGTTACCAGCACAATTTCTAATTCTTAAGAATATTATCAACAGCCATCTCCAGAGCTCCCAGGCGGTTACTTTCACTATTAACCTGTTTGGAAAGGGAAAAAAAGATTAGACAGACTAATAGATATGAATGGTAACATTTGACACACTAAAAGAAGTCAAATAACCAGTTGGGAGTTGTTTATAAAGTAGCTTACCTTAGCACCTATTTCCAAAAAGCTAGATTTAACAGCCCTCACTTGTGTAGCTAGTTCCTGGATGAAGGATCGAGCAACCAAAACTGCAACAAATAAAAATAGTGATGAGAGTATGCATTGATAACTAGCATGCAACTAAAACAATAAAAAAAAACTTGCCATTTTCATTTTCCCTCAAAGAGAGTAACATTGGGACATCAGCAGCTTTAGCATCTTTATCACTAGCCAACTTCACCAAATTGAGCATCAACTGCAAATCCCCAGCCTCAATAACCTCATCCAGAGCACCAGCTTCTATAAAAGCATCATTAACGTCCAAGATCACTTTCAAATTAGACTGCATAGCTACCACAGCATTGTTATGAGCAGTCACAGCCCTGCTATAAGCAGTCACAGCCCTGCTATAAGCAATCACAGCATTGCTATAAGCAGTTTTTGCACCAGCCATTGCAAGCTTCAGTTCAGCTAAAACGGAATCTACATTCAACTCAGAAGCAAAAAAAAGTCACAATACAGAAATAACACTATAAGATACAAAAATGCATACAAAATAAACAAAAAACAGTATAAGATACCTGAATCATCCAATTCTACCGGCTTCTTTCCTTCAGATATTTCATGCCTTTTTCTGAAAGCAGCCTTTTCCACACCGGTTTTCTTTGTTTTGGCCATTTTTCTTTGCAAATCAACAATCCTGTATGTAAACATCATCACCATCAGTTTGAATTATTCTATTTCATACTCATTATATATTAGATATATTATCGGAACTAGATAACTAGCCTGGCATAGACTTACGCATATTAAAGTCATGTATCTTCCATTTATTATAAGCAATCAAAACTAAAAGACAGCTGAACGTCTACAAACACAAACTTGATCCTTTTGGATATTGGTCCATCATGGCCTTTTGTGCTTAACTACATTCTTTCTTTTCTCATTCGTGTAGAAATATCACTTCGGAGCTAAAAAAGTCACCATAAGATTCTGTCCTCTAGCTTAAACTTACCTAAGATAAAAGATGAAACCAACTCTCTCAAATTTTGTAGACATTCCCTGCACTAAGGCCTAAGTGGGAAATGAAATCAAAGTTATACTTTCTATTAAGTGAGAATAATGTCAGCACAAGTTTCAACACATACTTGGCTGAAAATAGCCTTAGCTTATAAAGTTCTACTACACACTTATGCAAACTGGCTTCTTGCTACAGAATAATGAAGATAGTTTTATATTGTACTAATAATAATGTGTTACCAGCTTATTTCAGCTGGAATCCTAAACAATCAGCAGTTTATATAAACTAAACAGACTCGTGAAATATGTTACAGATTTAGTACTATACTCTTTTCAAGCCATGATTCGTTCAAACTTAAGAAGGAAGGAAAAAGTGCTAGATTACCTTGTGACTGATTCACTGCATTCAATTTCAAATATACCTAGTGATTTAAACAGCTTAAGTGATCTGACTGTAATTAAACCTAAACAATAATCATATAACAAAATATCATTAATCATTAACCTAATTGACATCTAAGGTATATACATAACCTACTGATTAGGTCCAGGATAGAACAGAAAGCTAAATAGCAGTTAAATTCAATTAAAGGATCAAGTTGCGAAAAAAACTGCAAAATCTTCATATTGTAACACGTAACAGTCACGATCCCAAAATTAAGGTTTAAAACCTCAATATACAGTCGATAATGAATAGACGTACTGCATTTTCATTCGACTAATTGATGAACAACGTAATGAAGTCAAACTAATATCACTTGCTAAACAAACCTGATGCTATACTCTTTTTAAGCCATGATTTGTTCAAACTTAACAAGGAAGGAAAAATTGCTAGATAAACTTTTGAATGATTCACTACATTCAATTTCAAGTATACCTAGTGATTTTAGTTCCGTCCTGAAGCACACTTTTAGATCCGATCAAAAGTACTAGAACAATTACAATACATAGATTGCAGCTTAAGTGATCTGAATGTAATAAAACCTAAACAGTGATCATATAACAAAAATATCATTAACCTAATTGAAATATATGAAATACATTAATCAGAATTGACATTTAAGGTATAAGCAACCTACTGATCACGTACAGGACAGAACAGAAAAATAAATATCAATTAAATTCAATTATTGGATCAAATTGCGAAAAAAGCCTGCAAAATCTTCAAATTGCAACACATAACAGTAACGATTCAAAAATTAGGTTTAAAACCTCATTATACGGTCGATAATGAATAGATGTACTGCAATTTCATGTAAAACATAATGAATTCAAACTAATCTCACTTGCTAAACGTACTTCAGAAAAACGTATCGCACATGAATTGTGATATCTAGCAATTGATATAAAAGGATAAAGTTGATGTAAACGAACCTGTGAAAGAGAGAGTCTGAACGAGAGAGTGATGAATGATTGAAGATTGAAAATGTAATTGATAGAAAAAACTGTGCTGAAACGCTATTTATACAAGGCATCAATCGTGCATGATAACATAGAGGAGGGAAAATTTAAAAATGTACAACTCCAATTTGGAAGATGTACAAATGAGCAATAAATTAATAAAAATAACGGAGTATTAAAAATAAATAAGATAAATACTCACACCTATTACCAAAAATCATTTGAGGCAAATTTGTCCTTTTACATTATTATTTTTTAATCATATAAAGAAGCACAACAACCTCATACCACCATCAAATTATCAGGCAACTGACACCACCATATTAGATCGCCGGTAACAACTCCGTTCAACACCACCGTCGTACTCCAGCCACGGTTGAGGGAGAAAATAGAGATGACAAATCGATAATGTAAAAAACACATGAAGAAAAAAAAAAGAAGATGAGCACCAATGTGCTTAAAATACGAAATTATGCTAAAGCAAAATAATATAAAGACAGATCTGAGGGTGGCATATGGTCCGACGGAAAAAAAAATATAGATCGGAACATAGAGCCTTTTCGGTTGTGTCGAGTGGCATCTTTAGAGGGTAGTGACAACGGCGGTAGAGGGTGGTTGGCCGGAAAATGTGAGAGGAGTGTGGCGATGTGGGTGGAGAAGAAGGGTAGGCGTTTCGATGGTTGATGGATAATAAGTCAATAAGCGGCGTTTGGGTTGAAAAACAATGGGATCCATGGCGGAGAAGGAGGACAGCGGCGGCAGAAGAAATGGGAGAAGAGAGTGATTTTATATGTAGGGTTTGTGATAGTTTTAGCTTTTATATGAAAAGAGAGGAGGAAATGGATTTAAAGAGTATTTTTTAAAATTTTATTTATTTATCTTCGATTTCATAAGATAAACTTATTTATCTTCGATTTCATAAGATAAACTAATGTATACCGTATCTAATAGACAAAATCCTATAGCGCTATTCATCAATAGTAATAAGAGGTATTTTCGTTATTTTACTTTTTTTTCTCCAACGATAAAAGAATCAACTCTCATAAAAGAACCAACCCTTCAATGTTACCAAAATATGTCGAAAAAAAATCTTTTTTACCAAAAAAATCAACTAACCTTTTTTTTTTCATTTTCTTCTTCAACGATAAATGAGACTTTCATAAAAGGAACAACCTTCAATGCTGCCAAAAGATGTCGAAAAACATTATTTTTTACAAAATAGATCAACTAACTTTAAAAAAAATGAACGCTAAAAGAAGCAACTTTCACAAAAGGAACAACCTTCAATGTTAGATGTCGAAAAAAATTCTTTTTACAAAATAGATCAAGAATTTTTTTTTAACTCGCATTCAAAACGGAACCCCCGACGCGAAGCGAGGACTCCACAACTAGTTCTTACTAATGGTTAGATAGAAAAGTTATTTGAAAATGACCGCAAGAAGATATGTAATTTTGTAACATCCCGTTTTTCTTCATACATGTCTGAGGTACTTGATTGATCTTTAGAATGTTCATACTTGGTTGTATAATAGTATAAAGATGATTGTACGATGAGTGCATGAAGTGTACCAAGCGTACACGTGTTGCTTGTTCGAATGTCGAAGAAAACTGGACGTTGTTTGAGTTACATGATGTGTACGTACCTTTTCGATCCCAAATAAAGTTTGAGTTGACATTTCAAAACCTTACCATTAGAAAGGAAATCTTATTACGTTTCCAACGATATTTGATTCATCGAAAACGGAGTTACGGTCAAAAAGTTATGGCCAAAACAAGTTTGCTGAAGTTCGGATGAAACAGGCAATTGTCACGGCGCGACAAATTGCTCCGCGGCGCGACAAATGCCTATGTTGAAGGTCAGAAAGCTTGAAAAACATGTTCTAAAATCACCCTTTGGGCCACGGCGCGACAAATTGCTCCGCGGCGCGACAATAGGCACGATCTGGTGCTGTTCAGCCTTTTAATGAGTTTAATGAGGGGCATTAATGTCTTTTCACATATGGACGACTTGGGGACCTCAAATCTGGCCAAAAGCTTATCCAAACACCACTTCCACCTCAATTCTTCCATCTTCTTTTCCTCTCACACATTCATCAAACCCTAGAGAGAGAAAGGGTTTTAGAGAGAGAATCAAGGTTTTGAGGAAGAAGAAGAGTGATTCGGGTCGGGTCTCAAGAGTTAAAGTTGTTCTCCTCGTTCACGGCTACGTTGTGATAGTGATGGTAAGTTCTAACTCCGAAATTCATCTTTATGATTTGGTATTCAAGTTAGGGTTTTTAGCTTTTTAGTTGTAAAACCCATTTAGATGATGAAGTGGGTTTATGGAAACTAGTTATTTTTGATACATGGCGGGTTTTGGGTTGATTGACGTTTTGGCCATGATTAGGCTTTGGTTTTGGGTGTACTCACTTAGTTTAGTGATTTTGGAAGCGTTGGAACCCTTTTTGGGTGTATTTGAGTTGACTAATTTTGTAATGGGTCAAAATTAGGGTTTATGTGTCAAAATGGGTTTTGAGTCAAGTTTTGGTGAATTAAGTATGTAAATACTTGTTTTAGGTGTTATTTGGTGTTTTGGTAATATAATCACTAGTCGTTAGTGATTTTGGGCGTTTTTGAGACTTAGGTCAAAATGGGTCGACTTTGATTGGGTCAAATTTGGTAATGACACTAAATTGAATTAAATGGATGTTAAACACTTTTTGTTAAGTGTTAAATGGCATTTTTGAATGAAAGTGAACATGAGAAATGATTTCGGGTTGAAATTGGTATTTTAACCATAAAGTCAAACTTGGTCAACCATGAAACGGGTTTTTGGGCAATATACAAGATAGTATGCATTTAATGGCTAAAGTTGATGTATTTGGGTATTTCGGGAACGCGGGAACTAGTCTCGTTAGTTTTGGACCTTCGGGTGTCGTTAAATGTATAAAAAGGTGTATTTTGCACTTAGGTGTCTAAATGGGTGGATTGTGGAGGTAGGTATAAACCCTTGGTTAAGGGTGTTTGCGTCAAATTCTCTTGAAGGGAATGTGTGTTGATTGTGTGAATACTGTCATAACCCGTCCTTAACCATAAGAACGCGTTAGATAACGTATGATTTCATTGCGAGGTATTGACCTCTATATGAGACATTTTTGAAAGAAAACTGCATATATTATACATTACAAACCATAACCATTATTTTTGTTACAAGCTTAAGACAATAAAAAGAAGATTAACGTTTAGCGATAATCTTCGACTTACAAACTTTACAAATGATGACAACAACACGGTTTCTAGCATATTTTACAATACAACATCTCGGATATGCAGTTTTATTTTTGACACAAACATGCGTACGCAAGATCCTGGTTAGATCCAACATGATGCAGCGGAAGCTTTAGAAATCACCTGAGAATAGACATGTTTTAAAAAGGTCAACATAAAGTTGGTGAGATATAGGTTTAATGCCGGCAGCAATATATATATAGACCACAAGATTTCGTATATAAACAGTTTAATAAAAGTATTCTAAGTGGTTGAGCACTTGGTAACCATACTTAACATTTTCACGTCGCATATTCCCTTTAATATGAAATCTTACTACACCGTACCAAGTGTAGTCACAAAACGAAGTACTGTGCAACCGTTGAATACTGGTCGTCCAGTCCGGTTGGGGTTGTCAGGCCCGATAGATCTATCAACAGGATTCGCGTTTACAATACCGCTGTAAATATTAGTTACCAAGCTACAGGGAAGTATGCCAGTGGTACAACTCAACGTAGAACATATTTTTCAGTTACTTGTGTCCATATCGTAAAACATAAAATACATGTATTCTCATCCCGAAATATTTAGAGTTTAAAAGTGGGACTATATACTCACCCTTGTCTTGATGATATATATATTTTGACTCGGTCTTCCGGTTGATATCACGAACCTATCCATATATAATATATCAATATGTTTTCATTTTAAAACAAACGTTATATATATATATACTTGTTATACTTTTAATATTTTGAATATTTCCTTAGTCCGTAGTTAGCATTCCGATGTTAGTAATTCAATTTTAATGGTTCATTTTTAGATGTTTAATATACCCGCAATAAACAAAACCCCCAACGAAATAAATAAAACCCCATCGTATATGTATTGGTCGAGATTAATCTTGACCCACGGTACCGGTGTTGTCAAATGACGTATTGCGTACATAAAGTACCGGTGTTGTCAAATGACGTATTGCGTACAAACATGGGATCTTATGATTAATCTTCTCGTGTTGCTTACGGGTGATCCTGAACCATATGAAATTGAATTATGAGTACATATATATAAAATATCATGTTATCTTAGAAGTATGTGATTTTATGTAAATTTTTCCAATGAATCCCGAAGTTGAAAATGTCTAGGATAGCCAATTTTGTTTCGGTCATAGTTTCTTCGTTACAAGTCCGTTTTCTTTGATTCAAATTGCCATCTTCTTGGATCGAGTTCTTCTTTAAGACTATGAACTGTAAATACCTTGGTTTGTATTCAAAATCATACGGCATAAGTGAAAGTTTAGTGAAACATATGAAGTTAAACATTTTGTTACAACAAAATCATTTAATGACCATTTTTCCAAAAATACTTATACTTTGAAAAACCAAGTTTTACCTTGTTAAATTAACATATAAATAAGTTATGTTACATGTCTTGAAGTATTTTAAAAGTTAAGTTAGAAGGATCTATTTAGTTTGCAAACAAGTTTGAAAACATTCAAACTATGTTCTTGTTGTTAAACTTTTGTACCACAAAATAAGATAGCTATATATATATGAATCGAATAAGGTTATGAACATAGATTCTACCTCAAGTTCCTTGGATAAGTTTTCTGTAAAAGAGGAGTAAGAAGCTAGAATCAAAAGGGTGATAGAAGTGGATGAAAGTTTGGAAGTAAGTTGGTGTTCTTGGAGGGTTTTCTTGAAGTGTTTTTGTATGGTTTTCTTATGGTGTTTTAGTATGGTTTTTGAAGCTAGATCTTCAAGGTTTCTTGCTGGATGATTATGGAGGTTAAGAGTGAAGAGAGAGTGTGTGTTTATCTTAAGAAATTTGGAGTTAAAATGAAAGAAAATGGTGATACATATATAGCAAAAAAACGTGAATGGGGGGGGGTATGGAGACAAAAATTCAAGCTATCATTTTATGTATCTAGTCTTATTTGCATCCAAGTTCAATTACCTAGCTCTAAGGGCAGTAACAAGAGTAGGTTTGGTGGTGATTTGATGTGTATTTACTATTAGTAAATACGTATAAAAGCTAGGTATGATACGAGTATAAATACTCTAGGTATACGTATAGAAATTTTGTGAAAAATGGAATGAGGATTCAAATATAGCTATCTTTTGTGAATACACATATATGGTTTTATGTATTTAAGTCTTTAAAAGTGATTAAATACATTACTTATACAATATATGTATAAACATTATATGTCTTAAGTATTTATGTCAAATAACGTTACGTATAGTTATCGTTTTGAAAACTTAAGTTAGTAGTTTCAAAATACACATATAACTTGTTGTTATTAATATAAAATGAGGTATTAAAACATTCTTTAATCATGTTAAATATGTATATATACATATATATACACAAACGTATAATTATCATATATTGTATAGTTCGTGATATCATCGGTCAAACTAGACGGTCAAACGTTGTGTAAAACTCTTTTCGGAAATATAAGTCTCGACAATTTGGATTGCTTATCATGTTGGCAAGGTTTAATTTATGTAAATATTAATCTTATAAGTATAGAATGATCGAAAAAGTGCGGGTCGTTACATTACCTCCCCGTTAAATAAATTTCGTCCCGAAATTTTAAAATTGTACCTATTTTGCGTCATCGAGAAACAAATGCGGATACTTTCGTTTCATCTGATCCTCTCGTTCCCAAGTAAACTCGGGACCTCTTCTAGCATTCCAACGAACCTTAACAATCGGTATATTGCTCTGTTTGAGCTGTTTAACTTCACGGTCCATGATTTCAATTGGTTCTTCGACGAATTGTAGTTTCTCGTCGACATGGATTTCTTCAAGAGGAATGGTGAGGTCTTCCTTTGCAAGACACTTCTTAAGGTTTGAGACGTGAAAGGTATTATGTACTCCGGCGAGTTGTTGCGGTAACTCGAGTCGATAAGCTACCGGTCCAATGCGTTCGATGATCTTGAACGGGCCTACGTACCTTGGGTTTAGTTTACCCCTTTTGCCGAAACGTATCACACCTTTCCAAGGTGACACCTTTAGCATAACCATGTCCCCGACCTGAAACTCTAATGGTTTCCTTCGGACATCGGCGTAGCTCTTTTGGCGACTACGGGCTGTTTTCAATCTCTCCTTGATTTGTACTATCTTCTCGGTCGTTTCGTGTATGATCTCGGGACCAGTTAAATGTCGATCTCCTACTTCATTCCAACAGATAGGAGATCTACACTTCCTTCCGTACAATGCTTCGAATGGCGCAGCTCCAATGCTCGCATGATAACTATTATTATACGAGAATTCTGCTAACGGTAGATATTTATCCCATCCGTTTCCAAAATCGATCACACATGCCCTGAGCATGTCTTCGAGAGTCTGAATCGTTCTCTCACTCTGTCCATCGGTTTGTGGATGATATGCGGTACTCATATCCAAACGAGTTCCTAGTGCCTCCTGTAGTGATTGCCAAAACTTTGAGGTAAATCTACTATCACGATCGGATATAATGGAAATAGGTATCCCATGCCTTGAAACAACTTCCTTTATATACAATCGTAATAGTTTCTCCATTCTATCCGTTTCCTTTATAGGCAAGAAATGTGCAGACTTGGTGAGACGATCAACAATCACCCAAATGGTGTCGTATCCCCAGGCAGTCTTTGGTAACTTCGTGATGAAATCCATGGTAATACCATCCCATTTCCATTCTGGGATTTCTGGTTGTTGAAGTAACCCTGACGGCTTTTGGTGTTCTGCTTTAACCTTGGAACAAGTTAAACACTCCCCAACATATGTTGCAACGTCTGTTTTTAAATTAGGCTACCAATAACGTGTCTTAAGATCTTGATACATCTTTCCAACTCCAGGATGTATCGAGTATCTTGTCTTATGTGCCTCGTTCAATATCAACTTCCTTAATCCACCCAACTTCGGTACCCAAATACGATTTGCAAAATACCGAATTCCATCTTCCCGTACAACAAGTTGTTTCTCGTACTTTTTCATTATTTCATTCTTTATGTTTTCTTCATTGAGTGCTTCTTGTTGAACTTCTTTGATTTGTGAGTTGAGATTCATACGAATTTTTATGTTCATTGCTCGAACTCGAATTGGTTCTCGTTCTTTTCTGCTTAAAGCATCAGCCACCACGTTTGCCTTCCCGGGATGATAACGAATTTCACAATCATAGTCGTTTATTAACTCGACCCACCTACGTTGCCTCATGTTCAATTGTTTCTGATCAAAAATATGTTGAAGGCTTTTATGATCAGTAAACACAGTGAATTTAACCCCATACAAGTAGTGTCTCCACATCTTCAATGCAAACACGACTGCTCCCAATTCTAGATCATGCGTCGTATAATTTCGCTCGTGAATCTTCAATTGTCGGGATGCGAATGCAATAACTTTCTTCCGTTGCATAAGAACACAACCAAAACCTTGTCGCGAAGCGTCACAATATATTTCAAAATCATCGTTCCCTTCTGGTAACGATAAAATAGGCGCCGTAGTTAACTTCTTCTTCAGTATTTGAAATGCGTTCTCCTGCTCCGAGGTCCATTCATATTTCTTCCCTTTTTGCGTTAACGCTGTCAACGGCTTAGCTATTCGGGAAAAATCTTGAATAAACCTTCTATAATAACCGGCTAAACCCAAAAATTGGCGTATCTGCGTTGGTGTCTTAGGAGTCTCCCATTTTTCAATAGCTTCAGTTTTTGCTGGATCAACCTGAATTCCTTCGCTATTAACAACGTGACCAAGAAATTGCACTTCTTTCAACCAGAAAGCACACTTAGAAAATTTAGCATAAAGTTGTTCTTTTCTCAACAACTCCAGTATCAACCTTAAATCCTCTTCATGCTCTTGCTCACTCTTGGAATAGATAAGAATATCATCAATGAAAACGATAACAAACTTATCTAAATACGGACTACAAACTCGATTCATGAGGTCCATGAATACAGCTGGCGCATTCGTCAATCCAAACGGCATAACCAAAAATTCGTAATGACCATAACGTGTCCGAAAAGCAGTTTTCGGAATGTCCTCTTCTTTGACGCGTAGTTGATGATAGCCCGATCTTAAGTCGATTTTTGAATAAACACATGATCCTTGCAATTGATCAAATAAGTCATCAATTCTCGGTAGTGGATACCGATTCTTGATAGTTAACTTATTTAATTCACGATAGTCTATACACATCCTAAAAGATCCATCTTTCTTCTTAACAAACAAAATTGGAGCTCCCCACGGTGAAGTACTCGGTCGTATGAATCCACGGTCCAGTAATTCTTTTAACTGACTTTGAAGTTCTTTTAACTCGGACGGTGCAAGTCTATATGGAGCACGAGCCACTGGTGCAGCTCCTGGTACTAAATCTATTTGAAATTCTACCGATCTAAATGGAGGTAATCCCGGCAATTCTTCCGGAAAAACTTCAGGAAAATCTCTTGCCACAGGCACGTCGTTGATGCACTTTTCTTTCTTTTCGACTTTATTAACATGTGCTAAAATAGCGTAACATCCCTTTTCTAAACACTTCTTGGCTTTCAAACAGCTAATGAGTTTTAGCTTTGAATTACCCTTCTCTCCATAAATCATCACCGGTATTTTATCCTTACCAGGAATACGAATTGCCTTCTTGGCACAAACAACTTCCGCTCCTATTTTGGACATCCAGTCCATGCCGACTATTACATCAAAACCTCCTAATTCTACGGGTATTAAGTCGATTTTAAACGTTTCTCCGGCTAGATTTATTTCACAATCACGACAAATTTTATCGGCTTTAATTAGTTTACCATTAGCTAACTCAATCAAGTACTTAGCATCTAGAGGTAATGATGAACAATTCAATTTAGTGTAAAAATTTATACACACGTAACTTCTATCGGCGCCAGTATCAAATAAAATAGATGCTGATAAGTTATTAATGGTAAACGTACCCGTAACAAGCTCCGGGTCTTCTCGTGCCTCTCTAGCATTAATAACAAACGCTCTTCCACGTGCAGGTCCGCCATTCTGATTCGGGCACTGGCTCTTATAGTGACCTTGTTTTCCACACCCAAAACAAGTAATGTTAGCCAAAGCAGTTCTATTTGCGTTGGTGGCAGGAGTCTTGTTACCATTTGCATTTGTAACGAGAGCCTTACAATCTTCAGCAAGATGTCCCTGTCTATTGCATTTAGTGCACAACACACTACAGTAACCAAAATGATGTTTGTGACAACGGTTGCATAAAGGACTTTGTCCTTTGTAACCAAAGCCTGAACCGCTACCCGCACCTTTCGGGGTTTCTGGTTTCTTAAAAGATTGCTGTTGGTAACCTCGATCATAATTTCCGTTCCACTTCCTTTTGTTACTCGATACCTTCACCTCAGTAGTGAATGCTTTCTTATCCAGAATGACCTGATCCATTAACTCGTTCGCCATGGTTATAGCTTCATGAATTGTCTTAGGTTTCGACGCCGTAACATTTGCCTTGACCTTGCTGGGCAAACCACCTTTGTACATTTCAATCTTCCGTGCTTCGGTTGGAACCAATTCAGGACATAGTAAAACCAATTCCATGAATCGCTGATTGTAGTTGGTGATTTCAGTACCAACCACCTTCAAACTTCGTAACTCATCTTCTAACTTAATAACCTCATTCCTTGGACAATACTCGGTGATTATCATTGCTTTGAATTCTTCCCATGGAGTATCATAAGCTACATCTCCTCCTACCGCCTTCACATAATTCTTCCACCATGTGAGTGCACTATCTTGTAAAGTGCACGATGCAAACTTGGTCATGTCTTTTTCATCACAACCACTGATTTTAAACACCGTCTCCATCTTTTCTATCCATCGGGTTAAACCGATCGGTCCTTCCGTTCCACTGAATGATGATGGCTTGCAAGCTTGGAACGTCTTGTAGGAGCATCCTACACGAGGATTTGGATTAACTGCAGCAGCTCTTGCAGCCTCAACCCATAACATTCTGTCGTTCACTCGCTGGTTGATGAGTTCCTCGAGTTCTTGTTCCGTCATTCGATTCAATCGCGCCATTTCCTAATGAAAGAAAATAATTATTCACATGGAATATTATAGATGTAGTGTGTATTTATAGTACATTTATAGCTTGTTAATAATATGAACCAGGTATTATTATAAAAGCCTTTTCTTCTTATTAGCGTTTTATAATTATATCTTGGGTAGTACCTACCCGTTAATGTTCATACTTAATAGCTTAGTACAGAATCAATTACTACAATCTAAATAATACTTAACCATGGAAAATTATTGCATTTCATACTTCGCTATTTTACATATGCTTACATCAAACTTTAAACAAACCACACTAATAATATTATACAAAACATTATGTGATTCCATGGTTTAATACGGTAGCGCATCATTTGGTCTATTTCCCAAAACATTTATGTCCAGGGAATCCCCCAACGCGAATCCTAGCTGTCTCCCTACGTTTTGGCTGAGGTGCCGAAGAACTAGATGCGGGGATAGCACTAATAGGAATAGCGGGGATAGGGGTGGTAGTGTTGAGTGGAATTGGTGCCACATCATTCTCATTAAACTCGGGATTTGGATTTTCTAATTCACTAGCTTTTCGTTTCTTTCCTTGATTATATTTTTCTTTCGTAATTTCCTCGGGTTCACTTTCCTCTTCGGGTTCACTTTCCTCCTCGGGTTCACTTTCCGATATTTCTATAGTTGGTTCATCCGGAAATTGTGAGTCTTCCCCAAAAATACCACTTTCGTCATCGGATATGTTAATGACTGAAACACAATCTGAAGGTTCTGATTCGGAGTCGCTGAATGTGATAATAAGTTTCGAGCCCGACATCTATCACACAACAACTAACCCATTAGTACTTACATAATATTTACACATAAATTTTAACCAACAGTGATAAGCAATGGTTTTTTTTTTTTTAAAATCAGACCCGGTCAAAGTCCAGACTTTACTAATGTATCCTAACGACTTCTCGGTTAGACACACTAATGCAAACCTGGTTCGCTAAGACCAACGCTCTGATACCACATGTCATAACCCGTCCTTAACCATAAGAACGCGTTAGATAACGTATGATTTCATTGCGAGGTATTGACCTCTATATGAGACATTTTTGAAAGAAAACTGCATATATTATACATTACAAACCATAACCATTATTTTTGTTACAAGCTTAAGACAATAAAAAGAAGATTAACGTTTAGCGATAATCTTCGACTTACAAACTTTACAAATGATGACAACAACACGGTTTCTAGCATATTTTACAATACAACATCTCGGATATGCAGTTTTATTTTTGACACAAACATGCGTACGCAAGATCCTGGTTAGATCCAACATGATGCAGCGGAAGCTTTAGAAATCACCTGAGAATAGACATGTTTTAAAAAGGTCAACATAAAGTTGGTGAGATATAGGTTTAATGCCGGCAGCAATATATATATAGACCACAAGATTTCGTATATAAACAGTTTAATAAAAGTATTCTAAGTGGTTGAGCACTTGGTAACCATACTTAACATTTTCACGTCGCATATTCCCTTTAATATGAAATCTTACTACACCGTACCAAGTGTAGTCACAAAACGAAGTACTGTGCAACCGTTGAATACTGGTCGTCCAGTCCGGTTGGGGTTGTCAGGCCCGATAGATCTATCAACAGGATTCGCGTTTACAATACCGCTGTAAATATTAGTTACCAAGCTACAGGGAAGTATGCCAGTGGTACAACTCAACGTAGAACATATTTTTCAGTTACTTGTGTCCATATCGTAAAACATAAAATACATGTATTCTCATCCCGAAATATTTAGAGTTTAAAAGTGGGACTATATACTCACCCTTGTCTTGATGATATATATATTTTGACTCGGTCTTCCGGTTGATATCACGAACCTATCCATATATAATATATCAATATGTTTTCATTTTAAAACAAACGTTATATATATATATACTTGTTATACTTTTAATATTTTGAATATTTCCTTAGTCCGTAGTTAGCATTCCGATGTTAGTAATTCAATTTTAATGGTTCATTTTTAGATGTTTAATATACCCGCAATAAACAAAACCCCCAACGAAATAAATAAAACCCCATCGTATATGTATTGGTCGAGATTAATCTTGACCCACGGTACCGGTGTTGTCAAATGACGTATTGCGTACATAAAGTACCGGTGTTGTCAAATGACGTATTGCGTACAAACATGGGATCTTATGATTAATCTTCTCGTGTTGCTTACGGGTGATCCTGAACCATATGAAATTGAATTATGAGTACATATATATAAAATATCATGTTATCTTAGAAGTATGTGATTTTATGTAAATTTTTCCAATGAATCCCGAAGTTGAAAATGTCTAGGATAGCCAATTTTGTTTCGGTCATAGTTTCTTCGTTACAAGTCCGTTTTCGTTGATTCAAATTGCCATCTTCTTGGATCGAGTTCTTCTTTAAGACTATGAACTGTAAATACCTTGGTTTGTATTCAAAATCATACGGCATAAGTGAAAGTTTAGTGAAACATATGAAGTTAAACATTTTGTTACAACAAAATCATTTAATGACCATTTTTCCAAAAATACTTATACTTTGAAAAACCAAGTTTTACCTTGTTAAATTAACATATAAATAAGTTATGTTACATGTCTTGAAGTATTTTAAAAGTTAAGTTAGAAGGATCTATTTAGTTTGCAAACAAGTTTGAAAACATTCAAACTATGTTCTTGTTGTTAAACTTTTGTACCACAAAATAAGATAGCTATATATATATGAATCGAATAAGGTTATGAACATAGATTCTACCTCAAGTTCCTTGGATAAGTTTGCTGTAAAAGAGGAGTAAGAATCTAGAATCAAAAGGGTGATAGAAGTGGATGAAAGTTTGGAAGTAAGTTGGTGTTCTTGGAGGGTTTTCTTGAAGTGTTTTTGTATGGTTTTCTTATGGTGTTTTAGTATGGTTTTTGAAGCTAGATCTTCAAGGTTTCTTGCTGGATGATTATGGAGGTTAAGAGTGAAGAGAGAGTGTGTGTTTATCTTAAGAAATTTGGAGTTAAAATGAAAGAAAATGGTGATACATATATAGCAAAAAAACGTGAATGGGGGGGGTATGGAGACAAAAATTCAAGCTATCATTTTATGTATCTAGTCTTATTTGCATCCAAGTTCAATTACCTAGCTCTAAGGGCAGTAACAAGAGTAGGTTTGGTGGTGATTTGATGTGTATTTACTATTAGTAAATACGTATAAAAGCTAGGTATGATACGAGTATAAATACTCTAGGTATACGTATAGAAATTTTGTGAAAAATGGAATGAGGATTCAAATATAGCTATCTTTTGTGAATACACATATATGGTTTTATGTATTTAAGTCTTTAAAAGTGATTAAATACATTACTTATACAATATATGTATAAACATTATATGTCTTAAGTATTTATGTCAAATAACGTTACGTATAGTTATCGTTTTGAAAACTTAAGTTAGTAGTTTCAAAATACACATATAACTTGTTGTTATTAATATAAAATGAGGTATTAAAACATTCTTTAATCATGTTAAATATGTATATATACATATATATACACAAACGTATAATTATCATATATTGTATAGTTCGTGATATCATCGGTCAAACTAGACGGTCAAACGTTGTGTAAAACTCTTTTCGGAAATATAAGTCTCGACAATTTGGATTGCTTATCATGTTGGCAAGGTTTAATTTATGTAAATATTAATCTTATAAGTATAGAATGATCGAAAAAGTGCGGGTCGTTACAAATACCTATATGTATATTATAGGTAAAAGCTTGCTCGGTTGCGTTTGGTGGCGACTTTACATACATGACTTGTGCATGCATCTCGAGGTGAGTGGAATAATTATGCGTGTACGTATATAATGTATTTATTTGTGTGATATGAATGTGGAATTGTCACGGTGTTCAAGACACCACATTCTAAGTAACGAGTAGCATTGTCGCGGTGCTCAAGACACTACTCATTGTTTGATTGACATGTGGTATTGTCGCGGTGTTCAAGACATCACATTGTCATGGGAGTGGAATTGTCGCGGTGTTCAAGACACCACTCATTGTTTTGATTGACATGTGGAATCGTCGCGGTGTTCAAGACGCCACATTGTCATGGGGGTGAGTTAGTCGCGGTGTTCAAGACATCACCCGGGGGATTAGTGATTACGCGGTGTTTAAGTAACACTAATGGATGTTATGAACTCCGATGGTCTTTCAAGTACCGTTCCCTTGTACGATTGGTTAACCATGGTTGAGTGAATTTGTATTTAGCATATTAAATTGTGAACTATATGCTATTGTTGTTGCTAGCTTCTTGTGAATTGTGGATAGTAGTTTATGCATGATGTTTGCATGGCTGTCGAATTGCTAGCTTGTATGCGGTATTGTGTAAGTGTTTGCAAGTAAGTAGATTATATATGTATATGTATAATTATTGCATTCACTAAGCGTTAGCTTACCCCTTTCGTTGTTTACCTTTTTACAGGTATTGTGATTGTGAAGCTAGCTAGTTGATAGACTAGTTGCGTAGTAGCGCTTGGGCTCTATGGGGTAGCTTTCGGATATGGATGTGGATTGGGGATTTTGTAGATCCTCGGGATTATGCTCTTGGTATCGGGTTGGGCTATTGTGTCTTAACCGTGGTGTTGTATAAATGTTTCGAGGTCGCATCGTTTGGTTGTGTCGAGTCAAACCTTGTATGTGAAATACATTCTCGTAAGGATGTATGGTGTCATTGTAAACCAAGAGTCGAGATAAAATGTTTAACGTGTTATTATGATAAATTGTATATGGATAACTATTTCGAAATGGTTTGTATACTTGGGTGATATTGGGACCTAACAAAAAAAAAAAAAAAAAGTACTCCGTTTTTGGTTAAACGGTTTGGGGTTGTTTCAAATTTATAAAGTAAAGCTATAATAAATATAAATAAATAAATAAATAAAAACTTTTGTGTAATGAGCAGTGTTGTAAAAGTCGGGCTGATGCGTCGTTTTTTTGGGTTCTCCGTCCCGTTTTTTCTGAAAACGACTCAAAAGACGGTCAAAGATAAAATTTCGGCCAAATGCTGTCAAAGACGGTGAAAGTTGGTCAAAAACGGTCAAAATCAGTCAAATTTTCGTCTAGATGTTATATGTTTTAAAATTAGGGTTTGTTTTCATTTTTTGGGTCGCTCTTTTCTCTGTGTCCTTACTAATTATGTACTCGGTAACATTAATTGAGTTTGTAGTTTGATTGTATTTAAATTCAAGTTCCTATGTAAGATATTTATGGTACAGAATCAACTATTTTATACATATATAAATATATATTTTAGATATTATTAATAAAGTCAACATTAGTCAACGACCGATGCGTCCCCGACTCGGCCGATGCGTCCTTTTTAGGTCTCGACCGATGCGTCCCCGACTCGCGACTCTTACAACCTTGGTAATGAGAGTAGAAAAGTTAAGGGATTGTTGACTTTTTTCAACAAGCTCTCCAAAACCTTCAAATACAAGATTTAAAGTTTTCTCGAATTTATAAAATGACAGCCCTACGAGACAATATAACGTCCATTTTTAGAGAAAACTAGTTTAGGGGTTCGCGCGTTGCTGCAGTTTTAGTCTAAACATTTGTCACTACATACACTGAATACGTTTACTACTACTTACAGTACGTTATATACATAGTTATTTTTGTATCCGTTCAAAAGAAGATCTCGAGATTGTTGCATATTAGTGCTGCATCTAAAGTCCAACTTGGTCTCTGTGTATTTGAAGTTTTCACTCGTTTGTGAAAATTCATTATACTGAGATTGTTCTCTTTTAGGAAGAAAAAAAAATACAGTCTGATTTTTCTCTTATTTACCACTGTCTTCTCTCATCCTTTTCTCCATTTTTTAAAACCTGTAAATAATAAAATACGAAGTATATATATACATATTGTCATCATCTCCGTCGTCTATTTAAGGGATCTGGTTTTCAAAATCTTCATCATCCATTTGATCACCACAATACACCAAAAGCCTACCGAAGAAACAACAAAACAGTACATCTTTGCATCTTTAGATCTCTTTTTCTTTTGTGTGTATTTATTATATATGTGTTATAATAATATTTTCCCAATCATTTTTTCAGATCTGATTGTTTTAGATTTCTTTTTTTTGTGCATTTATTATTTTTGTATTATAATTATATTTTTCCTTTTTTAACGATGTTATTTTTATATAGTGGTGTTCATAAGATGGTGATTTAAAAAAAAATACAGTGGCCTTGCTACAGTAATTGCTACAGTGTTTTGCTACAGTGTAACATTATTTTTGGCTAGGTGGCGAGATATGATTGGTACCCATTGTCCATATTTAGTATATTCGCGCTTCGCCGCTGGATGATTTCAATCTTTATTTTAAACTATAATAATCCTATGTGGAGTATATAGTTTATGTGGGTATGTTTAAGTTAATCTATATAGTCTAATAAACCTCTAAAATGATGACATCATCACTAAGTTAAATTACCCTTTACTTTTCATAATGATGATATCATAATTATATATTAATTTAATTAAAAAATAATACAAAATCTTTTATAAAAGGAAATATTAATCTCTCATAAATTGTAATTTTATTTTTCTAAAAAAAATTAAAAGACATTTATTATTATTAATTATTATTGTTAAAAATATAAATATATATATATATATATATATATTCAACTTTGAGCGAAATTTATGTTTTTAAAATCAACGACAAGTATCTTAGTCTAATCCGTGGCTCCACGGGGCAATAAAGTAATGACTTTAACATTTACATTCATTTAATACCTAAAATATATCATTAAACTATTTCGTTTAAACAAACCCGTGTTTCCACGGGTTATTTCCCTAGTTAAATATATAAAGGAAATCCCTTCTATGGTGTACAATTATCAATTTTGAAAATAAAAATAAAAAAAATAAAAAAGTTCTATACGGAATTAGGGAGTAAAATTCTTTTAGGTCCTCAAGTCTTAAAGATTTGGCCCATGTGAGATCATCTTCCTGTGTATTAAAAAATAAAAAATAAAATAAAATTAATGCGAACATTAAAACGGTCAATAGGATATGTATGTACTACGTATTACATAATATAAAACCAAACCTTTCCCATATACTTTTTGGGTCTTAAATTCGCACATCACAAAAGTTTTGTTATATTTCATCAAAATATTTTTGCACCATTTTAATTTTTTTTAACAGTGTATAAAAAAAACTTGGCTGGTATAAAAATCAATTCCTATGATCTTTTACATTATAATTTGTACCGTATGTCCGTATCTATATGTATATTTATATGGTCTTCAAGAATATTACGTAAAAATTTACAATTGTTAAAAACAAATTTCTTAGTTAGAGGGTCAGGATGGATCGTTATGAGTAAAAAGAAGTAAGAAAAGAGGGAAAGTGTCTTTGTAGCATTTTATAGGTAAATTATATTTATATATATATATATATATCCCCTTCACCGATCTCGATCTCTCTCTCTCTCTCTCTCTCTCTCTCTCTCTCTCTCTCTCTTCTTCTTCTTCTATTTATTTATTTATTTATTTTGTTTTTTAACGCAGGACAACCATCATCATCATTACCACCATGATCGTGGCTACCATCACTAACGCGCACAGCGCGGCGCCGTAAACCGTCTTAGTTCTGTCACGTATTCGACGGCGGTGGTGCCCGGAATTTAACCGTTGATGACTCTTAGCCATCATCATGATCATCCGTTGTCATCTTCGTCGGTTATAGATCCATCGGTTATAGATCCGTCATCCACATCATCCATCATCAGCATCCACCGTCATCTTTATGGTTCATCATTTAAAGCCCGTCGTTGCTCATATCTGAGAATATACTCTGATAAATTTATCCTTCGATCTATAACTTATTTTTTCGTCATTTTTCAGACGTTGTCGGTGATGGTGGTGACCTTCTTGTTTGTAGTCTGGCGGTGGCCGTGTCGGCTTGCAGAAGCTCCACGACGGCGGTTGCAGAGGACTGATGAGTTTCAGGTTTTTTATTTTTTTTTATTTTTTATTTTTTAAATTTAGAAAGTTGTCAATTTTGGTGTATGAGCTTGTTTATCCGATTTGTTTCAATTCTTTTAAGGGTGTAAAAAGACAAAAATACCCTTGCCCGTTACTGTTACACTCTAGCTACTGTTATACTGTAGCAATGGTGGTGATGTGGCGGAACGTGATTGGGAGTCGTTGTCCATATTTAGTAGTCTGGCGGTGGCCGTGTCGGCTTGCAGAAGCTCCACGACGGCGGTTGCAGAGGACTGATGAGTTTCAGGTTTTTTTTTTTTTTTTTTTTAAATTTAGAAAGTTGTCAATTTTGGTGTATGAGCTTGTTTATCCGATTTGTTTCAATTCTTTTAAGGGTGTAAAAAGACAAAAATACCCTTGCCCGTTACTGTTACACTATAGCTGCTGTTATACTGTAGCAATGGTGGTGATGTGGTGGAACGTGATTGGGAGTCGTTTGTGTATAGTATAGTATAATATATAATATAATAATAATAATATAATAATATTGTTCCTCTCAACCTCGTTAGATGTGCCTAACGACATTTTAGCCGGAAAATTCAATTTCCCATCATCTATTACCACTTTTTCCGATCTATCTTCTTCTTAAACTTAATCAATGATTATGAGTTCCACTCATCCTTTCAAATCTTCCTATCCGAACTCAATTCCGCTCAACCAAGGATTCTCAAAACAATCTTTTAACAAACAAAGTTTGATTGTTTCACCAAAACGAGCTAATCAACCATCTTTCTCCAGAAAATCCACTATCTTTATTGGTGATATTCCAAAAACTTCAACTTAGCCTCTATTAACAACGCTTTTAAGGTGTTCAGACCTATTAAAGGCTTTGCCTGGAAACGGGGAAGAACCTTCGTCTCTACATATTTTGAATTTATGATATATATGGTTATGTATATTTCGTTATACATAAAAGAATTTTGACGAGGCTCCAAAGAAGAATGTTTGTGCATGTACTATAGTTTGTTCAGATATATTGTGATATGCATCACTGATTTGGTTTTAACCCTCATCTTTTAGGTTCATGTGTATTCTAAGGGGGTGTTTGACTTAGCGATTTGAGGTTGATTTTTGAATTATCGCGTTTAGAAATCGCAATTAATTTATATCTAGTGTTTGGAAGCTAAATAAAAAAACGTGAATTTTTTACGTTATGTTGGCTACAAAACGTGAAAACCAAAAAGTATGGGAAGTGTTACTGCACCCAAAACGCATTTTTTATTGAAAATTGGAGTCACTTTATTGACCAATATGCCCTTATAAATAATTAAAACCCTTTGTATCTACGTATAAACCTTAACACTATTACTGCAAACTGCAGCTACCAACCCTTGCAAGTTTTTTTTTTCTCTCATAATTCGGGGGTGTTTGTATTAGCGTTTAGAAAAATGATTATGCGTTTTACATAATTAGAATCAGATAATCAGCTATATCAAATCGTGATTTAAATTTTTAGTGTTTGGATTTGATTATGATATTTGATATCGTGATAATCTGATAATCAATTTAAGAGTGTTTGGAAATATTAGAGTTTTTGATAACTTAACGTGTAAAATTACGAAAAAGGATATTCATTTTATATAACAACAGTTGGAAGAAATATAGGCCGTACAATTTTAATTTAATACATATTCATCATTTAAATTAATCAAAATCACTCGACTGCAGTGAGAATAAGATTTTAAGTTGCATATTAATTCATTAGATGTTCATATATTCAGCTAAAAAGCTTCACAAATATATCATATGAACATTTTTAGTTAACAAAAAGTCTGACAAATGTATAATGGAGTTTTAAATTTACATTGTTTTCACTAGATATCTATGGAATATTTTAATTGATACATATAGGTAGTGACGTTACGTCAAGGTAATAAAGCAAATAAGAGAGGGGTTTGAAGTTTTATAAGGAGGTTATTGTGGTAAAATTAAGTGTCTGGATTTCTTTGGATAATCACGTTTTTCAAACAGTATCACCTCCCTTGCTTTTGCATTTCTGCGTTTTGGACGTAAGAAAACGTAAATAATTGATTTTAATTATTTATTATCCAAACACAAAATATAGATTATTTACGATTTCTAAACATGATAATCAAATAATCTATCTCTAAAGGCTAAAACAAACACTCCCTTCATATTGTATCGAATCGAATGGAATATGGAATTTTGTACATTAAACCTTAATAATAGTGAGTAGTGCTCAAATTTATTTGTATGCCATTACCAACATATATTCACAAGTCCTCAATTTTTATTTGTTACAAACAGTATTTTAATATCTTTAACATATACGGAGTATTTGATAAAAGTTTCTAAGATTTATAAAAAAAATTGTATTACTATAACATATTAAAGTAATGGACTTTTAATTTAAAAAGAATGTCCATTTTGGTAATTTACATGTTAAGTTATCAAATAAGTTGATTTTTCCAAACACTCAGAAAATTGATTATCTGATTATTGCGATATTCAACGGCATAATCAAATCCAAACACCATTAACTAAAACGCGTTTTGATACAGGTGATTATTTGATTATGATTCTTCAAAACGCATAATCATTTTTCAAAACGCAAATCCAAACACCCCCTAATTAGAAAGTGGATGATGATGATGATGATGATGATGAAAAGACCATAATACCCATCATTTGTTTCATTTAACTTGTGAGAACTAACGATCAGTTAACTCTGGGACCATTCGTATACAATGTTAAAAATTTGGGGGTAAACATTATCAATTTAAACTTTAGGTCCTATCTTGATTTTTGATACAAAGCTTGGGGACCAACTATGATATTTGTTTTCCCATATTTGCTATGAACAGAGCAAAGTTTTATGGTAGGTTTCTAACGGCCAGATATGCAAAATCCGATTTGAATGTTGGTGATCTTAAGAATAATAAGGTTTCAAAAAAGTCCGACAAGGTTGTTTTGGGAATCACGTTAACGGTTGAGCAAGATATCAAAGGATGAATGAAAAAAGCTGCTTTGATCATAGATAAAGAACCCATTCATACCGAAAATTTGTTTAATTGGCTAAGGAGCCGTGATATTTCATTAATTATGTGGCAACGTGGGGCACCTATGGCTATATAGTTGAATGCAGATATGATGAAAGCTTCAGAAGGTTGACTATGGGTCCCACTTTAAGTAAATTGGAGTTCCTATTGGTTCAACCTATGAAAAACGTTCTCTTAAATTTTCAAGATTTGCTCGTCTTGAAGTTAAAGGTTGTCCGATTGAGTGTTCTTCAATTCGTTGAATCTCATTGTGGGTGAATCTGGTGGTCAGGTGACTCATGTCGACTCAAAATCGTCCCAATTGAAGAATGCAAAATTTTTGCTTGTTTTGGCCGAATTCAATGACCCAGCTCCCATTCAGCAATATGTTATTGTTAATTTATCACAAACGGAATCATGTAAAATTTGGGTTCAAGAATGCTAAGAGTCGGCGATTATTAAAGATATATCCGATTGAATCAATCGATAAATACAATCTTCTTATACAAGGATTCACGAGCCCTAAACCTCTGTCGAATGATAAAAGGGGCGACGTTGAAGGAGGTGGAATTCAGTGTTTTGCATAACCGGAAGTAGCCTATTCTCCGGTTGGAAGATGCAAGTCTGGTGCAGATATCGAGGAAGGGGAGAAAGCCGTTGATGAATCTACTAAAGGTTCATTGGGTACCAAAGACTTATTCCTTACTAGGGGTGTTCATCGGTTCGCTTTTTGGTTTGTTCGGTTTATTTGGTTTGGTTTATTCGGTTTTGAATATTTTTTGGACAAAATCGAACCGAAAACTGAATTCAAAGTTAAGACCGAACCGAACCGAAAACCGAATTCGGATTCGATTGAAACCGAATATTATGAAAAAACTGAGAACGATAGTAGTTTTCGGTTTGTGGCGTTACTGATGTCTTAGTTATTTATATCCTTAAACAATGATGTACTATAAAATAATCAAGAATTCGATGATTTATTAATAGTTACAGCTTAATTGTGACGTTTACTGCTTGTCTTATTTAGAAGAAGAACATAATAATTTGAGTAACATAAGTATAATTTGAGCTAAAAAACATATAGATGAGAACATATTTTATTGATTGAATCCTAAATTATAATGACATTAAAACATTAATATAAAAATTAAATATATAAAAAATTTTGAATTCGGTTTTCGGTTAAACCGAATTTGGAATTTTCAAAACCGAAAACCAAATTTAAATTCTGTTTCAGTTTGACTCGATCTAAAAACCGTTTTTCAAATTCGGGAATTCAGTTTAGTTTTCGGGTTAAACGGTTTCAAATCAAATATTGACCACTCCTATTCCTTACATATTTTTCTTCCAAAATTGGCAATGGGACAAGAAGTGATTTACACCTTTCATTAGAAAAGGTAGATACAGCTTTGGCATAAGAAAAAAGCAAACTCAGTAAGCTCAAAATCACAATATTCCTTTTCCTAATTTAGATAATGTTGATCATGTGAATAATGTCATTGATTTGGATATTGATTCTTGTTCCCAAAATACAATGGTTGACTTAGGAGAAACAAACTTCCCTTATTTGTCTGCTAATATTCGAAATTCTATCCCAAATAAAAAAGCATCATCCTCCTGTAACCAAACTGGACAAAAGTCAAAGAACAAGTTTTCTTCCATTCATCAAAATTCCAATTCCAATTTATGTGGTGAGAAAGTTTTTAATAAGGTTTGTGGTGATATTCGTAAAAGGGGTGTTGGTATTAAAATAGTTAATGAAGTTGATGCTAATGCAACTAAGGTTAAGCTTGTAGTTACAAATAATGTAACAGAACGGTCTATTAAATCTCCTATTTTCGATACCGTGAGTGAAATTCAATATAAAAAGAATCAAGAAACTGAAGCTAACTCAGATAATGTATTTGGTGGTGAAACTTCGGTGAAACAGAATTATGATAACGAGTCTTTCAAACATGAACTTTTAAAATTTGGTCGTGTTATGGATAAATTGGCAGCATAAGAGTCAGGGGCGGATCCAGGATTTGCAGTCACTGGTGTCACCGGTTAAAACTCAAAAAAATTTCTACTAGATGTTTTATTTCAATGGTGTCACTCATACAAAATTTACACTATCCACTGGTATCACTAGTTAAAAACCCCAAAATTTTTCCACTACATCGCGTATTTCAGTGGTGTCCCGTGCCACCACACTCAACACACTAGGTCCGCCCCTGATAAGAGTTGCCATAAAAATTACCGAAAGCATGAGGTTAGCCGTAGAAAAATCGTGTGTACTTTTAACTATTCAGATTAACGCAGCGGATAGTTAAAATAATAATCTTTTATTATTTTATAAAACATTCACATAATTAAATAATCATTTAATTAATAAAACATGCACACGATTAATCAATCCCATTAGATCCAATTACACCACTAATAATTTTCAAGAAAATAAAATCACAAAGTGAGTAAAATGATATACCTTTCTGAATTGATGTCCACGAGTAGGTTGAAACGAACGACCTTGTTGGAGAGAAACCTATGACCAAACGTATGATTATCTCTTTGGATAGTCCACTACACTTTCAATCAACGTCAATGGATGCTAGTCCAAATCAAAGTAACTTATTAATATAATCAAATTATATTAATAATTAATAATATAAATAATAATACTCCATATATCGTTTTCTTAGATTTTCGAAAAAAACAAAAGGACTTGGGTTGTTTTCTTTTCGTAATGCAACAACAGCCATGTGTAGGGTTTATTTATTTTTCTTGTCTTGTAACTCAACTCCATGCTCAAAACAAACGTCATGTCCTTTTTTGTATCCGATAAGAAAAATAAAGAAGTTTTTGGGGTTTATTTTTCTTTTGTGTCTAAAATCACTCCCACACGCCAACAACAAACATATTTAATATATGTGTGTTAAATATAAGTAACCGGCTTAATATACACGTTTTTGAAACAAGATTCGGAATATATATTTATATAATAATCATGATACGTTAACACATATTTTATACTTGGTCAACAAGTATACTATCTTTTACATAATTAAATTTTCAATTTAATCATAACCAACTAATTAATATTAATTAATCTGTCAATTAATTAATCAATTAATTCATAAATAGATATTTTAATTTATTTTGTTACTTGGATAATATATATATATATATATATATATATATATATATATATATATATATATATATATATATATATATTACATTTGACGTCTAGGTGTATATATGTGTGACCCCAAAGGCTCAAATGAATTTAGCCATATAGTTATATGTTGTACATTGCACATTAATCCAACAGACTCCCACTCGTGCATGGTACAACATCAAGTAACTATATAAACAATGGGTACCGTCTAGCAACATGTCATTGTAACTAAATTCACGCAAGAGTAGTTTCTCGGAACTGCTTATAGTAAGTGTTAAATGTCATTCGTCCCTTTGTTTCAGATACTTTAGTTAAACTTGAGATATATGGATCATTAGTCATTCTCATTTGTTTAACAATTTTATTTCTCGATCTTAGAACTGAATTAGATCACCAAATTAATTGAGTATCATCTTAATTACATTTGGGTGCGGCCACACAAATATCTTATTCACTCATCGAGGAGCTCAAAAGTATCTAACTCCAAACATTTTGGAGGAACAAATCCTATATTGCATACACGTGTCTGTCACGAGCTTTACATTATACCCAATGATGGCCTTTATTACAGCCTTATTCAGGACATCGTTTAACCATATCAAAGTACAATGATCTACACATCGAGACTTGCGTGTATCTCAAGTCTAAGGACATAAAGACATAATCACTAAAAGATTCACTACTGACTGCGATCCATGTAGTGACATCTCAGTTGGGTCATTCCAATATCCATCATCAATGAATACATATGAATTTTGGCCTCTACAAGTTAACTATTTATCATCAATAAATATAACCAAAATTTCATATTAATCTTAATTCATGTTATTCCCATAACATGATCGATTATGGAGATTTTGAATAATCAACAATTTTCATGGATTAAACATGTTAATATAGAACACAGTGATATCAATGAAAACGATCATACCAACTGTATATCAATTCATTAAGATAAAACTGCTCAATGTTACAAAAAATATCCAAATACTAAATTACAAATGAAAAAGACCAGTAGCATAACGAAGTCCAATACTATGCGTGATAATCATGCTTGTTGTGTATCATGGGCTTCGTGAACGGGTCAGCCACATTATCATCTATATGAACCTTAAGAATACTAATGTCATTCTTCTTAATGACTTCATGAATGTCGTCAAACTTTCGAAGAATGTGTCGGATACCTTTATGTAAATGTGATTCGTTCGCTTGTATAATAACACTCGAACTAGCACAGTACATTATTATAGGAGATGTATTGTTGGATACTCCTTCGAGTTTACAAACAAAACTTCCTAATCCGAACAGCTTCCCGAGCAGCTTCTCAGGCAACAATGTATTTTGCTTATGTTGTAGATTGTTAAACCGTGATCGGTCATGAACTCTTCCAATCAACCGTCTTGTCCATCATGACAAAAACACAACCTGACTGGGATCGAGAATCATCTCGATCAATTTGAAAACTAGCATTTGTATAATAGTTAATACTCAGCTCTTTTTTTCAAACTACCGTAAACCAAGACATCTTGCAAATTTGGAATGTCATTTCCAATAAATAGTATGTCATCAACATACAAGATCCGAAAGACTACTTTTCTCCCACTAGCTCTAATGTAAACACAGGGCTCATCTCGGTTTTGAGAAAAATTAAACTCTTTCATTTTCTCATCAAACTTAAGATTCCAGCTCCTGGATGCTTGCTTTAATCCATAAATGGATTTTAGAAGCTTGCATACTTTATTAGGATGCTTAGGATTCACAAACCCTTGCGGCTGAACCATACGTCCTCGCTTAGGTTGCCATTTAGGAAAGCGGTATTGACATCCATTTGCCATATTTCATAATCATGAAAAGCAGCTATGGCAATAAGTATCCTAATTCATTTAATGCTCGCGACTAGTGAAAAAGTTTCCTCATAATCAATTCCTTGAGTCTGAGTATAACCTTTTGACACCAACCGAGCCTTAAAAGTGTTCACGTTATCGTCCCTTTCAGCCTTCTTCTTGAAGACAAATTTACAACCCACTGTCTTACAATTGGGTGGAAGATCAATAAAGTCCCATACTTGATTATCTTTCATGGACTGCATCTTTGCATTCATAGCATCTCGCCATTTACCAGATTCTGAATCTGATATGGCCTTATCGTAGCTAGAGGGTTCATCATAATCTCCTAGTTGAGGTTTATCTGAATTAATCTAAAGATTAAGCCTCTCATGTTGATGAGGAGTTCTATTAGATCTACGAAGTACATGTGCAACACGTTCTGGCTCACCAACAGTGTGTTCAGCTTCAACGTGCGGTTGGCTAGTGCCTTTATAAGGTGTGTTACTTTGTGATTCTTGAATTTCTTCAAGATCTACCTTACTCCCAATGACTTGTAAGAGAAGATCTCTTTTCAGGAATTCAGCAAACCGATCAGTAAACACTTTGTTTTCAGCTTGGTAGTAAAAGTAGTAACCCATTTTTTCCTTTGGGTATCCCACAAAGTGACATTTGATACCTCTGGGTTATAACTTGTTTGAAGTGTCACGTTTCACATAAGCTTCACAACCCCAGACTTTCAAATAAGACAACTTAGGACTCTTCCCATACCATAACTCATATGGTGTATTTCCTACCTTCTTGGTTGGAACCATATTGAGTATGCGTGCAACAGACTCTAATGCATAACCCCAAAAGACATTGGTAGAGTAGTTAGAATCATCATAGATCGAACCATATCAAGTAAAGTTCGATTCTCCGCTCAGACACACCATTTTGTGAGGGTGTGTAAGATGGAGTGGATTGTGAGACAATCCCACAATTCATATGGTCCAAAACCTCTTGACTCGTATACTCACTTCCTCCATTAGAGCGAAGTGATTTAATGATCTTTCCAAGCTGATTATCTACTTCATTTTGGAAGACTTTTGAATGTTTTAAAAACTTCATGTTTATGTTTCAGCAAGTAAACATAACCATATGTGCTATAACCATTAGTTAATGTAATGAAGTAAGATTCATCATTCTAGACATTGTTCTAAAAGGGCCACATACATCAGTATGTATTAGTCCTAAAAGATCTTTAGCTCTTTCACCTAAATCACATAAAGGAGTCTTTGTCATTTTTCATATAAATATTACTCGCATACATCAAATGACTCATAGCCAGTTGATTCCAAAAGTCCATTTGATTGGAGTTTTGAAGTGCGTTGTTTATTTATATGACCAAGACAACAATGTCATTGATAGCTCTTATTCAAGTCTTGCTTGAATTATTTGGCGGTACAAGTATACATAGAATTCTCATTTAAAATCACACCACGCATATCAATTTCAAAAATACCATCACGTAGATAGGTATTAAAATAAAAAATATTATCCTTAGAAACTGAAACACAAAAGTGCGTAAATGAAAGTTCAAAACCAACGTCTTTCAAACTATGTAGCTCGTAATACTATGAGCGTAATGCCATTGTTCCAACAAAACAATGAGGTCACTTGGAAGAGTAAGCTTATAGGAATCAATATCTGTAGCAGATGCTCAATCCCCATTGCCAACTCGTAAATCCAGTGTGTCTTTCTTCAGTTTAATACTTCTTCTCATTCCCTTCACATTGTTATAGATGTGAAGGCCACAACCGGTAACAAAAGTCCAGGAATCACTAAAAGAAAATATATAACTGTATATGAATATATTTGATTGCTAGTCTCACCAGCCGTGCCATTTCTCATCTTAGATTAGAAGATAGGATAATTCCTTCTCCAATGGCCAACTTTTCCACAATGGAAACATTCAGTGTCTTTTGATAGGTTTTCCTTCTTGGAAGGTGTAATATTCTCCTTAGCAAATATTTGCCATTTTCCTTCCACAAAGTATTTGGCTTATTCTTTTTCACCCTACCACCCTTCTTCCTCAGCTCATCGAACAACATCCGATAAGCATTTTGCTGAATATCAACAATTTTCTCAGCGAGAATTGAGTAAGGCTTCTTAATTTTGTTCAACTTCCCTTCATATTTGATAAAAATTCTCTTATTGCGGTTCTAGTCTAGGAAGTTAAAACAATTGAGTTTATCCTTCTCCAACAAAGAAGGAAGTGTGTTTTGGTTTACGTTTTGATTGTTTGACATCTACAACATATATAAGATTCAATATAGTATTTTCGATATTGAGCTTTAAAAAATTAACTACCCAAGTTTTTATTCATTTTGTTAAAAAAAAATAATTAATTTACGAAAGCCTAAGATCCACATAGAGGTTCCATAGCCACATCTGTTGATCAGCTAGCAGTTATGGAGTCTATTGGTAGGTAGCGGGTACCAATTGCATTACAAGTGCAACTCTTAGATCTTTATGGGACCTAGAGATATGTGTAGTTCAACAAACCACTATTATCTACTAGCATGTTTGTCCCATCTTTGCCCCGAACTCAGGTCTCATCGTGAATACGATTAAGTCGTCCAATTTGGAAACAATGGAAATTCACGCTAGTCTCACTAGATCTAAAAATCCACCTCGTGGCTATAATTCAGCCTAGTCTCACTAGATCAGAAAAATAACGAGGATTGTTTGCAAGCTCATTAGATGCCATGACCTAAATTTGATGGGTATTTTTTAAAAAGTTTGTGTCAACGAATAATGCATGCACACAAAATTCGTGACACTATTTGTTAAAAATCATTTTAACTAATTATATATGTCAGCCGTGTTTATGTGTCTAGTTTGTTATTTAGTTTTCAGCATGAAAAAATAACAAATACACAGACGTGTATCTTTTTAAAACAACTTTAAAAGAATTCGGTCATATATAATTTGAGTTTCAAAATCATTTACTTTAAACTCGTTAGAGTTTAAAATTTTTAAAATCATCAATTTTAATCTCTGAAACTCTTTACCGGTTTTATTTAATGTTTTCATCAAAAACATTTTGCATATATCACAATCAACAATTATATATAAATGCATAAAATAAAACACAATCATGCATCACACACATACATAGCCTAGCCCAAAAATCGTATGCTTGATCCCATGAGCCGACATGGGATCAAGAGGTCAAACTAAGGACAATACATAGCTCCCACTTGATTCAAGATTCAAGTGAAAAATTGTCGACCGCCATCGTTGTTAACTTGATCCATGCGCCGTTTTCTAAACCAAAATCTTTGAGTTGTATCTTTATCTTCAATCTTCATCTTGTTACATTCATTTAAAATTGAAAAATACAACTAAACTAGTACTTTTACAAATTAAAATAAACTTAAATACAATACTATGAAATTGAAAATAAACAAAATACAACTTTGGCTTCTATGGCCTCCAATTAAATCCAAAAACAACATGGCATAAAATTGCCGTAACCAATAAACACAACAATCATACAATGGTCGGGGCATTATGGGCTATGTATGCAATCACAATTTAATAACAACATTATTAAACCTATATATGGCTTGTCCATAGTTACAATGCATGTGTATAACCATGGAACAAAATAAATATTAAATAACCAACAATTATCCAAGCCATAACTATTAAATTCAAAATTTAAACAGTGAATCTCTTCAGATCTTATTTGTGCGTCATAAGGTAATCAACAAAGTTGACTTTCAAAACCATAAAGGTTTTGACTTTTACCAATTCACCACAAAGCTAGATCTAAGAAAATCACGCGACAATTAAGACGATGTAAAAGCGACTCTGTGATGACCCGGAAATTTCTGACTAAATTTAAACTTAATCTTTATATGATTTAATGTTTCCGACACGATAGGAAAAGTCTGTAAAGTTGAATCTCAAAAATTTAAACTATTTAAATACCCTTCGATTGTTTTCAACGATTCGCGAATAATTATATGTAAATAGATACATATATATACTATAACTTGAAAACGTAACAAAGTGTTATGAAAACGATACTGTGCATTTACCTTATTGGTTTGATTATCTGATTGATATATTTAACTATGGAGTTAAAAGATTATGCCAAATGATTGAATTAAAAGATATTTATTGAGTCCCGTAAAGATTATGATATTATTATGATAACATTTGCATTAATGATAAAATGCACTTCGTAGAACCTGTAGAAATTATGGTTCGTATGATTTAAACGCTTGAAAAAGAATAATATTCTATCTGTTGGAATTCACGCAAGGCCCCGAGCATACCTGGGAACGTGAAGACCAAATAAAACGTAAATATCCTCGTCTATGTACGAACAACGTCGATTGATGGCAACAACTAAATTTCGGGACGAAATTTCTTTTAACGGGTAGGTACTATAACAACCCGGAAATTCCCGACAAAATTTAAACCAAATCTTTACATGATTTCATTTAACTTAGACTGTTTCCAACGATTCACGAACAAACGATTATAAAAAGATATGTAAATATATATATGTTTGTATATATACATTATTGACAACCATTATTATTATTATCAAGTATTTATGTAATTATTATTAAAAATTATTAATAACATTAATGTTATTAGTTTTATCATTTTTAAGATTATTATAAATATCATTATTATTATTAATACAACTTATTATTAATAATAATAATGATTATTATCATTATTATAAATTATAATTAAAATTATCATTTTTATTATTATTGTCATTACTAACATTGTTATCATTACTAATATTATTATTATTATTAATTATTAATATTATTTAAATAAAAATACAGATAATGAAATTAAGTGTTAGGTAATCCACTTTTATTTTTTTTTATTTTCTTTTAATCATGATCTAGTTTTTTTTTTTAGAATTTTATATATATATCGTGAATTTTTTTTAAACTAATCTGCTTTTGATTTTTTTTAAAGATCGTGATCTGGTCCATATCTGTTTTATTTTTTAATTAATCACAAGATCTGATTTTAATTTATCTATTAATCGTGATCGGCATTTATTTATTTATTATCTGCTATTTATTTTTTTATCCCACGATCCAGTTTTATTTATTTATTTATATCTGATTATTTTTTTTAATCTCCTACTCGTTATAACCTTGTCTCTATTAAGTTCCATGGCTATAAATGAATTCATTCCAGTTAAGTGATATACAATACATATTTACAATATCAATTTCAATTGCAAAATTAATCGATTTTTTTTCTCTGTTCTTGGTCCATTATTACAAAAGCTCGATTTCGTGTTATTTTTCAAAATCCATAAATGTAGAGTTGTTAGTAATCCCCTGAATAATCTTTCTGCAAAAATTCATAATCCAATTCCTCAAATCAAGTTGTAATTGTGGAGTCAAAGTTTCTATTTTTAAAAGTCAAATGTTGTTCTTCGATCAAATTCGAATTCGTTTGAGTGTTTCAAGTTCAATTAAGGATTTAGAAAGATTCTAGGATATATTTGAAACCTAATTCGTGTTGTAAGTATTATCTAAAATGATCTTTAGTTCAAAAATCAATATTTTTTTGTGTTTTTTTGGTCGCTACTGCAGTAGCAGTGATATTCATTTTTTTCTCTTCTTTTTCGTTTTCCTTTTATACAAACATCTGATTTTGATTATTTATTATTGTTTTAAAATATCAAAAATCATTTTTGGGAACCATTTAAACTGTCTCTGGTCGAATGGAATTATGGAGAAGAAGAAGGAAGAAACATACAGACGAGTTATATATATAAATATATATATATATATATATATATATATATATATATATATATATATATATATATAAAGACAGATTAAATCAGAAAAATAGGAATGGAGGAGTGGTATAGAGGGTTATCGGGTTAGCGAGAGGTAGCGGGTTCGAGTCCCGTCTTAGACAATATTTTTTAGAAAAGGCTTGGAAGGTAGTCTTCAATTTATTATTATTATTATTGTTAATTGTTATTATTACTATTATATTTATTAATGTTATTATTAGATATTAGTATTATTATTGTTAGTATTCTTATAATTAAATATTAATATCATTTAGTATTATTATTATTATCACTAATATAATTAATATTGTTATCATTACTAGTATTATCATTTAGGTTATATTAGTAATACCATTTTGATTAAAACTATTACTTTAGTATTATTAACATTATTACTAAAATTATTATTATCATAATTATTATAGAGTATCATTATCAAAAAAAATTATTTTCATTATCGTATTATTGTAAAATAAGTATTTTTATTATTAAGAACTATTGTTATTATCATTTTCATTAAAAACTACTTATTATTATTATTATTATTATTATTATTATTATTATTATTATTATTATTTTTACTATTATTATTATTATTATTATTATTATTATTATTATTATTATTATTATTATTATTATTATTATTATTATTATTATTATTATTATTATTATTATTATTATTACAAAATTGTACAATTATTTATTCATTAACATTAATAATATTTTACCAAACAAATACCTATATATAGAATTTATATATATAAGTATATATAACAAGTGAAATAATATATATATATATATATATATATATATATATATATATATATATATATATATATATATACTTATTCGATTACAAGTATATGTGTTAATATATATATATATATATATACTTGATATAGGTTCGTGAATCCGAGGACAACTATGCACTTGTTCAGTGCCATCATACTCGTAAAATACGAAATACAATATCGTGAGTTTTCATAGCTCACTTTTTATATATATTTTTGGGCTGAGAATACATGCACAACTTTTATAACTGTTTTACATTTAGAAACAAGTACTCAAACTTTTATGCTATATACATGCTTTGTCATGCTAAATCCTTACCGTAATATCGTTAATTGCTGAGGTATAAGATGCAAACTTAGTTATTGTGAGTAGCGCTACTGAGAGTGACGTCTCTAGTCAGTTGACCGTTGGTCTTTGACTACATAATAATGATTCAACGACACGAATAACAAGTGTCACGGGGTAACTTTTGTTTAGTCGCGATATTACAAACTCAGCATTACTTTTAGATTGGTATTTCTATATCAATCAACACTTTATATTGATATTTATATATCAACTTTATTAAATCTTGTGGTCTAACACTATTATTGAAATCATTATTTATGATAAACCTATGAACTCACCAACTTTTTGGTTGACACTATTTAGCATGTTTATTCTCAGGTTCTACATAATGCTTCCGCTGTGTATTTGCTAATTGAAAGCAACATTTCAACGAGTCATTCATGGATAATTTGAAGGACTTGCATTTGCTAATTTGATGATGATTGCTTGCCATGCTTGGAGTCTTCATTACATATCATATCAATTAAAGATATTTAATGCGTTGTTCATTATATACAATGTAACATATTTATCTTCCGCTGCAAAACTCAATATAACGTCTCATTTAGAGTCGTTCTCGTTTATACAACTATGATTTGATGTAATTAGTCACAAATACCCCAGGTCCTATTTGGGGGTGTGACAGATTGGTATCAGAGCAGTACTGTTGTAGAGAACCAGGATTGCATTTTATGTGTGCCTTATACAATTAGGTACCTTAGCAATGTAGGACTACAACTTTCCTTGACTAGAGTGCCTTTAATTGTTGCCTTTAATTGTTAAATGCTACACTATACTTTAGGAACTTTACTTATCTTAGAATGCCGAACCAATCTAAGAACTCTGCTCACTTTCTTAAATACTATCCAATTACGCCACTACATTTAAATGCGGCACCAAGATTTCTGAAATTCTCGACATTCCTTTGTCATCTATCATAGTTTTGTGTATTACATATGTATTACATGAAATATTATTCATGAATTTTGAAACTCCTATATTTGTTATTATTCATACTTAAACGTATATAACTCCCTGTTATATCACGTACCTATATGCCTTATGCCTTTATGTATCGGTTTGCGAACCGGAAAATGTCATTGGGTTATTGAGAATCTCAAAGACATTATAATGTCATCACTACTCATATTCATTACTTTTAAATCTTTGATTTCTCGTTATTTTTTATCACTGAACTTTTTTTGACGGATGGCGTCTACAAAACTCTAGAATGGAAGGGTTTGGATTACCGATTTAAAGGATCCTATAGCTCAAGCCCCTAGACCTGAATAGGCCATTACGAATTGAAAATCTTTAATCAAAAGATTATCATATTACATACTTATCATCTAGACACGTCATACTGCCATTATTAGAGTATAGACACATCATATCTTATTATATCTTATCGTATCTATCCCAATAATCTTTGGCTAACACTTTTCCTAAATTTCCTCCGTAAATTACGGAAATCTTTTTGCTACATATACGTATTCAACACTAATCTCATATCAAACCCTAATTCAAATCACATAATATGGATTTCTCAACTGATTCCTCGAGCTCCAATGGCAGCGTAACCGGAACAAACGAACCAATCAGCCATCATCTATTTTGGATGAATTGGGGATGGGTTTGTAGTAAACTTAATCAATGGAGACAAGAAGAAGGTAATCCCTTCCATCAACCGAATTCACCTCTTGGTGAAGAACCTGAAGCACTTACCGGCGAACTCGTTCGAAACACTATTTTCACCCTCATTTTCCGGATATCCAGTCACGAATATATAATATCTAAAATTCTAGATCTTATTCATCCACTTGTCTGAACCGCCAATCATCCCGGAATAATAGAAGAAGTCAACGAGCTTCGCGCTCGAGTAGTGGCTCTGGAGAATATGGTGCGAAACCTACGAACACCAGCAGCATAACCAGTACCATCAGCATCACCACCAACATCACCAGCTTCACCAACGACAACATCCGCATTCCACGCCTCAACATCACACTCAGTACCTCAAACATCAACATCATACGCCCCATAGATACCAAGGAATATTAGTAATAATGAGTTAAGATGTATTGACTCATTCTTCCTGAAGAATTATATATGTATACTTTAAATATATATGGTTTGGAACAATAATAAATCGTTCGTACTAAGCTATTACGTGTGAAACTTAACTAGTATGTACTACTTGGTTATTTCATATCACTAATATGCTATGATGTACATCCTTCGTTAATGACTTAACAATCGTTAATCACCGCTTCAACACAATAAACTCCATTTCATAATAAACCAAGTGTATTATTCAAATACATGTTAGAATTTACACTTCTATTTTCGATGTACTCGAAACTTTCTAGAAAACATCATTAGTGCCTTATGAATTTCACAAGAATTCCACGAGTACCAACATCATATACCGAGGTATATCAAAAACAATGAACGATGAAGTATTGATTCATAACTTCATTAGCAAAATATTTCGCGACAATTATGAAATCTCTAAGGTTTTGGAGATTATTTATTCTCGTTTCAACAGCAAATCAAATGAGTTTAATATTATATTAACTCATTAAAACCATGATTACATCTGAAGAATACATATATGAACGTATATCTTCTCTTTTGTACAAACTGTTAATTGTGAAAATATTTTAACGGGTAGGTAAAACCCGAGAGATATTCATATCTCATATAAATATGTTACATTGTATATTCTTCCATTCTGATTCAGCAGTTGTTAACTATAATACTTATATTCAAATGATATATGTATACGTTCACTAAGGAACAACCATTTTCATACAAATTCAATTACATATTCTGATTTTGACATATCGGAATTTAAGTAAAGCTTTAGCAAGTGTCATCTTCCTAAAGATCACTACATTCATGAATTATATTCATTCGTATTCTATGATGAATTATCACATCAAATCACCGAAATTACCATTCCTTACTTTTGAAAATCACAACATTTCTTCATCAACCGTTAGATCCATTGATGGATGCATCATACGTTTAGACACTTCAAATTCAAAATTTTTGAAAACATCCTTTGAATCTTGACGATCACAATCAGGGTTTAATCATCTAAAAACGAAATTTCTTGAAACCATCTCGGATTGATAACCGATGATTCAAATATGGCTGCATTAAATGCAGAGGAAACATAAAAATTGTAGATGGTCTTAAGGGCCAACAGTTTGATAATAAAGAATGGTACGTTGGAAAAGCTCAAAAGAAAATTTGGAAATGAAAAACGGATTGAGCTAACCATGGAGGAGACCAAGGAAAAATACAAGGACCAAACCCTATATTCAAAGAATCCAGGTAATCCTGGATCCGATGAAATCTTTAGAGAATATCTTGCTCCGAAGTTATGTTAAAAGCTTGCAGAAAATTTTTCTTCATCAACTTTCGAACTTAGAAATTCCAAAATGTCGTTATAAATATCCTCTATATTTCTGAAGATATTTTCATAACGATTTTTTTCCGCAATTAATTATCTCTTTGCGATATCTTTAATACATCATAAAGGAAACTGTATTAGTTTCTATATTCTGTAAAATTCAAGTTTAAATTATAAATGTTTTGAAGAAGTGTTGGGAATTCAAGCATGAGTTAGTATAATATAATGACGTCAGGCCAACGTGATTATATTAAAGTAAGTCATGCTAAATTTTTAATGGAAGATGATGATTCATAGACTTTATAATCATCATTTGCCATGTTACACGACTCTTACATTCTACTTAACCTCTGAACATATCAAGAACATATATTCTTGATAGTTCTATCCTTAGTAAATCTGGTAATTTACCAAATCAAATCGTGATATTACGCTTAGAACAGTAGGTCCACTCGAAACTTCATACCTACAAATTCTGGACCATTACTCGCTTAACTTAGAGTCGAGAGGAGAATAAAAAGGCAAAGAACTCTGACATATAAGGGAAAATACAAAGCCCGATAACAACACAGAAATTACAAACCGTGTATATCAATGCGTATAGCAACATAAAGACACGGGATAATTAAAAACACTATATCCCCAAGAGCATAGTAGAAGTAAACAGATTCCTCTGACGGTAAAAGAAAAAGAAGAATGACTGCATATATGGTCAATATAATAACCAGGATCAGAACTGGATTAAGCATTTCCTTAATCTTTTGGAAGTTTGAATTGAAGAAGAAAGTATAGAAGTGGTGAAGATAATGAAATGGAAGAAGCTAATTTATAGCAAAATTTCAAACACAGCAATCGGGCAAATCACCACATTTAATCAAAGAAATCTCAAAATTTTGTAAATACCGGAGAATCAAATCTTATAGATTACTAAGATTTCCTTTAATCCTTCGAATTCCGGAAATCAATCGTGACTACGTCAAAAGTTAAGGCGAACATTTAATTTTCTCATTCACTCCTTTACGATAGCTTCGTTTATACGCTTCCTATAATCGAATCATTTTATCCATATTATTCAATAGTGATAAAACTTTATTTTTCAACTTATATTTATTCTTGTTGTAAACAACGACGATCTCTATCAAATTTCATGATTGTGATTTTAACGAACTCCTATCTATTTGTCTGCCCTAATACTGCGACATAAACGCTCAAAGTTTTAAATGAGCTCAATACTATTCATAACACATTTCATGTGTTCAGTTTACTGAAATGCTCGTATAGCACCATCATCCCTTTTGAGGAAAACCTAGTCAAATGACACTCTTGTTAAATCCTTTAGATAACATCTGCATTAATGATAAAATGCACTTCGTAGAAGAACCTGTAGAAATTATGGTTCATATGATTTAAACGCTTGAAACAGAACAATATTCTATCCGTTAGAATTCACGCAAGGCCCCGAGCATACCTGGGAACGTGAAGACCAAATAAAACGTAAATATCCTCATCTATGTACGAACAACGCCGATTGATGGCAGCAACTAAATTTCGGAACGAAATTTCTTTTAACGGGTAGGTACTATAACAACCCGAAAATTCCCGACAAAATTTAAACCAAATCTTTACATGATTTCATTTAACTTAGACTGTTTCCAATGATTCACGAACAAACGATTATAAAAAGATATGTAAATATATATGTTTGTATATATACATTATTGACAACCATTATTATTATTATCAAGTATTTATGTAATTATTATTAAAAATTATTAATAACATTAATGTTATTAGTATTATCATTTTTAAGATTATTATAAATATCATTATTATTATTAATACAACTTATTATTAATAATAATAATGATTATTATCATTATTATAAATTATAATTAAAATTATCATTTTTATTATTATTGTCATTACTAACATTGTTATCATTACTAATATTATTATTATTATTAATTATTAATATTATTTAAATAAAAATACAGATAATGAAATTAAGTGTTAGGTAATCCACTTTTAATTTTTTTATTATTTTCTTTTAATCATGATCTAGTTTTTTTTAGAATTTTATATATATATCGTGAATTTTTTTTTTAAACTAATCTGCTTTTGATTTTTTTCAGAGATCGTGATCTGGTCCATATCTATTTTATTTTTTTTATTAATCACAAGATCTGATTTTAATTTATCTATTAATCGTGATCGGCATTTATTTATTTATTATCTGCTATTTATTTTTTTATCCCACGATCCAGTTTTATTTATTTATTTATATCTGATTTTTTTTAATCTCCTACTGGTTATAACCTTGTCTCTATCAAGTTCCATGGCTATAAATGAATTCATTCCAGTTAAGTGATATACAATACATATTTACAATATCAATTTCAATTGCAAAATTAATCGATTTTTTTTTCTCTGTTCTTGGTCCATTATTACAAAAGCTCGATTTCGTGTTATTTTTCAAAATCCATAAATGTAGAGTTGTTAGTAATCCCCTAAATAATCTTTCTGCAAAAATTCATAATCCAATTCCTCAAATCAAGTTGTAATTGTGGAGTCAAAGTTTCTATTTTTAAAAGTCAAATGTTGTTCTTCGATCAAATTCGAATTCATTTGAGTGTTTCAAGTTCAAATAAGGATTTAGAAAGATTCTAGGATATATTTGAAACCTAATTCGTGTTGTAAGTATTATTTAAAACGATCTCTAGTTCAAAAATCAATATAATTTTTTGTGTTTTTTGGTCGCTACTGCAGTAATAGTGATATTCATTTTTTTCTATTCTTTTTCGTTTTCCTTTTATACAAACATCTGATTTTGATTATTTATTATTGTTTTAAAATATCAAAAATCATTTTTGGGAACCATTTAAACTGTCTCTGGTCGAATGGAATTATGGAGAAGAAGAAGGAAGAAACATACAGACGGGTTATATATATATATATATATATATATATATATATATATATATAAAGACAGATTAAATCAGAAAAATAGGAATGGAGGAGTGGTATAGAGGGTTATCGGGTTAGCGAGAGGTCGCGGGTTCGAGTCCCGTCTTGGACAATATTTTTTAGAAAAAGCTTGGAAGGTAGTCTTCAATTTATTATTATTATTATTATTGTTAATTGTTATTATTACTATTATATTTATTAATGTTATTATTAGATATTAGTATTATTATTGTTAGTATTCTTATAATTAAATATTAATATCATTTAGTATTATTATTATTATCACTAATATAATTAATATTGTTATCATTACTAGTATTATCACTAGTATTATCATTTAGGTTATATTAGTAATACCATTTTGATTAAAACTATTACTTTAGTATTATTATCATTATTACTAAAATTATTATTATCATAATTATTATAGAGTATCATTATCAAAAATTATTATTTTCATTATCGTATTATTGTAAAATAAATATTTTTATTATTAAGAACTATTGTTATTATCATTTTCATTAAAAACTACTTACTATTATTATTATTATTTTTACTACTAATATTATTATTATTATTATTATTTGTGACGATCGCTCCAAATCCATATGGACGAACACATCATTCATCGATTTCATTGCGAGGTATTTGACCTGTATATGATACGTTTTATAAGCATTGCATTCTTTTGAAAAGGCAAACCAAATATGAATATTTAAATCAAAGGTTTTTGACATCTGATGATTTCTACATATAGACAATCACTGTAAATAATAGTTTACAACAGTACTTCCGTTGACAATGCAGTCAAAATAAGATACATGGTGATGATTTGGTGAATGCAACGTTATCTTGAAAAATATGCCATGTAAGACTCCATGCACATAGCTTGTCTATCATATAAGCAAACAGCGGAAGACTTCTAGGAAACCTGAGAATAAACATGCTAACAAGTGTCAACACAAAGGTTGGTGAGTTCATAGTTTGTATGTTTCGCATAATCTGTATATAAAGGTGAATCACAAGATTTCAGTTGTTTCATCCAGAAACGTTTATCAAAATATTCTACGAAATTGAGCACCCTGGTAACTAAACTTAACGTATATATAATTTGTACCCTTTGTATGATCATCTTAATAATACACACAAACCAACGTGTACGCTTATCAAATAGCATACGTCCGTTAAAAGGCTAGCGCTCTAGCTCGGACGGGGATATCAAGCCCTATGGATCCATATACTACTACTCGCGCCCACCAGTTACTAGTTACCAAAGCTAAGGGATTTTTGGTTCAAACTCAGTGTAGAATTTAGTATGTACTTGTATCCATTGCGTTTAAAATAAAGTGCATGTATTCTCAGCCCAAAAATATATTGCAAAAGCAATTAAAAAGGGATCAATGAAACTCACACTTTATAATTATTGTAAAATAGTTAATAAAGCATTTGCATGTATTCTCAGCCCAAAAATGTAAAGGGTAAAAGGGTTCATATGAAACTCACCTTAGCAGCATATAAAGTCATTCACCAAAATGTGATCGAAACACGGATTACCAAATAACCGTAGATTTCAACGTATCAATATTGAGATTCAATATTGTAGGAAAGTACGTAGACGCAACGGAGATGATAAACACTAGGTTTGATTCACAAATATACCCCCGAACATTACCCATAATCTCCTTGGCAATAACCCATAATTTCCTTAGCTCTATCCCGCTTGAAAACCATTTTGAAAGTGACACGCTCATGACCTCGTCGTAGTATTTTATGTATAATACTAATTAATAATAATACTACTAATAATATTAAGATTAATAATAATAATAATAATATTAATCATAATAATAATAATAATAATAATAATAATAATAATAATAATAATATAATTAATAAATATAATACGGAGTAGGAATGAAATCAGAAGCACAAAACATCGGCTTTTATAGATGTGGCCTGGACCAGACTGCCATGCGATCGCATGGCTCCCTAGGCCAAATCCCATGCTATCGCATGGGTGGGTTTTCCAGCTCACATTGTTTTTGTAATCTAGCTTGTCGACATAATAAATAAATATAAATATAATATATATAATTTATATAATTAATTATATATTATATTAAATTTATGTGCATAGTTGACTTGTAATTTTTGTTCCAATAAGTTGTACGTCGTCACTCGACTTATGTCCCGGTTTCGGTTTTTCGAACGCCCTTTCGTACGCTGAGAAAACTAGTACTTTTCGTTTCGTGACTCGTACCTTTGTCAAAATATGAACTTAATCATTGATAACTATGTCACTCTAAGTGTAGCTTTAATCAATTAAGTGTTTTGGTTATTTGCTTCTATAAATCATCGTCTCGTAGTATATACATATACATATACATATTTTATTTATTTATTTTGAAATAGTGTTTTACTGTAGCAATTCACTGTAGCAAAGTCAATTTTAGCCATGACGAACTCACTCAAATTTCGGGACGAAATTTATTTAACGGGTAGGTACTGTAGTGACCCGGAAATTTTCGATTAAATTTAAACTTAATCTTTATATGATTCCGACACGATAAGCAAAGTCTGTAATGTTGAGTCTCGAAAATTTTAAAAATACATTCATGTAATCAAATACCCTTTGACCATGCCTGACGGTTCATGAACATTTATGTGTATATAGTTATGTATATGTAATATATACTTGTTAATTGAGAACGTTAACAAAGAATTTGATATATAATACTTTACATGAACGTATTTATTTCAATATGTTTATCAATGTAATTAGTAGATAATATCAAATGATTGATTTATCAGATACATTGTATGATTACGACTCTCTGTTGAGAGGTCCACTTTGATTTATGAAACCTTTCATTTTTAACGATATTCGGAATAATTGGTAAAATGATTTACAAGTAAGAACAAAAGTGTCAATTAACGGGAACTAGACAAGGGTTAGTGGAGTTTCCTGTTCGTTTTCCTATATAGGCGATTAACTAGTTAACTTTCATATTATTTAGAGAAGTTTAATTCGAACTTATATGATTTTAATATAAATGGTGATCCGAAAATGAGTTCTATAAATTTTAGGCTTACTAAAAAAATGTATTTAGGATTTAGTTATTTAATTTTAACACTTTTTATATTTTACCGGTAAATGAGAGGGACAGTTCATGTAATTTTTATTTATTAAATTAATGACTGAATGTTATAGCATAATGACCAAAATAAATAAATATAATTAATTTTAAAATATGGGATTTTTCTGGATTAAATTTATCCGTAACTGTTTAGCTATGGACACGATATAGTCATTCGGGATAAATTGTCGGTTACAAAGAAACAAAAGTCGAGGCTGCTGAGTTTATTATTAATTTAATTATACACGTTTGAATTATGAATTCAATAACCATATTACTGTACTAAGATTCTATGAATCAGATGCAATAAAATTATTATTATTATTTGTTAGAATAGTATAAAGGAGGGTGCCATCTTTCTAATAAGTACTCCATATTACTAAGCAACATTCATTAAAACTCCATTTCCTCTCCTGATCACATTTATATGACATCACATTCTTTCTTTATATATATATATATATATATATATATATATATATATATATATATATATATATATATATATATATATATATATATATATATATATGAGATACATATATGCTTATCGAACCATCACCACACACTAGACACCACCACCTAACATTCACTCAATCACTTCCTTATTATTATTTTTTTTGTTATCCATCATTATCAATCACTTTCTATCTTTATATATAATTCTATCTATCTAAAAATATCAACCTCTATAATATATATATATATATATATATATATCTTTCCAGTGCATGATAAAAACCAAAAACACACACATCAACACTTGACTATGCTATTACTATACTCGTGTTTCCTGTTTCTAAATTGTATGATTGATTAATAATTTAACTAAGTGGGGTAATTTATATATACACATATTACATATAATTTAGCCATATAGATAAAGGCATATATATCCATCGTCCACCACTTAACCAACGAAGATCCCCATCATAACTTCATCACCGCCACCCTACACCTTCACTCTCCACCATGTAATCACCACCCTTGACTTCCATCACCACTGATCACCACAACACCATCATGAACCTTCAACCTTCACCATTGCAACCCTTTAAATGTCACCATCTTCATCATGATTTACCATCAAACACAAAAGCTACCTTCTGTTTTCATTCCTACTACTACTAACTATTTGAATCAAGCTTTGAATTACCATAAAAACGGTCACAACACCGAACCCATTTGAACCATTGTTGCGTGTTTATTTTTGGATTCGAACCACAACCACGACCACCTTATTTTTTTCAAATGATAACACCCATTTCATACTTTGTGTTTCCATTTCCTATTATGTGAAAACAACCTGCACTAATTAATATTCATATTCCTATTCTATATTCAAAACCCCATACACCATTACTAGTATCTTAATTCTACTTATATGTGATTCTTGTTTTGACTAACCATCACTAGACCACCATTTGCACCACCATCACGACATCATGAACATTCACAACCCAAAACCACATTCTCTCTCTCACTCCTATTTTACTCGTTAACCGTCATCAAACACCATCATGTAAATCGTTGTTATGCTACAACCATTGTAAAGTGCTGTTTCTGGTTACATTCAAAAACCACCACCAAATCAATCATTAAATCAACACCTTTAATTGCTCGTCACTGTGATGGAAACTGTACGTTTATTCCTGTTTCCTCTCTTTCGTTATTCCTCCCTGTCTATTGCTACAATGAGTGATCAAACGAGAATGATAATGGTGATATTTAGCGATGAAGAAAATAATTTATGTTAAAGAAGAAGATGAACAGTAATTTTCGATGATGATTATACCTTTGATCTGCAACTCGCTACTATTTGATCTCACCTTGTTCCATTCAAAAATCATTTGAAACCTGCTATCGCTGCTATATTGTTCCTTCTGTTAAATTCGAAAACCACCAAAACAATCACCACCGCTGCTACTGCAACTATTCTCATTTGTTCCTGTTTTCCTTTCGAAGATGATGTGAAACGAAGGATGAAGAGGATGATAACGATGTTATGATATACGATTAATCATGAAACGTGATTTGAGAAGATATATGTGATCGGGCGTGATTATTAATGATGTTTAAAAAAAAAATGAAATAAGAGAAAGAATGAAAGTGAGCCGGCTGCTTTATTTCGTTTTCTAAAAATTTCAATTGCCACAAAATCTCAATCGGGTTTCAAGTGGGCTGGATATATTATAAGAATTGGGCTTCAATATATTTATGTTGATGTTGGGCTTTTGGGCTTGAGCGAACGACGGGTTAAAGTAAAATAGGGCCGAAATAAAACAGAGAAGCAGAATTGGAGTAGATGGTTAGGGGTGTTTGCGGGTGAGCGAGTGGTCGTGGGTTCAAGTTCCGTCGTGGGCAATTCTTTTAGAATAGCTTTAAAAGGGTTCGTGAATCCAAGGCCAACCTTGCATTGTTCAATGTCGTTATATGTATTTTTACTACAAAATACAGTATGGTGAGTTTCATATGATCCCTTTTACCCTTTATATTTTTGGGCTGAGAATACATGCAAATATTTTATTAACTATTTTACAATATTTATATGCGTGAGTTCATTTGCTCCCTTTTACTCTTTATATTTTTGGGGCTGAGAATACATGCGCTATTTTTACAACTGATTTATTAAATGCTGTTGAAATATATTTTGAACTGCGAATACATGAAATGCTTTTATAAATGTTTGACGAGATAGACACAAGCAAAACATTCCTCGAATGAACTATTATGCAGACAGAAGTTCTGCGGATTATTACTGAATTATGTGGACATGATAATTGCCGCCATTGAATTAAGTGGACATGATAATTGCCACCATTGAATTATGTGGACATGATAATTGCCACCAGTTGATGTGAATGTTATATATCGAGAGAATGATTTTATACACAGGTTATGTGTATGTTATTTTTGTGCACAAGATATGTGTACGGTTACTATGATTTATGAAAATGGTTTCGTACACGAGAAAGATGTACTGTATTAAAAAGATGTAGCATGTACATTACAGGTGGGTATAGGATTCGGGCCCATTTGTACCATGCAGGATTTAAATTTTGTGGTCTATCAAAATGATGAATTTTATTGTTTTATGATAAACCTATGAACTCACCAACCTTTTGGTTGACATTTTAAACATGTTTATTCGCAGGTATATGAGAAATCTTTCGCTGTGCATTTACTCATTTTAGAGACATTACATGGAGTCGTTCAAGGCATATAGAGGTTCGTTCATCGCGATGGTACCATATGTTATTGTATTCGTTCAAAAGATTTTGGACGGGGTATGACATGTGGTATCAGAGCGGTGGTCTTAGCAAACCAGGTCTGCACTAGTATGTCTAACAAGTAGTTGTTAAGATGCATTAGTGAGTCTGCATTAGTGTGTCTAACAGGTAGTTGTTAGGATGCATTAGTGAGCCTGCATTAGTGTGTCTAACAGTTAGTTGTTAGGATGCATTAGTGAAGTCTGGACTTCGACCTAGTAGTTGTTAGGTTATATTAATAAGTCTGGACTTTAACCTGGTCCGCATGTCAAAAGTTTTGCTTATCATTTCTTTTCAAAAATTACCTGCTTATCATTCTTAGTCTAGACACATCTTACTGCATTGATTGCATGAATAGTGTATAGACAAAATTTTTATCTTAGCGTATCTGCTAATCCACATCTTAGCGTATCTGTTACCATAAACTATGCCTGATATATTTCGTAAATTCCTCCGTAATCTACGAAATCTTTTGTTCTATATATATATATATATATATATATAGATATTCTATGTGAGTAGAATATCATCCGATATCCGAAAATCATTTCACATCGAAAATCCTTTATCTAACCATGATAGATGAATTCTGCAACCAGTTCAAGTTCCTCGGATTTCGACAGCGATTCCGATATGGATTTCCATTCGAGCTCCGGAAGCAGTGTAACCGAAATGAATCAACCAATCAGCCATCGTCAATTCTGGATGAATTGGGGCTGAGTTCGTAGTCAACTTAATCAATGGAGATAAGAAGAAGGAGATTCCTTCCACCAACCGAATTCACCTCTTGGTGAAGAACCTGAAGCACTTACCGGCGAACCTGTTCGAAACACCATTTTCTCTCTCATTTCCAGAGTATCTCGACACAATTATATTCTATCCACAATTCTAAACCTTATTCATTCGCTCGTTCCGACCGACAATCATCCCGGAATAATATAAGAAGTCAACGAACTTCACGCCCGAATAATCGATTTGAAAAATATGGTGCAAAATGTGCCAGCTTCAGCAACATTACCGACATCAACAGTACCACCAACAACAACATTCGCATCCCAAGTCCCAATTTCACAATCTGTCCCACGAACATCAACATCATACGCACCATGGATACCAAGGAGTACCAACAGCAATTAACGATGATGTATTGATCCATAACTTTATTAATATTCTGTGAAGAAAATGTGGATCCTAATAGTTTTAGAGATTACTTATTCTAGCTCAAATCAAAAATCAAATGAGTCTAATATTATATTGACTCATTAACTCCATAATTACATCTGAAGAAAATATATATGTATATATTTTCATAAAGATTGTGACTAAAAACTTTTTCGTACAAACTGTTAATGATGAAAATATTTTAACGGGTAGGTAATACCCGAGGAATATTTAGTTCTCACATTAATAAGTTACACTGTACATTCTTCAAATCTGATTCAACAGTCATTCCATATCCTACTTACATCCACAGATGTATGAATCCGTTCACCACAGAATAACCATTTCCATTCAAATTTCATATTTGGATTTTGACCTATCAGAATCCAACACGTTGCATAATGAAGAAAACATTTGACGGAATAAAATTTGTTAAGAAACAAACAAATTAACTATGAGAAATTTTGTTAAGAATCCACGCTAACAAAATCCTAGCTAACTGTTCCTAGCTAACTGTGGACTAATCAACTGAGGACTACCAACAGTGGACAATTAAAAATGTATTAAAATATTAATTATAACATATGAAAGTAAACAATTCTTTAAGTTTGCCATTTGATTTTCATCTTAAACCTCATTTGTATCTTGACGATTACAATCTGCGTTCAAACCTTTCATGATTCTTGAAAATACCTCAATCAAGAAGATGAACCAACTGCACTTCATCTACGAAAGGACAGATTTATGCATATAGTTATGCACCTGAAAAACTCTCAGAAACTGAGTAAACTTTTAACACGTATCTGGGCTAGATCCATTGACATTGCTATTACCGAAAGTAACAATGCAATTCCTTTTCAAATTAGCCAATTTTGTCACAGCTCCAGCAAGCCAACTTTGACTTTTCAGTTGGACTAGCCTAATTATAACCTTGATATATACGTTGTCTATTCGCCTTCGTTACCGGGAAACCGTTTATATCTTACCACATTAGCAGTAAATTTACCAATAACTCCGTTGATCTTTGACTTCCGAAAAATCTCTACATTCAGTGAAACCCTATCATTTACTCATTTACATCTTATAACGAGAATTACTATACCAACTACCGGTAATTAGCAAATCAGTATTTTGAAATCTCGCAGCATATCTACATCAACAGTTGTAAGTATACATATAACCCTTATCTCTTAGAATTATAATCTTCCACTTTGAAATTTTGAAAAGCACCCTGTCTACAAATCAATACTCCAAATTCTGAAAAAGCTAAATACAGCAGCAAAAACTGTACACGACCTTAACCGTCAAAGGTATAAAGATAAAGAATAGTATATTGACAAAGCTCAGAAAAGTTGGAACTGGAAACCGGATTGAGCAAACCATGAAGGAGACTCTGAACAAATTACAAGGACTAAACTTATACATGAAAAATCCAGACGATTCTGTTTCTGATGAAATCTTTAGCGAATACCATACTCCTTAACCACTCTAAATCATCGTGAATAAATTTCTTCATCACAATTTGATTATGAGATCCTAAGATATCATCGTACCTTTCTTTATTAATATCCTCAATATTTCTGAATATATCTTCATAAATATTCTCATTCGATATTAATTACCTCTCTGCGCTATCCGTATTATATCGTAAAAGGAAACTGTGTTAGTTTCTATATTCTGTAACAATCGAGATTAAATTATGAATGATATTCTAGAGAAGTGTTGGAAATTGAAGCATGAGTTAGTATAATATAATGACGTCAGGCCAACGTGGTTATATTACAGTAAGTCATGCTGAGTTTCTAATGAAACGTGATGATTCTCAGTACCATCATCATGTGCCATGTTACACGACTCTTGAATTCTACCTAATCTCTAAAATATCAAGAACATGTTTCTTGGTAGTTCTATCTTTTCTTGTGCTTTCTGATAATTTGACAAGTCAAATCGAGTTGTGGAAATAAGGAAACAAAGAGGGTGAATTTATAACGAAATATCAGACAAAACAATCAAAACAGATGACCACATTTTATTAGAGATGATCCTAATTTTATTATTTACTGAATAGGGAAATCTTATAAAGATTTTGAAGATTTTCTATAAATTCCTTGAATTTCGGAATTCAACCAAGACAACGTCAAAGGTTAAAACGAAACTTCATTTATTCATTTCACTCTTTTGTGATAGCTTCATTCGTGCTCTTCGAATAATCGAATTAATTTATCTGTATTATTCAATAATGATAAAACTCTATTTATCAACTCATATTCGTCAGGAAAACATATTTATTGTTAGCCATGACGAACTCACTCAAATTTCGGGACGAAATTTCTTTAACGGGTAGGTACTGTAGTGACCCGGAAATTTTTGATTAAATTTAAACTTAATCTTTATATGATTCCGACACGATAAGCAAAGTCTGTAATGTTGAGTCTCAAAAATTTTAAAAATATATTCATGTAATCAAATACCCTTTGACCATGCCTGACGGTTCACGAACATTTATGTGTATATAGTTATGTATATGTAATATATACTTGTTAATTGAGAACGTTAACAAAGAATTTGATATATAATACTTTACATGAACGTATTTGTTTCAATATGTTTATCAATGTAATTAGTAGATAATATCAAATGATTGATTTATCAGATACATTGTATGATTACGACTCTCTGTTGAGAGGTCCACTTTGATTTATGAAACCTTTCATTTTTAACAGTATTCGGAATAATTGGTAAAATGATTTATATGTAAGAATAAAAGTGTCAATTAACGAGAACTAGACAAGGGTTAGTGGAGTTTCCTGTTCGTTTTCCTATATAGGCGATTAACTAGTTAACTTTCATATTATTTAGAGAAGTTTAATTACTTATATGATTTTAATATAAATGGTGATCCGAAAATGAGTTCTATAAATTTTAGGCTTACTAAAAAAAATGTATTTAGGATTTAGTTATTTAATTTTAACACTTTTTATATTTTACCGGTAAATGAGAGGGACAGTTGATGTAATTTTTATTTATTAAATTAATGACTGAATGTTATAGCATAATGAACAAAATAAATAAATATAATTAATTTTAAAATATGGGATTTTTCTGGATTAAATTTATCCGTAACTGTTTAGCTATGAACACGATATAGTCATTCGGGATAAACTGTCGTTAACAAAGAAACAAAAATTGAGGCTGCTGAGTTTATTATTAATTTAATTATACACGTTTGAATTATGAATTCAATAACCATATTACTGTACTAAGATTCTATGAATCAGATGCAATAAAATTATTATTATTAATTGTTAGAATAGTATAAAGGAGGGTGCCACCTTTCTAATAAGTACTCCATATTACTAAGCAACATTCATTAAAACTCCATTTCCTCTCCTGATCACATTTATATGACATCACATTCTTTCTTTATCTATATCATCTTTTATATATATATATATATATATATATATATATATATATATATATATATATATATATATATATATATATATATATATATAAATATAAATATATGAGATACATATATGCTTATCGAACCATCACCACACACTAGACACCACCACCTAACATTCACTCAATCACTTCCTTATTATTTTTTTTGTTATCCATCATTATCAATCACTTTATATCTTTATATATAATTCTATCTATCTAAAAATATCAACCTCTATAATATATATATATCTTTCCAGTGCATGATAAAAACCAAAAACACACACATCAACACTTGACTATGCTATTACTATACTTGTGTTTCCTGTTTCTGAATTGTATGATTGAGTAATAATTTAACTAAGTGGGGTAATATATATACACATATTACATATAATTTAGCCATATGGATAAAGGCATATATATCCATTGTCCACCACTTAACTAACGAAGATCCCCATCATAACTTCATCACCGCCACCCTACACCTTCACTCTCCACCATGTAACCACCACCCTTGACTTCCATCACCACTGATCACCACAACACCATCATGAACCTTCAACCTTCACCATTGCAACCCTTTAAATGTCACCATCTTCATCATGATTTACCATCAAACACAAAAGCTACCTTCTATTTTCATTCCTACTACTACTAACTATTTGAACCAAGCTTTGAATTACCATAAAAACGGTCACAACACCGAACCCATTTGAACCATTGTTGCGTGTTTATTTTTGGATTCGAACCACAACCACGACCACCTTATTTTTTTCAAATGATAACACCCATTTCAAACTTTCTGTTTCCATTTCCTATTATGTGAAAACAACCTGCACTAATTAATATTCATATTCCTATTCTATATTCAAAACCCCATACACCATTACTAGTATATTGATTCTACTTATATGTGATTCTTGTTTTGACTAACCATCACTAGACCACCATTTGCACCACCATCACGACATCATGAACATTCACGACCCAAAACCACATTCTCTCTCTCACTCCTATTTTACTCGTTAACCGTCATCAAACACCATCATGTAAATCGCTGTTATGCTACAACCATTGTAAAGTGCTGTTTCTGGTTACGTTCAAAAACCACCACCAAATCAATCATTAAATCAACACCTTTAATTGCTCGTCACTGTGACGGAAACTGTACGTTTATTCCTGTTTCCTCTCTTTCGTTATTCCTCCCTGTCTATTGCTACAATGAGTGATCAAACGAGAATGATAATGGTGATATTTAGCGATGAAGAAAATAATTTATGTTAAAGAAGAAGATGAACAGTAATTTCCGATGATGATGATACCTTTGATCTGCAACTCGCTACTATTTGATCTCACCTTGTTCCATTCAAAAATCATTTGAAACCTACTATCGCTGCTATATTGTTCCTTCTGTTAAATCTGAAAACCACCAAAACAATCACCACCGCTGCTACTGCAACTATTCTCATTTGTTCCTGTTTTCCTTTCGATGATGATGTGAAATGAAGGATGAAGAGGATGATAACGATGTTATGATATACGATTAATCATGAAACGTGATTTGAGAAGATATATGTGATCGGGCGTGATTATTAATGATGTTTAAAAAAAAATTAAATAAGAGAAAGAATGAAAGTGAGCCGGCTGCTTTATTTCGTTTTCTAAAAATTTCAATTGCCACAAAATCTCAATTGGGTTTCAAGTGGGCTGGATATATTATAAGAATTGGGCTTCAATATATTTATGTTGATGTTGGGCTTTTGGGCTTGAGCGAATGACGGGTTAAAGTAAAATAGGGCCGAAATAAAACAGAGAAGCAGAATTGGAGTAGATGGTTAGGGGTGTTTGCGGGTGAGCGAGTGGTCGTGGGTTCAAGTTCCGTCGTGGGCAATTCTTTTAGAAAAGCTTTAAAAGGGTTCGTGAATCCAAGGCCAACCTTGCATTGTTCAATGTCGTTATATGTATCTTTACTACAAAATACAGTATGGTAAGTTTCATATGATCCTTTTTACCCTTTATATTTTTGGGCTGAGAATACATGCAAATATTTTATTAACTATTTTACAATATTTATATGCGTGAGTTCATTTGCTCCCTTTTACTCTTTATATTTTTGGGGCTGAGAATACATGCGCTATTTTTACAACTGATTTATTAAATGCTGTTGAAATATATTTTGAACTGCGAATACATGAAATGCTTTTATAAATGTTTGACGAGATAGACACAAGCAAAACATTCCTCGAATGAACTATTATGCAGACAGAAGTTCTGCGGATTATTACTGAATTATGTGGACATGATAATTGCCACCATTGAATTAAGTGGACATGATAATTGCCACCATTGAATTATGTGGACATGATAATTGCCACCAGTTGATGTGAATGTTATATATTGAGAGAATGATTTTATACACAGGTTATGTGTATGTTATTTTTGTGCACAAGATATGTGTACGGTTACTATGATTTATGAAAATGGTTTCGTACACGAGAAAGATGTACTATATTAAAAAGATGTAGCATGTACATTACAGGTGGGTATAGGATTCGGGTCCATTTGTACCATGCAGGATTTAAATTTTGTGGTGTATCAAAATGATGAATTTTATTGTTTTATGATAAACCTATGAACTCACCAACCTTTTGGTTGACATTTTAAACATGTTTGTTCTCAGGTATGAAAGAAATCTTTCACTGTGCATTTACTCATTTTAGAGACATTACATGGAGTCGTTCAAGGCATATAGAGGTTCGTTCATCGCGATGGTACCATATGTTATTGTATTCGTTTGGAAGATTTTGGACGGGGTATGACAATATTAACGATTGATTTCCGTAATTTAAGGAATAGAAAATTTTCATAATCTAAATAAGATTTGATTCTTCGAAATTTAAGGAAATTAAGATTTCTTTTGATTAAATGCGTAATTTGCCTCGATTGCTATGTTTGATATTTCGCTATAAATTGACCTCTTCCGTTTCATTATTTTCATCACTCTTACATCTTCTTTCTCATTTCCTATTTTCAAAAGATTGTGAAAAATGCTTCATCCAGTTCTGATTCTTGATATACTCCTAACTTTCATATCTGTCATTCTTCTTTTTCATCTACCACCAGAGGAAGTTATTTTCTTCTACTATTACCTTGGGGTTATATTGTTTTTCATTCTCCCGTGTCTTTATATTGCTATACGCATTGATATACACGGTTTGTAATTTTGGGGTTGTTATCGGGCTTTATGTTCTCCATTATATTTCAGAGCTTCATGCTTTCGTTTTCTCTTCCCGACCTTAAGTCAAGCGAATAATGGTCCAGAATTCATAGGTATGAATTTCAGAATAAACATAATTAATGTTCTAAGAAAGAAACGGTAATGGCACAATCTGACTTGTCAAATTACCAGAATATCCGAAAAAGACCGAATCATCAAGAAATATATTTTCTTGATATATTTAGAGATTATATAGAATGAAAGAGTTATGTAACATGGTTTATGATGAGGGTGTGATCTGTGAACCTTTATCACGTTCCATTAGAAACTCAGCATGGCTTACTGTAATATAATTACGTTGATCAAGTGTTATTATATTATATTAACTCATGCTTCAATTCCCAACATTACTTCAAAACATTTATATTTTAAACTTGAAAGTTTCAGAATTTAGAAACTAAAATAGTTTCTTTTATGGGGTAACACAGATATCATAAAGAGAAAATTGATTTTCGATAAGAATGATTATGAAATTATCACCAGAAATATGGAGGATATTTATAATGAAAGATACGATGATATCTTAGAATTTCTTATATCAGAGGATGATGAAGAATATTGTCCGCAAGGTTTTAGATTCGGAAGCAAGGTATTCGTTAATGGCTTCAGCAGATACTGAATCATTTGGATTCTTTAAAGACAGGTTTCGTCCTTGTGATTTATCCACAGCCTCTTTCATACTTTGCTCAATCCATTTTCCAGTTCCAAACTTTCTCTTTTTCTCAGCTTTACCACCATACTATGCTTTATCATCAAACTTTTGACTGTTAAGGTCGTTTACAGTTTCTGCTGCTTCATCAACATTTTTCCAAAATTCGGAGAACTAGTTTCGTAGTTTGGGGTGTTTTTCGGAAACTTCACATTCGAAGTATGTAAGTCCAGGAGGTAGACGTTATATGTACACATATAACTGTTGGCGTAGACGTGCTACAAGATTTCAAAATACTGATTGCTAATTCCCGATAGTTGGTATGGCAATTGCCGTTACAAGATGTGGATGAGTACATGATACGGTTTCAATGAGTATAAGGATTTTTTTCGGAAGGTCAAAGATCAATGAAGTTGTTGGTAAATTTACTGCTAATGTGGTGGAACATGAAAGATTCCCCGATAACAAAAACGTATATGCCAAAGTTACAAGTCTGAAAGGTCATCGTTGACTGGTTGAACGGTTGATAATACTGAATACTTTGAAAAGAAATTGCAAGGTTACTTTTAGTAATAACAATGCTAAAGGATCTTTCACATTTTTGAAGTCAAAGTATATCTTTGAAAGATGTAGAGATCTAAGAATGATTTCACCGGTTCAGAGTTATGACTTGGATTCTGATCCGTTAATATCAGAATATGTAATTGAATTTGTATGAAAACGATTGTATATCACTGTGAGCATAGTTAATAATTTTTGAATCAAAGTTGAAGAATGTACAATATAACATATTAATTGTGAACTTATATATTTCCCGAGTATTACCTACCCGTTAAAGATTTCACAATTAATACTTTGTACAAAAGAATTTTTATTACCGTTTTTATGAAAATATATGTATGTATATTTTCTTCAGATGTAATACAGATTTAATGAGTTAATATCATATTAAGCTCATTTGATTTTCGGCTTGAATTAGAAATGAATAATCTCTAAAATATTAAAGATTACATAATCTTTGCGGAGTATTTCGCTAATGAAATCAATACTTCATTATTTATTCTTATTGATATTCCTTGGTGAAGGGTGTTGATATTCGTGGAATTCTTGCAAACTTCGCAAGGTGCAAATGATGTTTTCTAGAAAGTTTCGAGTGCATCGAAGATGAAAGTGTAAAATCAACCATATTAATGAATAATACACTTGGTTTATTATGAAACGGAATTCTTTGGATTGAAACAGAGATTGTAGTTAACGAAGGTTAAGTTGTTAACGAAGGATGTACATCATAGCATATTAGTAATATGAATTTAACCGAGTAGTATTTACCCTTTTTCAATTCATACTTAATAGCTTAGTACAAAAAGATTTATGATGGTTTTAAAATATATATAAGATATACATATAAATTCTTCAGAGGGAATGAGTTAATATTTCATAACTCGTTGATACAAATATGCGCGTTATTGACTTGTAATAATATCCACGGTGCTTTCTTGAACTGACGGAGCTTGTGATGTTAGAGGTGCTGATGATTCTAATGATGTTGACAGCACTAAATGTGCTGGTGAGGCTAAGGGTACTATTGATGATGTTGGTAAAACAAGTCTAGCTTGTACCTTACGCATCATTCTTGTCAGGGTTTCTATTCTTCCTTCTATTTATCTGATTTACGGTTAGAACTGGGATAAATAATCTCTAAGATTTTAGAGATTACATAATAACCGTAGAATATTTCTTCGATGAAGTTATGAGTCAGTACTTCATCATTTATTGTTGTTGGCACTCCTTGGTATCTACGGTGCGTATGATGTTGATATCTGAAGTACAGTTTTTTAGATGTGATATTGAGGTGTGGGATGCGGATGTGGTTGTTGGTGGTGGTAATGGTACTGTTGTTGTTGATGATGGTGGTACTGGTTATGCTGCTGGTGCTGCTGCTGGTGTTTGTAACCTTCTCACCATATTCTCCAAAGCCACTACCCGAGCGCGAAGCTCGTTGACTTCTTCTGTTATACCGGGATGATCGGTGGTTCGGACGAGCGGACGAATAAGATTTAGAATGTGAGATAGTATATAATCATGACTAGATACTCTAGAAATGAGAGAGAAAATGGTATTACGAACAGGTTCCCCGGTAAGTGCTTCAGGTTCTTCGCCAAGAGGGCAATGTGGTGGATGGAAGGGATCGCCTTCTTCTTGTCTCCAATGACTAAGTAAGCTACGAACCCATCCCCAATTCATCCAGAATAGATGATGGCTAATTGGTTGATCCATTCCGGTTACACTGTCTTCGGAGTTCAGGTGAATATCCATATCGGAATAGCTGTCAGAATTTAAGGAATTTGAACTAGATACAGGATCCATCTTGTATAATTAGGGAGATGATTTTTTTTTTTTAATATGAATTAGATTATAGAATTTAGTTTGGTATTCTTCAATACATAATTTACATATGTATATATAATACCAAATTCCATAAATCACGGAGAAATTTTCGGAAGATGTCAGGAAAAGTTTACAGTAACAGATACGCTAAGATATGAATTTTGTCTATACACTATTCATGCAATCATTGCAGTAAAATGTGTCTAGACTAGGAATGATAAGCAGGTAATTTCCGACAAAAATGATAAGCAAAACTTTTGACATGCAGACACGGTCGAAGTCCAGACTTACTAATGCATCCTAACAACTATCAGTTAGACATACTCATGCAAGACCTGGTTCGCTAGGACCAACGCTCTGATACCAACTGTGACGATCGCTCCAAATCCATATGGATGAACACGTCATTCATCGATTTCATTGCGAGGTATTTGACCTCTATATGATACGTTTTATAAACATTGCATTCTTTTGAAAAGGCAAACCAAATATGAATATTTTAATCAAAGGTTTTCGACATCTGATGATTTCTACATATAGACAATCACTGTAACTAATAGTTTACAACAGTACTTCCGTTGACAATGCAGTCAAAATAAGATACATGGTGATGATTTGGTAAATGCAACGTTTTCTTGAAAAATATGCCATGTAAGACTCCATGCACATAGCTTGTCTATCATATAAGCAAACAGCGAAAGACTTCTAGGAAACCTGAGAATAAACATGCTAACAAGTGTCAACACAAAGGTTGGTGAGTTCATAGTTTGTATGTTTCGCATAATCTGTATATAAAGGTGAATCACAAGATTTCAGTTGTTTTATCCAGAAACGTTTATCAAAATATTCTACGAAATTGAGCACCCTGGTAACTAAACTTAACGTATATATAATTTGTACCCTTTGTATGATCATCTTAATAATACACACAAACCAACGTGTACGCTTATCAAATGGCATACGTCCGTTAAAATGCTAGCGCTCTAGCTCGGACGGGGATATCAAGCCCTATGGATCCATATACTACTACTCGCGCCCACCAGTTCTTATAACTGGCAGTTACTAGTTACCAAAGCTAAGGGATTTTCGGTTCAAACTCAGTGTAGAATTTAGTATGTACTTGTATCCATTGCGTTTAAAATAAAGTGCATGTATTCTCAGCCCAAAAATAAATTGCAAAAGAAATTAAAAAAGGATCAATGAAACTCACACTTTATAATTATTGTAAAACAGTTAATAAAGCATTTGCATGTATTCTCAGCCCAAAAATGTAAAGGGTAAAAGGGATCATATAAAACTCACCTTAGCAGCACATAAAGTCATTCACCAAAATGTGATCGAAACACGGATTACCAAATAACCGTAGATTTCAACGTATCAATATTGAGATTCAATATTGTAGGAAAGTACGTAGACGCAACGGAGATGATAAACACTAGGTTTGATTCACAAATATACCCCCGAACATTACCCATAATCTCCTTGGCAATAACCCATAATTTCCTTAGCTCTATCCCGCTTGAAAACCATTTTGAAAGTGACACGCTCATGACCTCGTCGTAGTATTTTATGTATAATACTAATTAATAATAATACTACTAATAATATTAAGATTAATAATAATAATAATATTAATCATAATAATAATAATAATAATAATAATAATAATAATAATAATAATAATAATAATAATAATAATAATAATAATAATAATAATATAATTAATAAATATAATACGGAGTAGGAATGAAATCAGAAGCACAAAACATCGGCTTTTATAGATGTGGCCTGGACCAGACTGCCATGCGATCGCATGGCTCCCTAGGCCAAATCCCATGCGATCGCATGGGTGGGTTTTCCAGTTTACATTGTTTTTGTAATCTAGCTTGTCGACATAATAAATAAATATAAATATAATATATATAATTTATATAATTAATTATATATTATATTAAATTTATGTGCATAGTTGACTTGTAATTTTTGTTCCAATAAGTCGTACGTCGTCACTCGACTTATGTCCCGGTTCCGGTTTTTCGAACGCCCTTTCGTACCCTGAGAAAACTAGTACTTTTCGTTTCGTGACTCGTACCTTTTGTCAAAATATGAACTTAATCATTGATAACTATGTCACTCTAAGTGTAGCTTTAATCAATTAAGTGTTTTGGTTATTTGCTTCTATAAATCATCGTCTCGTAGTATATACATATACATATACATATACATATTTTATTTATTTATTTTGAAATAGTGTTTTACTGTAGCACAGTCACTGTAGCAATTCACTGTAGCACAGTTACTGTAGCAAAGTCAATTTTACTGTAGCAAATAGTGATTTTCGAAAACACTGTAGCATTTTGGGTACTGTAGCAATTTGAAAATACTGTAGCAAATTAGTGTTTTACTTGTTCATCTTAATCATTTTAGTTCAATTATCTAAATATCAATCGAATTAACAAATGAATGTTACTATCGTTTACTAAATAACTTGAAATTTTATATATATGCATATATCTTTTTAATATACATAAATCAGTTTTTAAATACACATTGGAAGTTATTTATAAATAAATTTTAATAATAAATATTTCAACTTATCATATATATTCAAATAGATATTTAAACCAATAAGTTTAATGTACGGTATCAAATAATTAATACATTGTTACCTTTTCAAGTTATAGTATATATGTATCTATTTACATATAATTGTTCGCGAATCATCGAAAACAACCGAAAGGTATTTGAATATATGAAAGTAGTTCAAAAATTTTTAGATTCAGTTTTACAGACTTTGCTTATCGCATCAGGAATGTTAATCATACAAAGATTAAGTTTAAATTTGATCAGAAATTTCCGGGTCATCACATTATTATTATAATTATTATTATTATTATTATTATTATTATTATTATTATTATTATTATTATTATTATTATTACAAAATTGTACAACTATTTATTCATTAACATTAATAATATTTTACCAAACAAATACTTATATATAGAATTTATATATATATATATATAAGTATATATAACAAGTGAAATTATATATATATATACTTATTCGATTACGAGTATATGTGTTAATATATATATATATATATATATATATATATATATATATATATATATATATATATATATATATATAAAGATATAGGTTCGTGAATCCGAGAACAACTATGCACTTGTTCAGTGCCATCATACTCGTAAAATACGAAATACAGTATCGTGAGTTTTCATAGCTCACTTTTTATATATATTTTTGGGCTGAGAATACATGCACAACTTTTATAACTGTTTTACATTTAGACACAAGTACTCAAACTTTTATGCTATATACATGCTTTGTCATGCTAAATCCCCACCGTAATATCGTTAATTGTTGAGGTATAAGATGCAAACTTAGTTATTGTGAGTAGCGCTACTGAGAGTGACGTCTCTAGTCAGTTGACCGTTGGTCTTTGACTACATAATAATGATTCAACGACACGAATAACAAGTGTCACGGGGTAACTTTTGTTTAGTCGCGATATTACAAACTCAACATTACTTTTAGATTGGTATTTCTATATCAATCAACACTTTATATTGATATTTCTATATCAACTTTATTAAATCTTGTGGTCTAACACTATTATTGAAATCATTATTTATGATAAACCTATGAACTCACCAACCTTTTGGTTGACACTATTTAGCATGTTTATTCTCAGGTTCTACATAATGCTTCCGCTGTGTATTTGCTAATTGAAAGCAACATTTCAACGAGTCATTCATGGATAATTTGAAGGACTTGCATTTGCTAATTTGATGATGATTGATTGCCATGCTTGGAGTCTTCATTACATATCATATCAATTAATGATATTTAATGCGTTGTTCATTATATACAATGTAACATATTTATCTTCCGCTGCAAAACTCAATATAACGTCTCATTTAGAGTCGTTCTCGTTTATACAACTGTGATTTGATGTAATTAGTCACAAATACCCCAGGCCCTATTTGGGGGTGTGACAACATGTCTAGTGCTCGAGTATATATGTTTATGCATGCTAGTATGCTAAATTTCGTCGTTAAACAGTTTATGATGAATCACGAATTAAATACATATATTACTAATAAAAGGTATATGATATGCATGTTTTTGGAAAGCTGGCGAAAAATCAATAATTTTTCATTTAGATATCGTATGATTTCGATGAACGAATTAAAAGATATGATCAACTGAATTATGATTGACGTTAATTGAAATTGCTTTTGAATCTGCAATTAATATTTAAACAACTTGTTTATAAGATTGATAAATTAAATTTTTAAATATTACCAGTGGAGTAAATGAATTCTTATATAAGGCACGTCTCGTTTTGTTGAACAATTGTCAAAATTGATTGTTTTATCATATTTTAAAGCCTTATAAAAACTATAGTTTAATTTTACAAAAATTAGGAAACTATGTGAAATGTTAAAATGTTTCGATTGCCATGATCATTCAACTATTGTATTGAGTCAGATTGACTTTTTGAAATGACTTTTGATAACTTTTGTATGTCGATCTCGAGCATTAGGATTGTTATACACTATGACCTGACCTAGCTTGATAGACATTTATTGACCAACATATGTTCTCTAGGTTGAGATCTACGATTATTTGGTAATCCGAGTTTCAGTCACATTTTGGTGAACGACTTTATATGCTGCTAAGGTGAGTTTCATTTGCTCCCTTTTAAATTGCTTTTGCAATCTATATTTTTGGGCTGAGAATACATGCACTTTATTTTAAACGCAATGGATACAAGTACATACTAAATTCTACACCGAGTTTGAACCGAAAATCCCTTAGCTTTGGTAACTAGTAACTGCCGGTTATAAGAACTGGTGGGCGCGAGTAGTTATATATGGATCCATAGGGCTTGATATCCCCGTCCGAGCTAGAGCACTAGCCTTTTAACGGACGTATGCTATTTGAGAAGCGTACACGTTGGTTCGCGTGTATTATTAAGATGATTATACAAAGGGTATAAATTATATACACGTTAAGTTTAGTTACCAGGGTGCTCAATTTCGTAGAATATTTTGATAAACGTTTCTGGATGAAACAACTGAAATCTTGTGATCCACCTTTATGTACAGATTATGCAAAACATTAAAACTATGAACTCGCCAACCTTTGTGTTGACACTTGTTAGTATGTATATTCTCAGGTTCCCTAGAAGTCTTCCGCTGTTTGCTAATATGTTAGACAAGCTATGTGCATGAAGTCTTACATGGCATATTTTTTAAGGAAACGTTGCATTCACCAAATCATCACCATGTATCTTATTTTGACTGCATTGTCAACGGAAGTACTTTTGTAAACTATTATATTACGGTGATTGTCTATATGTAGAAATCATCAGATGTCGAAAACCTTTGATTTAAATATTCATTTATGGTGTGCCTTTTCAAAAGAATGCAATATTTATAAAACGTATCATATAGAGGTCAAATACCTCGCAATGAAATCGATGAATGACGTGTTCGTCCATATGGATTTGGAGCGATCGTCACAGGCTCTGATACCACTATAGGAAAATTGTGTGTACTTTTAACTATTCAGATTAACGCAGCGGATAGTTAAAATAATAATCTTTTATTATTTTATAAAACATTCACATAATTAAATAATCATTTAATTAATAAAACATGCACACGATTAATCAATCCCATTAGTTCCAATTACACCACTAATAATTGTCAAGAAAATAAAATCACAAAGTGAGTAAAACGATATACCTTTCTGAATTGATGTCCACGAGTAGGTTGAAACGAACGACCTTGTTGGAGAGAAACCTATGACCAAACATATGATCATCTCTTTGGATAGTCTACTACACTTTCAATCAACGTCAATGGATGTTAGTCCAAATTCAAGTAACTTATTAATATAATCAAATTATATTAATAATATAAATAATAATACTCCATATATCGTTTTCTTAGATTTTCGAAAAAACAAAGGACTTGGGTTGTTTTCTTTTCGTAATGCAATTTATTTATTTTTCTTGTCTTGTAACTCAACTCCATGCTCAAAACAAACGTCATGTCTTTTTTTGTATGTGATAAGAAAAATAAAGAAGTTTTTGGAGTTTATTTTTCTTTCGTGTCTAAAATCACTCCCACACGCCAACAACACACATATTTAATATATATGTGTTAAATATAAGTAACCGGCTTAATATACACATTTTTGAAACAAGATTCGAAATATATATTTATATATTAAACATGATACGTTAACACATGGTATTTTATAGGAGGTGATCCTCACATTCTTCAAATTGATCCATACACACCATTTGATAAAAAGTGACTATTTTACCCCTGTTAAGTTTTATCCAAATATAGCAAATACACTTCGTCGCTTATCACTGATCCCCACCATTGTTCTCCACTATTCCACCTTAAACTCCATTCTTATTCTCCATATCTTTCATAAACATATAACGAAATAAAAATCCTAATTTCTTCTACTAAATTATGTTCATACTGTATGAAATACCTTACATATTATTTACTTTTAATTTAATTTTGATTCAAAAGTCAAAATCGTAATTTTAACTTTTTAAGTACTTTTTGAATTGAATTCAATTCAAATGAGTTCACAACGTTGGTGATGTGCAACATACATACTATCTTCTTATAAGACATACTATTTTCTTTTCGGACACACTATCTAAAATTGTATAGTTCATTGTTTTGTACAACAACGAGATACGAAATCGGTATATAAGAGGCAACATGATCAAAGGAAGCAAAAGGCCTTGATGATGGATTAATAGACCTTAATTCCCTCGAACACAATGTTTCTTTCAAAGACTCACTGAAAAAAAACTCAGGCAACATAGAAGAAAACCCATTGAAATTAGCGTGCAAAAGAGTGAAATTATATTAAAGACAAAATTACGCGCGTCGTCCCTGAACTTGTTTCCAGCCTTCTCAAGTCATCCTGATTCTTTTTTTTTTTGCTTGCGTCATCCCTGTTCTTCTAAAATATAACATAGGTCGTCCTTCTGTATACATTCCGTCCAATATCTCCGTTAAAGTCAATCATGTGCGAATCATGTGAGGGTATTTCAGTCTTTTAATAACTTGAGGGATGACAAGCGTAATTTTGTCTAATAATAATAATAATTTGAGGGACGACGCACGTAATTTTATTTAATAATAATAATAATAATTATTATAATAATAATAATAATAATAATAATAATAATAATAATTGTTATTATAATAATAATAATAATTATTATAATTATTATAATAATAATTATTATTATTATTATTATTATTATTATTATTATTGTTATTATTATTATTATTATTATTATTATTATGTGCTTATTATTATTGGGGCAAAATCCATAAAAAGGTAACATTTATACCACTTTTCCTACTTTCGGTAATATATTTCATTTCGCTATAAAAAAGGAGTGTATTTTCGAAAGTTAATCAAAAGAGGGGTATCGTTAACTTTTGTTAACTTTCTCAGTTAAGTGTCAACTTTGCATAACATGTCAAGTCCTTTATCAACCAACGTTTTCAAATAGCGATTTTGACGCACGTTTTTGATGCGCGAATCCGAAACGCGTTTTCGAAGTGCATTTTCGATGTGCGTTTTCGACATGCAATTTCGACGCGCGTTTTTAACGCGCGTTTTCGAGGTGTGTTTTTCGACACACGATTTCGACGCGCGTTTTCGAGCCAGGCGTGTTTTTCGAGACGCGCGAAAAACACGCATCGAAAACGCACATCGAAATCGCGTGTCGAAAAACAAGCCTTGAAAACGCGCGTCGAAATCGTGTGTCGAAAAACACACCTCTAAAACACGCGTCGAAATTACGTGTCGAAAACGCGCCTCGAAAACGCGTTTCGGATTCGCACATCGAAAACGTGCGTCGAAGTCGCGATTTGAAAACGTTGGTCGATAATAACAATAATAATAATAATAATTATATTATTATTATTGTTATTATTACTGTTATTATTATTATTATTATTATTATTATTATTATTAAATAAAATTAAGCGCGTCGTCCCTCAAATTATTATTATTATTATTAGATAAAATTACGCGCGTCATCCCTTAAGTTATTAAAAGACTGAAATACCCTCACATGATTCGCACATGATTGAATTTAACGGAGATATTGGACGGAATGTATACAGAAGGACGACCTATGTTATATTTTAGAAGAACAAGGATGACGTAAGCAAAAAAAAAGAATCGGGATGACTTGAGAAGGCTGGAAACAAGTTCAGGGACGACGCGCGTAATTTTGTCTATATTAAATGTTCATAATAAATTAAGGGTAGAATAGTCATTTTTTATTAAATGGTGTGTATAGATCAAATTATGGTGTGTGAGGATCATCTCCCATATTTTATACTTGGTCAACGAGTATACTATCTTTTACATAATTAAATTTTCAATTTAATCATAACCAACTAATTAATATTATCAAAGCTGGGTGTTCCTTAGAAGGTATTGATATTCCTTTCCCCTCTTTTTTCATTCGAAAGATTGGGGACGGGTTATCAACCTCCTTTTGGAACGACTTGTGGGTTGGGAATGTCATCTTAAAAAACAGGTTCAATAGGTTGTTTCATCTAGAATGTGATCCGGGTACATCAGTGGGTTCGAGAATTCGACAATCAGCTATAGGGACATCGTTCGTTGGAAGCTGGGTGAGAAATCCATCAGGTCGAGCATCGAAAGAGCTGGAGGACCTGCGGATGCTGCTGTCTTCGGTCAAACTTCATCAGGAGGATGCTGATTCGTGGATGTGGAGTCTAAGTTCCAATGGTATCTTCAAAACAAACGTGCTTTCAAAACTTATTGACGAGAAAATCCTACATACAAGTAACTCCTCTCAAATGAACACTTTGCGTAACAATCTCACTCCCAAAAAGGTGGAGGTATTTGTTTGGAGGGTTTTAAAAGGGCGGATCCCGGTTCTCGTTGAATTAGATAAAAGAGGAGTCGATCTACATTCGGTACGTTGTCCAAATTGTGACAATGATATTGAGAGTGTTTGCCATTCCCTTTTATCTTACGAAAGAGTGCGGGACGTTTGGAATAGAATCTTTGATTGGTGGAACTTGCCAAGGCCTCCAAACTTGAGTCTATCTCTCCTTCTTGGTTCGGGACAAAATGGTTCGGTCACCTACAATCGAGTGTGGCAAGCGGTAATGTGGACTAGTGCTTATCTATTGTGGAAATATCGTAACGAAAAAGTCTTCAAAAATAAAGTGTGGAATGCTCCGGTTGCGGTTTGTGAAATACAAGCAAAGAGTTTCGAGTGGGTGTCGAGAAGGTGCAAAGCGATGAATATCGATTGGAATAATTGGCTACACAATCCTAGCTCTATTGTAATGTAGTCTGTTTTCATTGTCTAGTTTGTATAGTTGCGGTCTATTTTTTTGCTTTCATTATTGCATATATTGTTGCCACCTTGGCATCATAATGTGTAATGTTGAGAACCTAATGTTGTGATCTAATAAAATCTTGTTTGCCTTTCAAAAAAAAAAAAAAAAAAAAAATTCATAAATTAATGTAGTTAAATTTATGGAGTTAAATTTATGAAGTAGTAAAATTTATGGAGTTAAATTTATGAAGTAACACGTAGTTGGCTAAAAAAGAGGGAGAGAGGAGAGCCATGGGCCGGGTTTTATACTTCTTTATAGTCACATTCCTACCTACCATAGTTTTCGATATAGGTTGATCTTTTGATTACTCTCAAATAAAGTGTATTTGTATTTGTATTTCTATTTCTATGCAAAAGAAACAACTTCTGGTTTGAACTATAAATAGAAATTAAGGATAACATATGTGATTATGTGATTTATCGAACTGGCTTCAAGTATTGCGATGTAACAATTGCATTTGATAAAAATATAAGTACATAAGACACGTGGTCTTCAATCTATGGTTCATTGACATACAAATTCATGTTTCTATTTGGAATGTAGTGGTGCGTAGTTAGGACCAAGATGATCATTGATATGTTTTCAAAAATGTTATGTTTTATGTAGGTAAATATAGAAAATACAACCTCGTGGCCGCCCTCATTGGCACCGTTCCAAGCTATAATTTCAGGAGGAACACTGGAAGTGGCTCGCAATTTTGCTGTTTTGACAAGTGTTGATGCGGGTTTGTCATGTGTAATGGAGAAGATACGAGGAAAGAAAGATGTTGAGACACGGTAAGATTACTCTCTTGCCTTTTTTTTTTTGTTGGTCAGGCATCTATATATGTCAGGACATGCCATAACTACATCGTTAATAATTAATATTAATATTAATATTATTAATATTAATATTATTATTATTAATTATTAATACCTATATCTAAAATTGAAAGTAAAATGGATAGTAATATTCCTTTTTCCACTTTCCGCAAACTTAACCCCCCAACTTTTATTAAAATACAAATCGACCCCCACTTTATACTCTTATTAAATTATAAATCGCACCCCCACTTTATACGTATATTTTTTCCCAAATTTCACAAACTTAACCCCCTAACTTTTAATAAGATACAAATCGAACCCCCACTTTACTAACTTTTTTTTTTTTACTAATATTCAATTTTCACAAACTTAACCCCATAACTTTTATTAAAATACAAATCAAACTCCCACTTTATACGTATATTTTTTTTCAAATTTCACAAACTTAACCCCCTAACTTTTATTAAAATACAAATCGAACCCCCACTTTACTAACTTTTTTTTTTAAATAAAACCCGAACGCTAAAAGAAGCAACTTTCACAAAAGGAACAACTCTTTAATGTTAGATGTCGAAAAAAATTCTTTTTTACAAAATAGATCAAGACTTTTTTTTTTAACTCGCATTCAAAACGGAGCCCCCGGCGCGAAGCGAGAGCTCCACAACTAGTTATAATTATTTTTATAATTACTAGTAATAGTTATCGAAAAAGTATTGTATATAAAATTTGATTGGTACTAATCTAGGTAGATTATAGTATGATGGAGGTTTTGGATCAGGATTAATGTCATCATTAGTTAGTGGTATCAGAGGTCCAAGTGCTATCTCCCTTGGTTTTTTATTTGCACTCGAAAGGTGGAGCTTTCAAGGTAAACTTATGGATCGTTTGGTAATTTTTTTTTTTTTTTTTATATATATGTTTACTCGTTTCGCGTAAATAAAGTCATATTCGGCTTCAACTGACGTCTAGGTGAAAGAGAAAGAGAAGGAGAAATCCTTACGTCAACAAGTCGAAGATGCAGAGTATAAGAGAATTAAACGAATAGTTAGTTGAGTTTTGTTCGTAAAATTATTTCAAGTAGAATGATGGTGTCGGAAAAATTTAATTCGCGGTGACGAAAAGATATACCCCGTTGAAAAATTTGGGTGAGTTTGTTTAAGTTTTGTAAATTAAAATATTGATTTTATGTTTTACCCCCTATTGTAGGGGGGTGGAATTGTATTTTTGGTCAAAGTATGAGGAGTGATTATGTTTTTTCTCTTGTAATGTCGTTTTGAAAATTGGTTGGGCATCAAACATCAAAAATTCAAAGTAAAATGAATAGTACTATTCATTTTTCCAGTTTTCGCAAACTTAACCCTCCAACTTTTATTAAAATACAAATCGACCCTCACTTTATACTCTTATTAAAATATAAATCGCACCCTCACTTTATACGTATATTTTTTCCCAAATTTCACAAACTTAACCCCCTAACTTTTAATAAGATACAAATCGAACTCCCACTTTACTAACTTTTTTTTTTACTAATATTCAATTTTCACAAACTTAACCCCCTAACTTTTATTAAAATACAAATCAAACTCCCACTTTATACGTATATTTTTTTTCAAATTTCACAAACTTAACTCCCTAACTTTTATTAAAATAAAAATCGAACCCCCACTTTACTAAAAAAAATTTTTAAATAAAACCCGAATGCTAAAAGAAGCAACTTTCACAAAAGGAACAACCCTTTAATGTTAGATGTCGAAAAAAATTCTTTTTTACAAAATAGATCAAGACTTTTTTTTTAACTCGCATTCAAAACGGAGCCCCCGGCGCGAAGCGAGAGCTCTACAACTAGTTATAATTATTTTTATAATTACTAGTAATAGTTATCGAAAAAGTATTGTATATAAAATTTGATTGGTACTAATCTAGGTAGATTATAGTATGATGGCAGGTTTTGGATCAGGATTAATGTTATCATTAGTTAGTGGTATCAGAGGTCCAAGTGCTATCTCCCTTGGTTTTTTATTTGCACTCGAAAGGTGGAGCTTTCAAGGTAAACTTATGGATCGTTTGGTAATTCTTTTTTTTTATATATATGTTTACTCGTTTCGCGTAAATAAAGTCATATTCGGCTTCAACTGACGTCTAGGTGAAAGAGAAAGAGGAGAAATCCTTACGTCAACAAGTCGAAGATGCAGAGTATAAGAGAATTAAACGAATGTTAACTCGCATGGGGCTTACTCGTTACGAGGAAAACTTTAAAATGAACGTACGTTGCATTATTTATTTTGATAGTTGAGTAACTAATGTAGTAGGAACTGATATATGATTATTTGTTTATATTTACGAAACAATAATATTCAGGGCACTACGAGAAGTGGGAATCTCTGTTGGAAAGAGCATCGCTATTCTTGATCACATCAAATACTATGGACACGAATATATATTGGGATAATAATCCCTCGTGTACCTACTGAAGCATTTGATGATTTTAGTAGTTAGATGTTTTTCGATTTACATGTACGTGCGTTTGTCGAAGAGTTAATAAGATCATACCCAATCTGTCCAGAACCCTTTCTAATATAAAGACATACTCGTAATATTTGATAACATCTGGTCTAGAACCAACATAGTAAAAGATAAACTGACAGCCGCTTTCTCCCATAAACCAATCATCTGTTCTTGATCGAACCACACTAGAGGGTCAAAGAAAATATAGTTTGATAGAGTCGAAAATCTGCTTTACGTTCTGATAAAGAAAGTTGATGTCATGCAAAATGCCCCGTTTTAAGCGGTAAATAAGCAACTGTGTACGACAAGTGTTTGTTATTAATAAGTCGCATGTATCCTTGTCTCAATATCCTATAAACTTTATAAACGTATCAAGACGAAGAGGCGGTTTTTTTATCGAACCGACAATGGATGACCCAACATTTTGTTTTATAAGATGAATGAGTCAACGAAATCTAACGATACATAAAGAGGATACGTTTTAGTGGTGGTTAATAACAACACATTTAGCCACCAAGTTCAAGGAAATACGAAACTTTGTTCAATCATTGGGTTGCAAGGCATATACCATCTCTGGTGCCGTTCCAAGACTTGGTGTCTGTTTTACGACTCTTAGTGACCAGTTTTACAACCAGTTTCGAACTTTTCACGGTCATGCATAAACAAGTAATCAATCATCGTACCGGATGAATTCCAGGATCACAACCGCATTTGAATAGATAGTAACCAAATGGATGGTTCCAGCCTGCTTTGTGGTGTTACGAACCCATATCCATTTATAGTTACTTTCCGATGGATCCAATATCGGAGTCCATTTATTGAAATTGGTGCAAAAAAACTTGAGGGTAGTTGAGCTTTTCGAATAGTTGGTTTCATTATTTTAAGGGAATCAATTGTTTATCTGAGTAGTGGGTTCAAGTGGATCCTTTACTCAAACTCACTACTCAGATTTGCTCAAACAACAAAAAATAGTGGATGAACGCTTTTATTTATAAATGAGAAAGTATTTGACTTTTATGCAAGTAAACCATTGTGTTGGTGTGAGGTGTTAACATGAGACATCTTTAAATTTGCAAAGATGTCATTAGAAAGTAGGTTTGAAATTTTATAAAATGATAACAACGAGGAAACAAAACTCGCGATTCGCTGCGGGATGATTTTAGTAGGTTAACGGTCGGTGATTTTGGTTGGCTAGTGATCGGTTAATTGAACATTTGAAAAATAAATAAATAAAAAAAGAAGTCAAAGAAATTAAACTATGAATATAATATGAAGAAAATGATATATATATATATATATATATATATATATATATATATATATTCTAACAGATTATGGAGATCTTATATTTCAATATAAAGATTTGAATCCTAGCTTACAAATAAATTGAGGTCAACAAATTTATAAAGTAAAAGTGGCATATATATTGCTAAAAAAATTGGGTCAACAAATTTGAAAATGTTGTAATTTAGTAGTTTATAACTACCTTTAGTGGTTTATTTTAATTACAATCTACTATGGAGTAATAATAAAGAAGAAATAAGGAAGTATGAAATATTATTGAATGATTGTGTACTCAATATCCTTACAACTGATTGATATTTATAATACTAAAATTTTACTATACATCCGTGTCTTCAATGATATATGTTAGGTGAAATAGTAATGAAATTTGGATTCATGTGGAAATTGGCATCCACCTTCTTTGACTTTAGTATCATAACATTCCCCTTGGATGTCAATTTATTTTCATTAGATATCAACTAGTACTGCCTCGTTAAAAACCTTGCTAAAGAAAACCCAGTGGGAAAAAAAACTTTAGCTAAGGGAAAAAGAGTGCAGTATAGAGTTGTCTCCCCCTCAAGTAGACATTGCTGAGCTGTTACATCTTTTGAACATGCCTCATGCCAATATTGTGAACATGCGTTCTGAAAATAGCAGTTGAAAGTGCTTTGGTGAAAAGATCAACAGAGTTTTTGCCGGATAGAACATATCTCATTTCAATCTGGTTGTCCTTCATGAGATCTTGAGTGTATGAGAAGAATCTAGGAGGTATGTGTTTTGTTCGGTCACTTTTGATATACCCTTCTTTCATCTGTGCTATGCAAGCTGCATTATTTTCATAGATAGTTGTTGGGCTTTTATCGCGTTCTAGTCCACAGGAATCAGCAATGAGTTGTGTCATTGATCTCAACCAAACACATTGAGTAGCTTCATGTAATTCAATGACTTTGGCATGATTTGAGGGTGTAGCAACAAGTATTTGTTTCTGAGAACGTCATAAAATTGCAGTACCTCCATTTAGGAATACATATCCAGTTTGAGATTTAGTTTTATGAGAATCAGATAAATAACCTGCATATGTATAACCAAAAAAATCTTGTTTTGAATTGTTAGAATAAAATAATTTTTAAATCAGTAGTTCCTCGAAGGTATCGAAATATGTGTTTGATCCCATTCCAGTGTCTTTTGGTAGGATCTGAGCTGAACCTTGTCAACAAATTAACTGCAAAAAAATGTCAGGTCTTGTACAATTTGTAAGATACATAAGAGCTCCAATTGCACTAAGATATGGTACTTCTGGTCCTAGGATATCTTCATGATCTTCACAGGGACGAAATGGATCAGTGTCAACATTAAGTGATCTAACAACCATAGGAGTACTTAATGGTTTTGCCTTATCCATATTGAAACGTTTTAAAATCTTTTCTGTATAAGTTGTTTGATGTACAAGTAAACCATTAGGCATATGCTCAATCTGCAAACCAAGGCAATACTTGGTTTTTCCGAGATCTTTCATTTCAAATTCTTTCTTTAGAAGTTGAATAGCTTCATGGATCTCTTTATTTGTACCTATGATGTTAAGATCATCGACGTAAACGGCTATGATCACATATCCGGATGTTGTTTTCTTATTAAGAACACATGTTCAGATAAGATTATTTGTATACCCTTTTTCTTATTAAGTAATCACTTAATTAGTTATACTATTGTATTAACCCATATAAAAATCTTTGTGATTCAATGGAATACATTTCTTTGAGTTTTGCATTAGATGCTTCTGATATCTTAAACCCTTCATGGATATTCATGTATATATCACTATCAAGTGATTTATTTAAATAAGTAGTAATAACATTCATGAGATGCATTTCTAATTTTTTTTATAAACTGTTAGGCTGATTAAGTATCTAAAAGTAATTGCATCCATAACAAGAGAATAAGTTTTCCTCATAATCTATTCATGGTCTTTGAGAGAAATCTTGAGTTACAAGTCTAGTATTACCTTGTAACTTCATATTTTTTTCATTTCTTTTTTCGGATAAAAATTCATTTTATATATCATACGTTTCACATCTTTAAAAGTGATAACGATTGATCCGAAAACTTTTCTTTTATTGAGCGATTCTAATTCAGCTCGTATTACTTCTTTCCATTGAGTCCAATCATGTTTATTTTGACATGCAATGACAGATTTTGATTCCAGATCATCATCTTTATTCATGATGTCATTGTAAGATTATATGAAAAATCAATATTTGTCATTTTGTTTCGGTTCCATAATATTGCATAATTTATTGCGATTTATGTATTTACATCGTCAATATCCTCTGCAGAAGGAATATTGATTTGTGGTTCCTCTTGAACACGTTCTTTTACCTCATTATCAGCTGATTTTCTTTTTCGAGAATTTTTATCTTTTGAAACAATTGGTCTTCCACGTTTCTGGCGTGGCAAAGACTCAAGAGTGACATTATTGTCAGCTTTTGGAATTTCATTTCTAGCTTAAGCATTTACTGCTGGTATATATGATTTAGTCACTCTTTTTTGTATCTGTAAATGCATCGGGTAATTTATTTGCAAGTTCTTGGATATGCATTATTTTTGAACTTTTATGTCGCATTCTTTTGTGCGATGATCAAGATACATTAATTTATGTTCACACCATGAAACATCTTATTCTTTATTTTTCATTTCTCCCCCTAATATAGAGAACAATATTTTATTAAAATAACAATCAGCAAAACGTGATGTATAAACATCACCCGTCATGGGTTCAATATATCTTATGATTGAAGATGTTTCATATCCAACATATATTCCCATCCTTCTTTGAGGACCCATTTTAGTGCGTTGTGGTGGTGCGATAGGAACATAAACCGCACAACCAAATGTTCTAAGATGAAAAATATTTGGCTCTCGATCAAAATTAAGTTGGTAATGGAGAATACTTATGACTTGCACTTGGTTTAATGCGAATTAATATCGCATCATGTAAATTTACATGTCCCCATATAAATATTGAGAGTTTTGTACTCATTACCAATTGTGTGGTTATTAGCTGCAAGCGTTTATCTATTGATTCAGCTAAATCAATTTTGTATATGTACATGAGCAACTGGATGTTCAACAACAATCCCTGTAGACATATAATAATCATTAAATGCTTGAGATGTTAACTCACTAGCATTATCAAGTCTCATCCTTTTAATGGTGTAATCAGAATAATGTGTTCTCAATTTAATAATTTGTGCAAGAAACTTTGCAAATGCATTATGGCTTAATAACACACAAACATGAGACCATCCGCTAGATGCGTCTATTAGAACCATGAAATATCTAAATGGTCCACATGATGGATGAATTGGTCCATATATATAACCTTGAATTCTTTCAAGAAACATTGGTGATTCTTTCTCAATATTCTTTTCATTAATCACCATATGTACTTTTTATTAATCACCATATGTGCTTTTCATTAATCAATATATGTGCTTTTTCATTAATCACCATATGCGCTTTTCATCATATATCCTTTTTACCATATGCGCTTTTAATCATATGCGCTGTCCTTTTCATCATATGCACTTTTCATCATATGCGCATTTCATCATATGCGCTTTTCATCATATGCATTTTTTATCATATGCGCTTTTAATCATATATCCTTTTCACCATATGCGCTTTTAATCACATGCGTTATGCTTTTCATCATATGCGCTTTTAATCATATGCGCTGCGCTTTTCATCATATGCGCTTTTCATCATATGCGCTTTTAATCATATGCGCTGCGCTTTTTATCATATGCGCTTTTAATCATATGCGCTGCGTTTTTCATCATATGTGCTTTTTATCATATGCTCTTTTAATCATATGCGTTGCGCTTTTCATCATATGCGCTTTTTGGTGCTACATAGATATTTCTCATTTCCGGTTATCATTGACTGATAATCATATCCATTATGATATATATCAGAGAAACTTAACAAATTTCTCTTTGATTTGGGAGAAAACAAGACATTGTTTATCAGAAAATTCGTACCATTTGGTAATATGAATTTTTGCCTTTTCTGTTCCTTATATCAAGTTTGCAAGACCTGATATAGTATTTATAATTCCTTCATTTGATTTAAATCAATGAAATATTTCTTAGATTTGATCATAGTGTGTATGTTACCACTATCTACAATACATAGGTCTTTACCATTTAATTGATGTTGTATTTCAGCATGATTCATACTAAAACTTCAAATAAGATAAGCAAATAATGAGTTATATTTTAGCAAGATAATCAAATTATATTACCTGCAAACAAGTTACAATCTGAAGTACATAAAAGATAACACTTAATAAACATATGCGTTATGGTCTAAAACTATTTATTTATGAGTGATACATAACAAGCTAGGCATCTTAGAAAATTCAAACCATTCAAGTCTCAAGGTAGCTCGGGGTTTATTTAATCAAGATTTTTCAACAGATTCACTCTCGTTTTCTTTTCTTTTGGGACTTATTTGTAGAGCTAAACAAGATGTTCATGTATTTAAGAAATACTAGACTGATGATCCACGTTACCAGATCATTAATAAGAATCTTCGGGATTCTTATAAGAACATCTACTAACATCTTCAATTTTATTCTTTCATGGATCACTATTATTTCTTGATAATTAATATCGAATCTATTTTTGAGTATTTTCCATAATACACTTGGATCTTCGATCATATAATATGTAGATTCTAAGGACTCGTCAATATGTTTGCAAAGAAAAATACTTGCTATTGCTTTCTCTTGTTCGGAACAATTGTTATTTTCATTCAGGGTTTCTAAAATACCGATTCATTCGAGATGTTTTTCTACATTCATAACCCATGTTAAGTAGTCGTTCCCACTTGATTCTAAAGGAGTAAATTTAAGCCTTTTCAAATTCGACATTTTCTATTATCAAAAGATAAACAACATAAATCATAATCATAATCAACTTCTATTCATAGACAAATAATAAAATGAAATTAGAATCATTTTAAATTCATAAGTAGCAAACAACAGAATAATTGCATGATTACAAATGATAAAACCACAAGAGCAGGATAGAATATAGGTTCACCCCGTGGTATATTAGCAACAATGATGATAGTTAGTATGACCAATACAATAGGAAAAATCATCCATGTGTGAATCATCTTTACAAAAACCTTTTTGAGAGTGGAAATCTGAGAAAAATGAAGATTGATTTGTGAAAATGTGAAAACGAAGATGTTTATTTTATATTTGAAAAATATAGTCGTTGTAATGTCGTCAGTTGACGTTAACAACCGTTATGTATATATGACCGTTGTAACGTCATTAGTTGACGTTAACGACTGTTATGTACTCGTTGTATTAATAATAATTTTAATAAAAGAATTTTATTAGTACAAATACGATTACTATAAATACATTTAGTATATATACGTTTAGTATAAATACGAAGATTAAGAGAATAAACATATTATGTATAAATAATAAATTTTAAGAATAAACATTAGTATGTATGAAATAAATAATAATTAATTGCATAAGTAATCATAAATGTTAGATAACATAAATATAAATGTTAGTGAAGTTAAGAGTTAGATTACAGAAATATAATTCAGGCGGTATAACCGACCATATATAACTTAAATAACATAAATATAAATGTTAGTGAAGTTAATAAAAGTTAGATTACATAAATATAATTCAGGCTGTATAACCGACAATATAACTTAAATATAAATGTTAGTGAAGTTAATAAAAGTTATATTACAGAAATATAATTCAGGCGGTATAACCGACCATATATAACATAAATATAAATGTTAGTGAAGTTAATAAAAGTTAGATTACAGAAATATAATTTTACTTATGATGATAATAATATTTACCTTACTAATAAATAATAGAATATATCGTTAAAGAATTTCTTACATTGATTAGCGACTTGTGCTTGCTTAGATAAACATTGATTATACAGAGCACTTCGTGCTGATAACGTGTTGTAATTTAGTAGTTTATAACTACCTTTAGTGGTTTATTTTAATTATAATCTACTATGGAGTAATAATAGAGAAGAAATAAGGAAGTATGAAATATTATTGAATGATTGTGTACTCAATATCCTTACAACTGATTGATATTTATAATACTAAAATTTTACTATACATCCGTGTCTTCAATAATATATGTTAGGTGAAATAGTAATGAAATTTGGATTCATGTGAAAATTGGCATCCACATTCTTTGACTAAAAGTAACATAGAGTCCAACCAGCAAGGCTAACAGATTATCTGAGATACATTCGTAATAATAATTCTTATTGAATAGGGAAAAGGTTAACAATTTAAAAAAAAGAAAACAAAAATAATTTAGAAAGGGTAAAAAAGACATTGTTACCCCCGTGAACAGTGAAATCTCATCATAATTAGGTGAAATAGTAATGAAATTTGAATTCATGTAAAAATTGGCATCCACATTCTTTGACTAAAAGTAACATAGAGTCCAACCAGCAAGGCTAACAAGTTAGCTGAGATACATTGGTAATAATAATTCTTATTGAATAGGGAAAAGGTTAATAATTTAAAAAAAAAGAAAACAAAAATAATTTAGAAAGGGTAAAAAAGACAATGTGACCCCCGTGAACAGTGAAAGGGCATCATAGTTAGTGTTAGTTATAATAATATAATTATAATTATAATTATAATAAGATGGTGATGAAGGGTTTTTTTTTTTTTTTATAAGAATAATATAAATTTCAAACACTTTTATTATAGATCAACTAAAAGTTACTCCGTTTTTAGTATAAATACTAAAATAAAATTTGAAAAAACTACTTGCTATTAAATCACTAATATCATTTATCAATAAAACATACTCCAGTAAAATAACTATTTTATACTACTAAAACTATGACAATATCAAATATTCTTTAGCGACGTTTGTTGTCACCGTTGTTGTTACCACCATTACCATGTGATTTCTAGAAATAAATAATCACTTCATAAAATGCCACATTTCAATTTAATTATAAAAAGTGATGTAAATAACACTTACATCCAAGTCATCAAGAAACTTCAACACAATTGTGAACGCAACATGCTTTTAACCCGAGAACGAAGTGTATAAATTTCCATAATTTCAATAGGAATCTCAATTGTTTTTTCCCTGGCAAAATCATTCTACTCTTTATGACATCTTCCCCACCTTTTGTCCACCAAAGTCATCGTTTGAAGAAACTTTAGTCACTAAGTTGAATAATTTTACTGGGGAGAAATCAATTGAAATTCCCATTGAAATTATGATAAGATATACACTTCGTTTGCTAGCTAAAAAACATGTTGCCTTCATAATTGTAGTGTAGTTTCTCTTAGAAAGCAATGTGTGTATTATTTCTGCATATGCCAAACGTACATAGACCATGTCTATTTATAGACTAAATCCTAGCAATGACAAATGGACCAAGCCCAAACACTAGAAATACATGGGCTAACATATAACTAGTCTAACATCCCCCCGCAGTTGGAGCGGGAGTACTCCAGACGCTCAAACTGGATCGGAATTCATCAAACAGAGCAAACGGGAGGCCTTTGGTGAAGATGTCGGCAAACTGATATCTGGACGGAACATGTAAAACCCGAACCTGTCCCTGAGCGACTAGGTCGCGATCAAAGTGAATATCGATCTCAATATGTTTGGTCCGCTGATGTTGAACCGGGTTAGAGGAGAGATAAACAGAGCTAACATTATCACAGTAGACCGGAGTAGCTGAGATGAGATGACAGTGAAGCTCACGCAGAAGGTTACGGATCCAACAAGTCTCAGCAACAGCATTAGCAACCCCGCGGTATTCCGCTTCGGCACTGGAGCGGGACGGCGTTAGTTGCCGCTTAGATGACCATGAAAGAAGGTTGTTACCCAGAAAAACACAATAACCAGAAGTAGAGCGTCTGTTGGTGGGGCAACCGACCCAGTCAGAATCAGAGTAAGCGACTAATGTAGTAGGAGTAGATGCATAAAGCTGTAGACCAAGACCAGTGGTCCCCTGAATGTACCTAAGGATTCGTTTGAGAGCATGTAGGTGTTGCTCTCGAGGATCATGCATGAAGAGACAGATCTGCTACACAACGTAAGAGATGTCTGGACGAGTAAATGTAAGGTACTGTAATGCTCCTGCCAGGCTCCGATAGAGAGTCGGATCCTTAACTGGAGGGACATGAGTAGTAAGTTTGGCGCTCGGTTCGACCGGGGTCCTACAAGGATGACAGGTGGTCATATCAGCCCGCTCAATAATCTCTGTAGCATATTGTTTTTGAGACAAGAACAATCCAGAAGCAGTGCGAGTAGCGGAGATGCCGAGAAAGTAGTTCAATGGACCCAAGTCAGTCATAGCAAATTCCTTATGTAAGGAGGTAATGATCCGCTGAAGTAGACATGTAGAGGAAGCAGTCAACACAATATCATCAACATACAAAAGCAAGTAGGCTATATCAGGTCCCTGGTGATAAATAAAAAGAGAAGTGTCACAACGGCTGTTATGAAAACCAATCCGCTGAGCATATCCTGCGAATCGCTGAAACCATGCACGAGGTGCCTGTTTGAGGCCGTATAGAGATTTCTGCAGCAAGCAGACATGATCTGGGTAGTGGGGGTCCTGAAACCCAGGGGGCTGGTGCATATATACAGTCTCAGAAAGCTGACCGTGGAGAAAGGCATTCTTGACATCTAGCTGATGAACGGTCCAGTTCCGAGAGACCGCCAAACTAAGAACAGTGCGAATCGTGGCCGGTTTGACAACCGGGCTAAAAGTCTCATCACAGTCAATGCCAACCTCTTGGCTGCGACCGTTAGCAACGAGTCGAGCCTTATACCTGCTCAAATTACCATCTGCATTAAACTTGTGCTTAAACAGCCACATGGAGCGAACTATGTTCGTGTCTGATGGGCGAGGCACAAGTCTCCAAGTACCGTTGTTAATTAAAGCATTATATTCATCAGTCATAGCTTGTTTCCAGTTATGGTCGTTAAGGGCTTCAGGGTAAGTGCGAGGATTAAGAGAAATGATAGAGGTGTGAAGATGTAACAACCCAAACCATATGCAATCGAAATATGCAAATAAAAAAATATATTTTTGTACAGCATAGTGGCGTGGCGCGCAAAAGGCCTGCGCGGCGCGCCAAAGGCCTGCGCGGCGCGCCAAAACGGCCTGTCCAACTTTTTCTTTTTTGTGAAAAAGATCTTCGACTTCCCGACACATTTAGATCAAACGGTTTTCACAACATATTACAATAGTTAAAACTAACACGTTCCAATAATAAAATGGGTCTTACGAGACCGGGCCCACATCGGCCGTTTTACGACTTCCGTACGAAAATACAAGTTTTCAACCACATGATTTTTAACACAAAATAAAGCCGAGCATGGCGATTGGGGATACGCTACCCAATCCTAATTAATCCAAAAGCAAGCCTTCTAAAGCTACTACGCGAGCCACTAGTTCCCACGCTTACCCGAGCCACCGCATCCAAGCAAATCTATAAAAATGTAAACAACGAGAGGGTAAGCTAACGCTTAGTGAGTGATAATATACTACATACATATATATGTATAAAATGGACACGCCACACCAATATCAAATACCGCATACCGAAGCATCCATGAATAAGACAACTACACTAAGCATACCGTACGATCTCTAAGCAACAAGCTAAAGATATCAACAAAATATAAGTTCACCAACGACTATGTGAACAACACCAAATAAGCTACACCCGGAGGGTTAGCTACATCACAACAATACGTCAATATATATATATATATATATATATATATATATATATATATATATATATATATATATATATATATATATATATATATATATATATATATATATATATACAACAATATATAAACGCCCAAGGTTAACCAATCGTAAAAAGGAATGGTACTCGAATTTCCCATCGGTGTTCATAACAACCGTTAGTGTACAACACATATATCACTAACCCTTGGACAACACATTCGTTTATAAAATCGTTAGTGTACAACACATATAACATTAAATTGGACAACACATATCCATTCATAAATCATTAGTGTACAACACATATAACACTAAATTGGACAACATATATCCATTCATAAATCATTAGTGTACAACACATATAACACTAAATTGGACAACAAATATCCATTCATAAAACCGTTAGTGTACAACGCATATATCACTAACTTGGACAACACATATCCATACAATAAACCGTTAGCATACAACACATATATCGCTAACTCGGACTACATACATCCGTTCATAAAGGCCGTTAGTGTACAACGACATATATCACTAACTTGGACATCACATATCCGTTCCTACAAATAAATACATTATATACATACATGTATACTTATTCCACTCACAACCACGTGTGATAACGTACACCCAAAGTGTATACTTCGCCAAAGGTGGTCAACCAAAACGCACAACCATGCCAATTGAACCCATACACAAGTCCATCAAATCCACCTATATGTGAAGTGAGCTCTATAGTCGAGAATCACTTCACCCGACCCGCACCCATCCTACACATACATATGCACATAGGATATTAACACTCACCTTGTCGCCTTGAAGAATGCTACCGAATAATCCGCAATCGCCGATGGAATGTACCTAATCCATTTATCACATAACAAGTAACACAATTAGGGTGGATAAACAAATCAACCGAATATTGACAACTAGTGCAATTTCGACCCAAATGCACTTCCAAGCACAAACCGCGCCCAAACTAACCAATAATCACTAACACAAGTGAGAATGGTCCTAATATGCCAATCAAACCCAATCATAGGTGTTAAACACCTATCTTGCCCAAAATGACACTTAAACCCTAATTTGACCCATAAGAAGTCAATATCACGCCATTGGCAAGTTTTGACACCAAAACATATTTAACTCGGTTCTATGCTTCAACTTAATCCATTTTAAGTTTATAAACCTTATTAAATCGGCAATTGAGTCATAATCATCAACAAACCCTGATTTTGACTCTAGTCAAAATTAGTCAACCATAAGAACCCAAATGGTTTCCATAACACAAATAATCACTAACACTAGTGATTATATACCATTTACAAGTCTTAAACATGGTTAAATCATTAACCAACCCAAAACCCTCCAAATATCAAAATAGCAAGTTTCCATAAACCCTCTTCATCAACCAAATGGGGTTTGCAACTAACAATCTCAAACCCTAACTTGAATATCAAATCTAACAAATGAAATTCGGAGTTAGAACTTACCAATACCACCAAAATGATGTCGTTGACGAGTAGAACAACTTTAAAACCCGAGCTTTGGTGAGAATCCAACTCCTTCTTCTCTAATTCAAGCTCTCTCACTTTAGAACCCTTCTTCTCTCTCTAGATATGGATGAGAGTGTTTGTGTGGGTGAGAAATGAGCTCCAATGGAGTTCTAGATCAGTTTTGGTGACCCTAAACCGACCCTAAATGAAAAGACCAAAATACCCCTCATTTAAACCTTTTATAAAGTCTGAAAATTGCATCAGACGGGATCGGCGCGCCGCGCCAAAAGGTGGAGCGCCGCTCCAACCTACAGGTCAGTTTTCAGAAACTTGTTTTGGCCATAACTTTTTGACCGTAGCTCCGTTTTCGATGAATCAAATATCGTTGAAAACGTAATAAGATTTTCTTTCCAATGGTAAGACTTTGAAACATCAAAACAAACTTTATTTGGGGTTGAAAAGATACGTACACACCTTGTCACTTCAGACAACGTCCAGTTTCCTTCGACGTTCGAGCAAGCAACACGTACGTGCTTCGTACACTTCATACACGCATCGTACACCATAAATACATTATGTACAATAAATATTTGGATATTACAACTCTCCCCCACTTAAACTCGATCACGTCCTCATGATCCTCGTCACTTAACCATCCGGACCTACACTCAAAGGTTCTCAACATATGTTCCAATCCGACTTTCTTAGGCAATCCTTCCCAATGAATCTCCTTTAACAACTAAATCGTCACCCGCGATTTAACTAAATCACCATCCGAGCACTAAAACCTGCTCTTTTCCCCATCTCGGGAGAAACTCAACCAATCTCGTACCGAGATATCAATTCCTTAGCGTACCTTTACCAAGGACAATGCTAAAAGCGACCAAGTCTCAACCTAAAGTCAACAATCCGAACGTTGAAGATCGAACCACAAAAATCCTTACAGATTACACTTACCACTAAACATCCTTTGTAGCGCGCAATACAACCAATACGCCACTAACCTAACATCATAAGCAACGGCTAAGATCGATAGCGTCCAAAATGACTATCACAACGCTAAACCCAAGGTGCACAAAAATCGACTATTGTTACACCCGTAACAACATGTGAGCGAAACACGGCTATCGCCTCACTAATCCCACGACATGGTCCTCACGACCCCACCATCGGCGTATAAAGCCACCGTTAGTTCACACAACGTGGTCCTTACGAACCCACCATTGGCGTATAAAACCACCAATAGACCACACATCCAACAACATGAAGGCTGGCAGAAAAACTACACGCGACCAATTCCCAAATCTCAACACCAGATAAAGTCAGCGGACCCCGTCAACGGTCATGCTTCACCGATATAACACTACACATATGATGAAGTCAGCAGACCCCGAAGGTCATGCTTCACCAATCAACGATCTCATGATGAAGTCAGCGGACCCCGGAGGTCATGCTTCACCAATCAACGATCTCATGATGAAGTCAGCGGACCCCGAAGGCCATGCTTCATGAATCACCAATACCATGATGAAGTCAGCGGACCCCGAAGGTCATGCTTCATCAATCAACGCCCTTTTGGCCTCGAACGACGAGTAGCGTAACATCGCGCTCTGCTACGCCATAGTGAATCCTAACGGATACCACTAACCATTCACACAATCGAGCAAGAACCGCGTATATCAAACATAGGCACAAAACAATAATTCTCTACAAGAGGATCCAATACGCACATCTCTTAACCGAGGGATTTCCACCTTGCTCACCATACCCGTCCATTATCTCTCAACGAGATTTACCACATTACCACATTGGTGATAATTCAAATCCAAAATCATAGGTACAATTTTACCGAAATTGTACTCTACCACAAATCGACCAAATCTAGGTCCCGACATAAATTTTGGATCTACCATAAGCATTGTCCGAAATCTCACACTAAAACCTCCTCGTGCGGGAGTGTAACTCCCCCACTTGGAATTACGTTCCATAACCGCATCTCGTACACCCGTACAATGCTACCAAAGGTAGACTTTACCAATAATTGGGTTCACACGGCCCATCACCATGTCTTGCTCCAACTTTGAGCATACCAAGGATCCTAACCTATCCTTAAACACTTCGAACGAAAAGTGTACCACAAATTACACGACTATACACTCGCAATCATCCAATTGCTTTAGTTTGTCGAATTTCACCCGATCACTCATGAACCTAAGGGTTTCACTTCGGTACCCTAAGTACAATGTAACCGCAACACAAACGGAGTCGAACACCACGCTAGTAGGTATAAAAGAGGCACCTAATGTCGCGTCACGTAGACTCATTTACCAACATACATCGAGATCCAAAACACTCGATTTCTCGGGTTTCATCCCACCCGTCGAACCTCATGGTTCATCAAATTCAACACGAGAGCGAACACGCTCTAACATCCGAATACCAAAACTCATTTCCATGGCTTGGTAGAAACATTTCCCAAATACTAAGGAATGCTTGGTTACGCCAAGTCTTACGCCCTTCGCCCGACAATCCAAAGTCACCATAGGGTACTTCCATTAGGAACGTCACCCATATCAATAACATGAACAACACAATTGAGACCTTAAGGGTCTCACTCGAACGAGCTTAACGACCCGATACCAACCAAAATGCCTAAGCACCCAAGGATTTGCACCATAGGATCAAGGCACAACACACCACTTATTCACTCTACTGAGACCAAACCGGAACCATAAACGTAAACCGCCCGCTTGCTACGAATTATCTCCAACGGAGAGTAAAGTTTAGCTAAGACTTACGCACATACCGCATGTTATTACAAACGAACAACATATAATTTCTTACTAAAAGTACCTGATGTAGAACTGTTGGGCTTCCGTGCTCCACTTCCCATCATGTATTCGCGCTCTAACCTCCTAACCCGATCGTCATGCGATTCGGAACACTCTGACTTCCGGTGTCCCTCCATCCGGCAAATGAAACACCTGATTGAGCCCAAAGGAACCACCGTACAATCTTATGCCAAATGACCCCGTTCCCCACACTTAAAGCACGTGAGCTTGTAACCCTTCTTACTCTTCTTCTTCACATTCCCGACGCCTTCAGGCGTACTTCGTGCCCTCTTACCATGAGCACCATGTAATCCTAACCTTGCAAGTACATCTTCATCATCACTACCTCGAGGTTTGGGAAACCTCTTTTCAAACTCTTCCTTTACAACTTTAGTCACTTGGTCTCGGACCATTTCTGTGATGACCCGAAACTTTTTGACTTATTTAAACCAATTCTCTATACGATTTATTATTTTAACACGTTAAACAAAGTCTGTTAGATTTAGTCTCAAAATTCTAGAACTGTTTCGTATATACAATTACCTTTGATTACTCTCGACGATTCATGAACAATTATATATATGTATATATATATATATATATATATATATATATATATATATATATATATATATATGTACAAGTAAAAACGACTTTCCTACAGTAAAAATAACTTTGCTACAGTAAAACACTATTTGCTACAGTAAAACACTATTTGCTACAGAGAAACACTATTTGCTACAGTGAAACACTATTTGCTACAGTAAACACTATTTGCTACAGTAAACACTATTTCATGTCGACGAACTAGCAAACAAAAGCAGAAAAAGGCGGCCATGCGATCGCATGACAAAAACACTGAAAACTCATGCGATAGCATGAGCTACAGTAAATCGAAAAGTAATATAAATATGCCAGTTTTCTCGACGAACAACACACATCTTTTTTTTCTTCTTCTGTAACATATTTATATTTATATTATAATTATAATTTTAAATTTAAGTTTAATAATAATAAGGTATATACGAGGGTGTTTTTAATTCGGGTTTCAAACCGCTTTAAGCTAAGGAAATATTGGGTATTATTCGGGGGTATTGTTCTTGAATCCAAGGCCAACCACACAGTCATCTACCATCATTACGTCTACGCAATTTGCCTACAATATTGAATCGCAATATTGAACTGTGAGTTTATAGTCTCCTTTTTTTAAATACTTTAAATATTTTTGGGCTGAGAATACATGCAATTTATTTTAAACGCGATAAGACACAAGTACATACTAAATTCTACACCGAGTTAAACCGAAAATCCCTTAGCTTTGGTAACTAGTAGCTGCCAGTACATAGGATATGAACTGGTGGGCGCGAATAATTGTATATGGATCCATAGGGCTTGACATCCCCGTCCGAGCTAGAGCGCTAGCCTTTTAACGGACGTATGTTATTTGAGTTTAAGACACGTTGGTTTGCGTGTATTAAAATGAATGGGGTAATTATCACTATAGCGTTAAGTTTAGTTACCAGGGTGCTCTGTTACGTAGAATCTATTGATAAACTTTTGATGAAATCTTGTGGTCTATCTTTATATATGTTTATAACTCGAGTAATTAAACCTATAACTCACCAACATTCGTGTTGACTTTTTAGCATGTTTTATTCTCAGGTCCTTAGACTGCTTCCGCTGTGATGTGCTTGTTGCCTGCATGGAGTCTCTCATGCTTTGTACAAAGTTTATTGCATTCAAAATAAAACTGCGTTGTGTAATAAATAATTGGACTGTGATGTCAACCTGTAAATTAAAGACTTATGTATTTTGGGGTTTTGCTTATACCTAAGCACTCGCCCACATGTTTATAACTTTCTATGTTTAGAAAGTCACTTATTTTAATGAATGCAATATTTTATCAAAACGTATCATATAGAGGTCAAAACCTCACTGTGGAATCAATGATTAACGTGCCGCGTCAATAGATATTTTGACGGGTCGTTACAGTTGGTATCCGAGCTTGAGGTCATAGGAAACCAGAAATTACATTAGTGTGTTTAACTGGTAATTGTTAGGATGCATTAGTGTGTCTGGACTATGACCATATCTGTTTTTACTGATTTTTGCTTATTATTTGGTCAAAAACATTATATGTGATATATTTATATGCTAACGTAATTATTGTTTCAATTATGTGATAGATGACTTCTTCTAATCCTATCATTTTATACGACTCGAAATCGGACACTGAATCTATTCTATCCACAAATGAAAAGGGCGTTCCAATACCTATTAAAGAAGAAATTGTGTTAGCTGGGGAATCTCAACTCCCGGTAAACCCAGAGGAGGTTCCAGCTCCACCCAGCTTTAGTTTTTCGGAGCCACAGTATCGGAGCCACAGTATCGTCCAGATATACCACCGACGGGCGGGTTGTGCCGATTACGCCTGGCAGATTTCGGTTCATGACCACCGGTACATATTCTCGCAGTTCGTCATCATATTCTCCTACACATGACTCAGACAGTTCGTCTTCAGACGAGATCAGTAAGAGGAGGATTTCGCTAATGAAATAAAAGAGGTCACTAAGGAGAAATTCCAACTTGCTATAGATAATAAAAACAACCAAAATAATAAAATGTCATTAATTATTAAAAAGGAACAGGACCATTCGATCTGTAACCACCCTTATTGTATTAAACCCACTGAGGCAACGGGTACCTCAAAACCCCAACAAAAAATAAAAAACACTGCCAGAATGTCTGTCGGACCATGTGCACACAAACAATTGGCAGAGAGAACCAAATGGGAAGAAGTTTCTGATAGTTCTGAATAAACGACCTCGCAACCATAAATCTTCCATGCGCTATTTTATTACTTATGTGTGCTACTCTATCTTGTTATGTAAAATATGCATATATAAAATATCGGTATTGTATGGTATTGTATTATTTTGGTTTATTAATAATAAATGCATGGAATGATTATTTGTATTATTAATATTTATTATTATTATTACATAATAACATAGTAACTCGCTATAATTTTTCATAGTGGAATATTATTAGGATTTTAGTAGTTAATTCCTTGTACTAGCTATTATGTATGAACTTAACGGGTAGGTAATACCCTAGAAATAATTATAAAATGCTAATAAGAAGAAAAGACTTTTATAATAATTGGTTCATATTATTAATATGCTACGATTAACTATTGACAACTCATTTTACCTATAATATTCTATATGATTAAATTATCTCTGTTGTATTTATTGAAGAAACATGTCTCAAATGTCAGATGCTGAGTTTGAGGAACTAGTCGAGAAACGTGTAAATGAAAGAATTGCTGCAGCTGAGGCAGCAAAAGCAACAACCGAAGCAGCAGCCAAAGCAACAGCCGTAAATACAAACTCACGAAAAGGATGCTCATACAAAACTTTTCAAGGATGCAAACCACAGACGTTTTGTGGAACCGAGGGACCAGTCGGTCTAACCCGATGGTTTGAAAAGATGGAGTCCGTTTTCAAAATCAGTAATTGTGCGAACGGAGACAAGTCAAAGTATGCTTCATGCACGTTGCAAGATGGTGCACTTACTTGGTGGAACAATTATGCTAAAGCAGAAGGAATAGATACGGCATATGATATCTCTTGGGAAGAACTGAAAAAGATGCTAATCTAGGAGTACTGTCCTCGAAACGAGATCAGAAAAATGGAATCTGAGTTACGTAATCTGAAGGTTATCGGCGCGAATCTCAATAACTATGAAAAACGTTTCATGGAACTAGCCTTGTTGTGTCCCGAATTGGTGCCAAACGAGAAACGAAAGATAGAAATGTATATTGACGGTTTATCGATCAATATCAAAGGAAATGTTACATCGTCCAAACCAAATACGATGCAGGAAGCCATGACAATGGCACACCAACTCATGGACCAAATCACAGAGAGTTCGATTAAGGCACGAATTACCAAAGTCAAGACAACTGAAGGAAAGAGGAAATGGGAAGACTATAAGGGCAAAAGTACTCAACTGAAGAAACAAGAAACTTTTAAAGGTAAACAAGATGGGACAACTGTGATAAGGCTAAAAAGGAACATATATTTCATAGCAAAATCCCCCAAGAAAGACAAGATTTTAGTTGCAATTGTTCCATTTTCAAGTAATATTCGTTTATTTTAAATAAGTGCGAAGACAAAAGGCGAAAACGACGAATTGAAGACACAAAGGTCCAAAAAGCTCAAAAGTACAAGATACAATCAAAAAGGTTCAAATTATTGATGAGGAACGTCTAAAAATGACAAGAGTACAAGTTACAAAACGCAAAGTACAAAATATAAAATTGTACGCAAGGACGTTCGAAAATCCGGAACCGGGACCAGAGTCAACTCTCAACGCTCGACGCAACGGTGTAAAAATTACGAGTTAACTATGCACAAGAATAAAATATAATATTTAAATAATTCATAATAAGAATAATATTAAATAATAAAAAGTTGTTAATTGAGCATAGTTCAGGGGTCGTAAATGAAAATTCAATTTCTAATTTCGCTATAAAAGCGATGATTTACGATCAATTAGAGAGACTTCTTTTTTCGATCAATTTTTCTATCTTTTTCTTACTTTTCTATATCAAATATCAATATCTATATTTATAATTCTCTATCATAATGTTAATGTAATAAGATATAACAATAATCTTAATTTTAATTTTAAATTATGATAATAATAAGATTTATGATAGAGATCGTTTGAGTGTGTAAGTCGAAATTCTGTCCGTGTAACGCTACGCTATTTTTAATCATTGTAAGTTATGTTCAACCTTTTTACATTAATGTCTCGTAACTAAGTTATTATTATGCTTATTTGAGCCGAAGTAATCGTGATGTTGGGCTAAAATATTAAGAAGGGGTTATTGGGCTTTGTACCATAATTGGGGTTTGGGCAAAAGACCGACACTTGTGGAAATTGAACTATTGACTATTAATAGATGGGGGGTATTGTCTAATTGAGTGACAACTCATTGGAGTCTGTCGAACCTATCTTCAAATTAATTAACCTAATAATTAATAATGATTATGGTTGTCCTATTTAGTGACGTTCATATGGAATCTGTTATAATCATTTAATTAATCAATTGGGTTGGGTAATTGATTATTCATTCTGATCAAGTGGATGAATTAATATTCATAAACTAATTAAAACAGGGGTGGATTACATACAGTGATAACTGGTGTAATTGTTGACAGAAGTGATAACTGCGTCACAGTTTAAATCCTTAATCAGTTGGAATATTTGACTTCGGGTATAAGGGTAATTTGACGAGGATACTCGCACTTTATATTTATGACCGATGGACTATTATGGACAAAAACCAGATAGACGTATCAAATAAACCAGGACAAAGGACAATTAACCCATGGTAATAAATTAAAATCAAAAAGTCAAACATCATGGTTACGGAAGTTTAAATAAGCATAATTGTTTTATTGTATTTTTCATCGCACTTTTATTTTCTGTCATTTTATTTTCTGTCATTTTATTTATCGCAATTTATTTTACGCACTTTAATTTTTGTCATTTATTTTTACGCTTAAAATCGACAAACCGGTCATTAAACGGTAAAACCCCCATTTTATAATAATACTACTACTTATTTATATATATATTTTTACAAATAAACTTAATAATATAGCGTTAACTTCACCAGCTCCCTGTGGAACGAACCGGACTTACTAAAAACTACACTACTCTACGATTAGGTACACTGCCTATAAGTGTTGTAGCAAGGTTTAGGTATATCCACTCGATAAATAAATAAATAAAACTTGTGTAATATTTTGTAGTATTTTGTAGTAAAAATTAATACTATTTCGTACACCCCCGCTACATCATCAAGTTTTTGGCGCCGCTGCCGGGGAACAACGAAGCGAAACGCCACAGAAAAATTTTTTTTATTAAGTTTTATCTAGTTTTTGTGAAATATACATTTTAAATTTAAAAAAAAAAAAAAAACCGAACCCCACTTGAGATAGAGTGCACACTGGTCCCTTACATAAAGGTATGTTGACTAATGGTGTTATGTTGTTTCTACAATACGCCATGAAGTGAAATCACAGCTGTTAAGCAACACCTTTTTAGTCACTCAAAGAAAATCATTTCCCCTCTAATCGTTTTTTTTTTCTTTTTAAACTCCTAACAGCTCACCAGTTCTTTGGTTATAAAATACTTGCGTTTTTTTTTTTAAAGTGACACCATCAATTTGGGCAATTTTTAAAAGTGACACAATCATTTGAAGCCCAACCTAAAAAAATATCCCCACACTTAAAAATGATTACACGTGATTACTTAAACTTGATGTTGTCTAGACATCAAAACTTAAAAATTAATTTTTAAGACGTGATTACTTAAACTTAAAAATTATTAATCGTAGGGGATATTTTTTTACCTTAATCAAAACTAATACGACATCAATTATTAAGTTTGTGTAATAAAATACTATTTCATAGCATTATTAATCGTAGGCTTTTTGACTTAAAATTAAAAATATTTTTTTAAACATAGGCGTCAAAAATGTTTTGGTTATGAGATGAAACACATCTAGAATTAACGAGAAAAGTAAAAATTACAAAATAAATAGTTTAAGTAATCACGCGTGATGTATGTGTCCCATTTTAGATCGGCCAAATATCCTCTTAGTCCCACATGTACTAAAATAATATGTATCCTCATAATCAAATTTGTCCTACCTCTTTACCAATTTGTAAAGTAGAAGTTGCTGGTTTTTTTTTTAAAGGTACATCCAAGTTGGCCCCCTCCAAACGATTATTATAATTGATCAGTAACAATCAATGATGGGTGAAACATTTTAAGTTCAATTATTGAAACTTGGTACCTAAAAAAAAAAAAAATATTTAATTTAAAAAATTAAAAAATATATATTTTCAAGATTTTGCCTATAAAAAAAAGTTTTTATTTTAAGTTTTATTACCTTTAGATTTTTAGACTTTAGTCACAACTTTTAGTATTAAGACATAGTTTTTGCCGTAGTTATTTTTATACTTCTAGATTTTTAGGCTTTGCCGTAAAATCCCTTAAGTGCTTATTCCTTAGACTAAGTTTTAGGTGCTTTAGAATTTTGCGACGCCATTTTTCGCGCTATTTTCTTATTTTTATTTTTCGACGCGTTTACCTATGTATCAATTACAATTCCAATTAGTGATCTCCATTTGTAGCTTTAATTTTAAGATAGTGATCGTTATAAGGTTGGATTAACCGCGTGTTTACAAACCACTCTTCGTCTTTTTCATTTTTCGACACTTTTCGACGCGTACTCTTTTTCTCTCTTATTTCTCGCCATTCTAGTTTTTAGGACTTATTTTTTTTTCTACTTCTTCTCTAAATTTCTTAAAATTACGAAAATTTATTTTAAGTGGTTAAATTGATAGACATCAAAATTTTCTGGTTCGTAGTAATAGTTGGATTTGTACGTGGACCGGGTTATTGGAGCCAAACAGTACTCAATTATATTGAGACCAAACGAATCCTGCCCCTCTGCTGCATCTTTTGGCTATTCGAAACGTGGGCAAAATCAGAAAAGTCTATTGATTGGATAACTTATATAATTTTTCTTTCCTTTTTAAAAACTAATAGGATATTCTGTGAATGCACCGAGCAAAACGTTCACCACCTTTCATACGTTCACCACCTGTAACTCGATCAAGACATCTAGCAAATATTGTCGCCGTTGATTTTTCTTTAGAATCGTCATCTAGTCGAACAAGAACTCCAACTCAAATTTCCGATAATCCATCTTTTGAACCCGACTTCACAATTAAGAACCCGGAGCATATTCAAGGACAATTCCAAGATCCTGAACCACTAATTATTCCTCCTGAGCCACAAACCATTAAATCAGAATCCTCTAGTGATTCGTATTCAACAAATTCAATTATGGAAGTAACGGAACCTCTAAGTATGGAAGATCGAATGAGAGCCACACGCACGGGCCAAGGTCACGCAATTACTCATCCAGACATTAATGCACCAGATTATGAAATTAAAGGACAAATTCTACACATGGTAACTAATCAGTGCCAATATAGTGGTACGCCGAATGAAGATCCTAACGAACACCTTCGTACGTTTAAAAGAATTTGTACACTATTCAAAATCCGAGAAGTGGAAGATGAGCAGATCTATCTCATGTTGTTTCCCTGGACTTTAAAGGGAGAAGCCAAAGATTGGTTAGAATCGTTACCTGAAGGGGCGATTGATACATGGGATGTTTTAGTAGAAAAATTTCTTAAACAATTCTTTCCGGCATCCAAAGCCGTGAGACTTCAAGGAGAAATTGTTACATTCGCGCAAAAGCCAAATGAAACATTATATGAGGCGTGGACAAGATTCGGAAGGATGTTGAGAGGATGTCCTCAACACGGTCTAGATACTTTTCAAATAGTGCAAATCTTCTATAAAGGCGTAGACATCGCTACAAGAAAAGACATCGACATAACAGCTGGTGGTTCCATCATGAAGAAAACCGCAACTGAAGCTTACAAAATTATTGATAATACAGCCTCCCACTCTCATGAGTGGCACCAAGAAAAAGATATTTTTCGTTCATCTAAAGTGGCTAGAGCCGATTCTAGCCATGACTTTGATTCCGTTTCAGCAAAAATAGATGCTTTCGAAAGACGAATGGAAAAGATGAATAAAGATATTCACGCAATACGAATCAGTTGTGAGCTATGCGGTGGACCACACTTATTGAAAGATTGTCACATTGAACCAGCATTGGAACAACGAGAGAATGTTTCCTATATGAACCAAAGGCCTGGAAATAATTATCAAAATAATTATCAACCGCCAAAGCTAAACTTCAATCGAAATCAAAACATTCTTTACAATCCAAAAGGACCCGAAAATAACTGGTATAACCAACAAGGTCCGAATAACCAACCAACTCAAAACAACACTTTCAATCAACAAAGACCTGGCTTATATAAACCACAACAACAAACCGAAGAGAAAAAGTCAAATATGGAAGACGTGGTATTCAAGCTAGTTGAATCTCAAACACAATTTATTGAAACTCAAACCCAAACAAACGAGAGGTTTGATCAGTCATTAAGAACTCAACAAGCTTCCATTTTGAATCTAGAAAAACACGTAGGTACTCTTGCTAGCATGATGAGTGAGAGGGAACAAGGAAAGCTACCGAGTAATACTGAAGTAAATCCTCGGAAAGAGAATGTTAATATGGTGTCAACAAATTCTGAAAAACCAGCTCCAGAAGATGGGAAGGTTTTAGATGTGAGTAACAATGAAGAAGTTACACCACCACCACCACCCGAGTTTGTAAAGCCAGTGGTGACACCATACAAACCACCCATCCCGTTTCCAAGAAAAGGAGTTGAGTATGAGCAAGTAATAAGTAATAAAGATTGTGATACTTCTGGAAAGAAGAAGAAGAAAAAGAATAAGAAAGTACAAGAAACAAAAGCCGTAGAAGTAAACCCGGTGAATACAGTTCCACCAAAACCTCCACCTAGAGTAGGTGATCCGGGTGAATTTATTGTTCCTTGTCTACTTAGTGATTGTGTCATGTATGATGCACTAGCAGATTTAGGTGCAAGTGTGAGTGTTATGCCTCTTTCATTATATAAAAGATTAGGTGTAGGTAAGTTAAGTCCAACGAATATGAGTGTTCGACTCCTTGATCAAACCATTAAGCACCCAGTTGGAATTGCTAACAACCTACCCGTTCAAGTAGGCAATTTAACCTTTCTAGTCGAATTTATTGTCATTGACATAGAAGAGGACCCAAACATTCCTCTAATTTTAGGTCGGCCATTCTTTGCGTTCACCGGGGCGTTATTTGATGTAGGAAATGGAAGAATGACACTTAAAAGTGGTGACAAATCGATCACCTTTATGATTCGAAAATCTAAACCTCCGCCAACCAAAACCGTTGAACCAATAAAAACGATTGGTAATAACCATGTTGTTTTACCAACTCCAACGGCAGTGCTTAGCAATAATGAAACGCCTAAGTATGGGAAAAATGAAGTAACACCTAATGATAACCCAATAACAAAGGACCCCGTTGTTGATACGAAATTAGATAATCCCGTTATTAATAGTTCAATGAAGAAACTTATTAAACGGATTCGCGATGCTATAACCAAGGGGAACTTTAAGTTATGTAACCGATTAGTATCCAATCTATCGCCTAAAGAAAAGGTGAAGCTAGTTGAAATTGTGGATATTACACAGGAATCCGACCAATGGCTTAAAGAGAAAGTCACAGATATGCAAGTTGATTATGGACCAAGAGAAATTGACGATGAAGTTAATCACAATTTTGACACCACAGCTACCTAAGTGTGGGGAGATTCAAGTGTTCTAAAAAGAAAATGCTATCTAGAGTTAGTTGTTCTGTTCTCGTGTAGTTCCGAGAATGGAATCCGAGTGGTCTTTTCCACTAGCAGACACTAAAGAACTAGTTTTCTCCCTCCATTCTGAATTTTTGTTTTGTAGGTTTTATATAAAATTAATATGTTTTTTTTAATTTAAGTTTTGTGTGAATTTTAAAAACAAAATTTACTTTAATTCATTAAGTTGAAAAAAATGATTTCTAAAATTCGTCGTGAGTTGGAGACTAGGTCATTAAGCCGAAATTACTTTACCCGAGGGCGGGGCGACAAATTTTGTTATCATTATTTTTAATTTTATTGATTTAAAGTATGCCAAAAATATTATACTTTATAATTTTTTGAAAAGTGGGGTTATAAACCAAACTTCAAAAATATATATATATATATGTTTGTATTTTATCTTATGTACAAAACAGGGTAAAACAGCGCACTTTCAAAGACTGTCATGAAGTTCAGCAAAAGCTACTGATTTTGACAAGACGCAAAAAATCAAATGTGAAATAACAATATGTTTGCAAACTCGGTATTTTTAATCACTTTTCTACGCTAATCACCCTCATGAATTTAAATTATAGTCTGATTTCATGCAAATGAGGGCATTGCATGATCTTAAGTGTGGGGAAGGGTTATAAATTCTCTCAGGTTTATACTTGGTTTATTTGCCAAATTTTGTGAAAATTTGAAAAATTTTCAACTAAATGAACTCAAAATCATGTTTATACATATTTATGAACGATGAAAACTAGGTGTTAATACCGAAATTATCGTTACCTCGGAAAGGACATAAATTGAGAAACAACCTAAAATGCTTGAATTCATTTAAAATGGAATAAAGGAGAATAAAAAGGCAAAGAAAGAAACTAAGTGTGGGGAGAATGTACCAAGTTATTCAATTAAAAATTATCTATCACATATCTTTGTACAAGATTATTGCAGGTACTTTTGTTTTGGATGATACTAATCAGTTTTACCCGGTTTACTGTAATATATTTGAAAGAAAGATGGATCTACACGATGAATCAATTCCATCATTAAAAGGAAGTAAAGTCTTCCGAAAAAGACACGCGCTTCTTGATTTAGGTCAAGAAGTTGTCGTCCAGACCAGCTGTAGGTTGACGAAAAATCTAGAAAAGTCATCTCTAAAATCAGCAGGAAATCCACGGACCTCAGCATCAAACAGGGTCGCCAAGTGGTCAGATTTATCCTAACCATGAGAAGGATTTATCTCGTACAATGGGGAGGCACCGTGCAAATTAGCTTGATAAGACTAATGAATCAGATCCCCAGAAAAGGATAATCTCCTTAAAGATTAAAAATCAGCTTTTAAGAATGATAATACTCAATCCTAGAGATTGACCTTAAAGATTGAGAATTCAAACTCATGGAATTCAATGATATCTAAACTCGAGCTTGAACGAGAAAATATTTTGATCAAAAATACAAACCGATTTGTTTTCTGAAAAACCATTTTCAATGCGTTCATTACCATTGAACGTAAAATCCTAAGAAATTCACCTGGAATTCATTAGGTTACCTGAACTAAATCGGGTGTCAACCGTAAGAACGGTGGTTGCATAGCATGGTCGGAGACAGGACCTTGTGCCAGACCGAAAAATCATAGGATGATCTTTACTATCGCTCCTACCAAGGATAGTTCTAGCATCCGACACGTTAAAAGACCATAATCATCTGCATGTAACGGGACATTGCCTTAACAGTTTCTTGTTCATCGCTTTCCTTTACAACCGGACGGTAGTTTGCCGAAAGGTAATATACGGGACAAGTAAACTGGACGTGTTGCTTTCCTAATACAAGGTTAGCAAGTGGGTAACACAAAACCACAAGTGTTGAGCTAAAATTTTCAAATCTGAAACCCACACAACCCACAAAAATATTTTGCAAACACCGGTGAAGGGTTATTCCGGAAAACTAATCTAGGGTAAAAGCTAAATTAAATTTTCAAAAAGATCAAATGTTTTCATAAAGATCCAATTTCCTTAAGGATCTACATTTTAATAGTCATGTGGGACTGTAAACCGCCTTTCAAATGTGCACTTTGCTTTGGAAACCGAAAGTAAATCGGCTATTTGATTGCAAGTGTCGTTGTCCTAAACCCAAGGCAACTGTGGATGACACACCCACCTTTAACCATATCGTTACTATCATTGTTTATACAGCTCTATCAAAATCACTGATGTACAAAGTGTGAAGAATAAAGAAGTGATTCGTGTGATGTATTATATTATTTCAAGACTGTATTGCTTGAGGACAAGCAACGCTCAAGTGTGGGGATATTGATAAGGCTAAAAAGGAACATATATTTCATAGCAAAATCCCCCAAGAAAGACAAGATTTTAGTTGCAATTGTTCCATTTTCAAGTAATATTCGTTTATTTTAAATAAGTGCGAAGACAAAAGGCGAAAACGACGAATTGAAGACACAAAGGTCCAAAAAGCTCAAAAGTACAAGATACAATCAAAAAGGTTCAAATTATTGATGAGGAACGTCTAAAAATGACAAGAGTACAAGTTACAAAACGCAAAGTACAAAATATAAAATTGTACGCAAGGACGTTCGAAAATCCGGAACCGGGACCAGAGTCAACTCTCAACGCTCGACGCAACGGTGTAAAAATTACGAGTCAACTATGCACAAGAATAAAATATAATATTTAAATAATTCATAATAAGAATAATATTAAATAATAAAAAGTTGTTAATTGAGCATAGTTCAGGGGTCGTAAATGAAAATTCAATTTCTAATTTCGCTATAAAAGCGATGATTTACGATCAATTAGAGAGACTTCTTTTTTCGATCAATTTTTCTATCTTTTTCTTACTTTTCTATATCAAATATCAATATCTATATTTATAATTCTCTATCATAATGTTAATGTAATAAGATATAACAATAATCTTAATTTTAATTTTAAATTATGATAATAATAAGATTTATGATAGAGATCGTTTGAGTGTGTAAGTCGAAATTCTGTCCGTGTAACGCTACGCTATTTTTAATCATTGTAAGTTATGTTCAACCTTTTTACATTAATGTCTCGTAACTAAGTTATTATTATGCTTATTTGAGCCGAAGTAATCGTGATGTTGGGCTAAAATATTAAGAAGGGGTTATTGGACTTTGTACCATAATTGGGGTTTGGGCAAAAGACCGACACTTGTGGAAATTGAACTATTGACTATTAATAGATGGGGGGTATTGTCTAATTGAGTGACAACTCATTGGAGTCTGTCGAACCTATCTTCAAATTAATTAACCTAATAATTAATAATGATTATGGTTGTCCTATTTAGTGACGTTCATATGGAATCTGTTATAATCATTTAATTAATCAATTGGGTTGGGTAATTGATTATTCATTCTGATCAAGTGGATGAATTAATATTCATAAACTAATTAAAACAGGGGTGGATTACATACAGTGATAACTGGTGTAATTGTTGACAGAAGTGATAACTGCGTCACAGTTTAAATCCTTAATCAGTTGGAATATTTGACTTCGGGTATAAGGGTAATTTGACGAGGATACTCGCACTTTATATTTATGACCGATGGACTATTATGGACAAAAACCAGATAGACGTATCAAATAAACCAGGACAAAGGACAATTAACCCATGGTAATAAATTAAAATCAAAAAGTCAAACATCATGGTTACGGAAGTTTAAATAAGCATAATTGTTTTATTGTATTTTTCATCGCACTTTTATTTTCTGTCATTTTATTTTCTGTCATTTTATTTATCGCAATTTATTTTACGCACTTTAATTTTTGTCATTTATTTTTACGCTTAAAATCGACAAACCGGTCATTAAACGGTAAAACCCCCATTTTATAATAATACTACTACTTATTTATATATATATTTTTACAAATAAACTTAATAATATAGCGTTAACTTCACCAGCTCCCTGTGGAACGAACCGGACTTACTAAAAACTACACTACTCTACGATTAGGTACACTGCCTATAAGTGTTGTAGCAAGGTTTAGGTATATCCACTCGATAAATAAATAAATAAAACTTGTGTAATATTTTGTAGTATTTTGTAGTAAAAATTAATACTATTTCGTACACCCCCGCTACATCATCAAACTGCTAGTCCAAACTATAAGGGACCCCATCCGTTCTGTAAAAGATGTTACACACATCATGCAGGTTATTGCCAAGTGGTCTGTGATAAGTGCAACAAGAAAGGACATGTGGCGAAAGATTGTTATGCCACCGTTTCTGAAGTAAAGACAAAATCGACCGATATCAAGAAATGTTATGGATGCGGGAAGTCTGGTCACTTTATAAATCAATGCCCTGATAAGGAGAAGAACAAAGAACCCGCACGTGGGAGGGCATTTAATGTTAGTGCCAGTAAAGCACGTGAGGATCCTAATCTTGTCACGGGTACGTTTACCGTTAATAATCAACTAGCTTCTATTATGTTTGATACGGGTGCTGATAGAAGTTATATGTGTAAAGACTTTAGTTCTAAACTAAAATGTGCATCATTACCTCTAGACGATAAATATACTATTGAATTAGCTAATGGTAAACTGATAAAAGCCGATAAAATTTGCCATGGTTGCGAAATGAATCTCGCTGGTGAAACCTTCAAAATCGATTTGATACCCGTAGAATTAGGAAGTTTTGACGTAATCGATGGCATGGACTGGATGTCCAAAACAAGAGCGGATGTTGTTTGTGCTGAGAAAGCAATCCGCATCCCTCGTAAGGATGAAACGTCATTAATAATTTATGGGGAGAATAGCAACTTGAAGCTGAACCTTATCAGCTGTATGAAGGCCTAGAAACTTATAAGAAAAGGTTGTTATGCTATTCTGGCACACGTAAAGAAGATCGATACTGAAGAAAGAAGCATTGATGACATGCCGGTTGTAAGAGAATATCCCGAAATATTTCCAGAAGAATTACCGGGGCTACCTCCACACAGATGTGTAGAATTCCAGATTGATCTCATACCAGGAGCTGCACCTGTAGCCCGATCTCCATATAGACTTGCACCTTCAGAAATGCAAGAATTACAAGACCAGTTGCAAGAATTATCGGACCGTGGATTTATTCGTCCCAGTTTTACACCTTGGGGTGCTCCTATTCTGTTCGTCAAGAAGAAGGATGGATCTATGAGAATGTGAATAGATTACCGAGAATTAAACAAATTAACGATCAAGAATCGGTACCCATTACCGAGGATTGATGATTTGTTTGATCAATTGCAAGGATCAAGTGTTTATTCCAAGATTGATCTACGCTCCGGATATCATCAGCTGAGAGTGAAGGAAGAAGATGTTCCTAAAACCGCGTTCAGAACCCGTTACGGTCACTATGAATTTTTAGTCATGCCTTTTGGATTGACTAATGCTCCAGCAGTATTCATGGATCTAATGAATCGCATCTGTAGACTGTATTTAGACAAATTTATCATTGTTTTTATCGATGACATATTGATTTACTCGAAGAACAAGGAAGAACATGAGCAACACTTAAGACTGGTACTAGAGATACTCAAGAAAGAAGAATTGTACGCAAAATTTTTGAAGTGTGATTTCTGGTTACAAGAAGTACAATTTTTGGGTCATGTTGTCAGTAAACATGGAATTAAAGTTGACCCTGCCAAGATCGAAGCCATTAGTAAATGGGAAACACCGAAGACTCCAACACAAATCCGCCAATTCTTAGGTCTTGCTGGTTACTACCGAAGATTCATTCAAGATTTCTCTAGAATAGCCAAACCCTTAACTGCATTGACTCAAAAGGGAAAGAAGTATGATTGGTCCACGGAACAGGAATCCTCATTCCAGTTATTAAAGAAGAAGTTAACGTCTGCACCCATTTTGTCATTACCAGAAGGAAATGATGATTTCGTGATCTATTGTGACGCTTCGCGCCAAGGTTTAGGATGTGTATTAATGCAACGCACAAAGGTTATCGCATATGCCTCACGATAACTAAAAATTCATGAAAAGAACTATACGACACATGATTTGGAACTTGGAGCAGTAGTTTTTGCACTCAAAATATGGAGACACTATCTATATGGCACCAAGTGTACAGTGTACACCGACCATAAGAGTCTTCAGCATATTTTTGATCAAAAACAACTCAATATGAGGCAACGTCGCTGGGTAGAGTTGTTAAACGATTACGATTGTGAAATCCGTTACCACCCCGGAAAGGCTAATGTTGTAGCTGATGCCCTAAGTCGAAAAGAAAGAGTAAAACCTCTTAGGGTCCGAGCTTTGAACATTACAATTCGTACTGATCTCACAAAGCAAATTCAAGCAGCACAGTTAGAAGCTTTAAAAGAAGAAAATGAAAAAGGCGAAATGAGCAGAGGGTTAGAAAAATAGCTTGAAGTAAAAGCCGATGGAACCCTGTATTTTGCTGGTAGGGTATGGGTACCAAGACATGGTAACCTAAGGCAACTAGTACTGGATGAAGCACACAAAACGAGGTACTCAATTCACCCAGGAAATGAGAAAATGTACCACGATCTCAAGAAGTTTTATTGGTGGCCTAATATGAAGACAGAAATTGCTACTTATGTAAGCAAATGTTTGACGTGTGCAAAGGTTAAAACTGAGCACCAAAAGCCGTCAGGATTACTGCAACAACCAGAAATTCCGTAGTAAAAATGGGAAAGAATAACCATGGATTTCATTACGAAATTTCCAAGGACTGCAAGTAGTCATGATACTATTTGGGTGATAGTTGATCGTCTCACTAAATCAGCTCACTTTTTACCAATAAAAGAGACAGACAGTATGGAGAAATTAGCACGCCTATATTTGAAGGAAGTAGTTTCCAGGAATGGTGTACCTATCTCCATCATATCTAATCGCGACACCCGATTCACATCACATTTTTGGCAGTCATTACAAAAAGCATTGGGAACTTGATTAGATATGAGCACCGCTTATCACCCACAGACAGATGGTCAAAGTGAAAGAACAATACAAACATTGGAAGACATGTTACGGGCATGCGTGATTGACTTTGGAACCAGTTGGGATCGACACTTACCGTTGGCAAAATTTTCATACAATAACAGCTATCATACGAGCATCAATGCAGCGCCATTTGAAGCACTTTACGGTAGAAAGTGCAGATCTCCTATCTGTTGGAGTGAAGTAGGAGAAATACAACTTACTGGACCAGAAATTATTCACGAAACCAGCGAAAAGATCATTCAAATACAACAGCGATTGAAAACGGCCATGAGTCGCCAAAAGAGTTATGCTGATGTAAGAAGAAAACCGCTAGAATTTCAAGTGGGCGACAAAGTCATGTTGAAAGTGTCACCCTGGAAAGGCGTTGTACGATTCGGTAAACGAGGAAAGCTAAGTCCTAGGTACGTAGGACCCTTTGAAATCACAGAAAGAGTTGGAACAGTTGCTTATCGATTAAAGCTACCGCAAGAACTTAGTAGTGTTCACAACACATTTCACGTGTCAAATTTGAAGAAATGTTTAGCTGAAGAGGATGTCGTAATTCCTCTTGATGAAATACGAATCAATGATAAACTCCATTTTATCGAAGATCCTGTTGAAATCATGGACCGTGAGGTTAAACAATTAAAACAAAGCAAAATACCGATAGTTAGGGTTCATTGGAACGCTAGACTAGGACCCGAGTTTACTTGGGAACGTGAGGATCAAATGAAGCAAAAGTATCCACATTTGTTCACTGATATCGCTCATGAAACAGGTACTACTCAAAATTTCGGGACGAAATTTTCTTTAACGGGGAGGTACTGTGATGACCCGAAAATTTTTGACTTATTTAAACCAATTCTCTATACGATTTATTATTTTAACACGTTAAACAAAGTCTGTTAGATTTAGTCTCAAAATTTTAGAACTGTTTCGTATATACAATTACCTTTGATTACTCTTGATGATTCATGAATAATTATATATATATGTGTGTGTGTGTGTGTATATATATATATATATATATATATATATATATGTAACGACCCGTCAAAATCGCTATTGACGTGGCACGTTAATCATTGATTCCACAGTGAGGTTTTGACCTCTATATGATACGTTTTGATAAAATATTGCATTCATTAAAATAAGTGACTTTCTAAACATAGAAAGTTATAAACATGTGGGCGAGTGCTTAAGTATAAACAAAACCCCAAAATACATAAGTCTTTAATTTACAGGTTGACTTTACAGTCCAATTATTTATTACACAACGCAGTTTTATTTTGAATGCAATAAACTTTGTACAAAGCATGAGAGACTCCATGCAGGCAACAAGCACATCACAGCGGAAGCAGTCTAAGGACCTGAGAATAAAACATGCTAAAAAGTCAACACGAATGTTGGTGAGTTATAGGTTTAATTGCTCGAGTCATAAACATATATAAAGATAGACCACAAGATTTCATTAAAAGTTTATCAATAGATTCTACGTAACAGAGCACCCTGGTAACTAAACTTAACGCTATAGTGATAATTACCCCATTCGTTTTAATACGCGCAAACCGACGTGTCTTAAACTCAAATAACATACGTCCAATAAAAGGCTAGCGCTCTAGCTCGGACGGGGATGTCAAGCCCTATGGATCCATATACAATTATTCGCGCCCACCAGTCCATATCCTATGTACTGGCAGCTACTAGTTACCAAAGCTAAGGGATTTTCGGTTTAACTCAGTGTAGAATTTAGTATGTACTTGTGTCTTATTGTGTTTAAAATAAATTGCATGTATTCTCAGCCTAAAAATATTTAAAGTATTTAAAAAGGGAGACTATAAACTCACAGTTCAATATTGCGATTCAATATTGTAGGCAAATTGCGTAGACGTAATGATGGTAGACGACTGTATGGTTGGTCTTGGGTTCAAGAACAATACCCCGAACAATACCCAATATTTCCTTATTTTAAAACGATTTGAAACCCGAATTAAAAATACCCTCGAATATACTTTATTATTATTAAACTTAAAATTAAAATTATAATTATAATTATAAATATAAAATTTACGTACAGAAATGATTATGAAAAATTCGTCGAGCAAAACTGACCTTTTATAGTACTTTTCGATTTACTGTAGCTCATAGTGTTTACTGTAGCAAATAGTGTTTACTTTAGCAAATAGTGTTTACTGTAGCACTGTAGCAAAATACGGTTTCACTGTAGCAAATAGTGTTTACTGTAGCAATTAGTGTTTTACTGTAGCAAAGTCATTTTTACTGTAGCAAAGTCATTTTTACTTGTACATATATATATATATATATATATATATATATATATATATATATATATATATATATATATATATACATACATATATATATGTATATTTACATAGTATTAAATCATATAAAGAATTGGTTTAAATTAGTAGAAATTTTCCGGGTCATCACATAACCTCCCCGTAAAAGAAAATTTCGTCCCGAAATTTTGAGTAGTACCTATTTCATGAGCGATATCAGTGAACAAATGTGGATACTTTTGCTTCATTTGATCCTCACGTTCCCAAGTAAACTCGGATCCTCATCTAGCGTTCCAACGAACCCTAACTATCGGTATTTTGCTTTGTTTTAATTGTTTGACCTCACGGTCCATGTTTTCACAGGATCTTCGATAAAATGGAGTTTATCATTGATTCGTATTTCATCAAGAGGAATTACGACATCCTCTTCAGCTAAATATTTCTTCAAATTTGACACGTGAAATATGTTGTGAACACTACTAAGTTCTTGCGTTAGCTTTAATCGATAAGCAACTGTTCCAACTCTTTCTGTGATTTCAAAGGGTCCTACGTACCTAGGACTTAACTTTCCTCATTTACCGAATCGTACTATGACTTTTCAGGGTGACACTTTCAACATAACTTTGTCGCCCAGTTGAAATTCTTGCGGTTTTCTTCTTACATCAGCATAACTCTTTTGGCGACTCATGGCTGTTTTCAATCGCTGTTGTATTTGAATGATCTTTTCGGTGGTTTCATGAATAATTTCTGGTCCAGTAAGTTGTCTTTCTCCTACTTCACTCCAACAGATAGGAGATCTGCACTTTCTACCATAAAGTGCTTCAAATGGCGCTGCGTTGATGCTCGTATGATAGCTGTTATTGTATGAAAATTCTGCCAACGGTAAGTGTCGATCCCAACTGGTTCCAAAGTCAATCACGCATGCCCGTAACATGTCTTCCAATGTTTGTATTGTTCTTTCACTTTGACCATCTGTCTGTGGGTGATAAGCGGTGCTCATATCTAATCGAGTTCCCAATGCTTTTTGTAATGACTGCCAGAAACGTGATGTGAATCGGGTGTCGCGATCAGATATGATAGAGATGGGTACACCATGCCTGGAAACTACTTCCTTCAAATATAGGCGTGCTAATTTCTCCATACTGTCTGTCTCCTTTATTGGTAGAAAGTGAGCTGATTTAGTTAGACGATCAACTATCACCCAAATAGTATCATGACTACTTGCAGTCCTTGGAAATTTTGTAATGAAATCCATGGTTATTCTTTCCCATTTCCACTGTGGAATTTCTGGTTGTTGCAGTAATCCTGACGGCTTTTGGTGCTCAGCTTTGACCTTTGCACACGTTAAACATTTGCTTACATAAGTAGCAATTTCTGTCTTCATATTAGGCCACCAATAGAACTTCTTGAGATCGTGGTACATTTTTCCATTTCCTGGGTGAATTGAGTACCTCGTTTTATGTGCTTCATCCAGTACTAGTTGCCTTAGGTTACCATGTCTTGGTACCCATACCCTACCAGCAAAATACAGGGTTCCATCGGCTTTTACTTCAAGCTATTTTTCTAACCCTCTGCTCATTTCGCCTTTTTCATTTTCTTCTTTTAAAGCTTCTAACTGTGCTGCTTGAATTTGCTTTGTGATATCGGTACGAATTGTAATATTCAAAGCTCGGACCCTAAGAAGTTTTACTCTTTCTTTTCGACTTAGGGCATCAGCTACAACATTAGCCTTTCCGGGGTGGTAACGGATTTCACAATCGTAATCGTTTAACAACTCTACCCAGCGACGTTGCCTCATATTGAGTTGTTTTTGATCAAAAATATGCTGAAGACTCTTATGGTCGGTGTACACTGTACACTTGGTGCCATATAGATAGTGTCTCCATATTTTGAGTACAAAAACTACAGCTCCAAGTTCCAAATCGTGTGTCGTATAGTTCTTTTCATGAATTTTTAGTTGTCGTGAGGCATATGCGATAACTTTTGTGCGTTGCATTAATACACATCCTAAACCTTGGCGCGAAGCGTCACAATAGATCACGAAATCATCATTTCCTTCTGGTAATGACAAAATGGGTGCAGACGTTAACTTCTTCTTTAATAACTGGAATGAGGATTCCTGTTCCGTGGACCAATCATACTTCTTTCCCTTTTGAGTCAATGCAGTTAAGGGTTTGGCGATTCTAGAGAAATCTTGAATGAATCTTCGGTAGTAACCAGCAAGACCTAAGAATTGGCGGATTTATGTTGGAGTCTTCGGTGTTTCCCATTTACTAATGGCTTCGATCTTGGCGGGGTCAACTTTAATTCCATTTTTACTGACAACATGGCCCAAAAATTGTACTTCTTGTAACCAGAAATCACACTTCAAAAATTTTGCGTACAATTCTTCTTTCTTGAGTATCTCTAGTACCAGTCTTAAGTGTTGCTCATGTTCTTCCTTGTTCTTCGAGTAAATCAATATGTCGTCGATAAAAACAATGACAAATTTGTCTAAATACGGTCTACAGATGCGATTCATTAGATCCATGAATACTGCTGGAGCATTAGTCAATCCAAAAGGCATGACTAAAAATTCATAGTGACCGTAATGGGTTCTGAACGCGGTTTTAGGAACGTCTTCTTCCTTCACTCTCAGCTGATGATATCCGGAGCGTAGATCAATCTTAGAATAAACACTTGATCCTTGCAATTGATCAAACAAATCATCAATCCTCGGTAATGGGTACCGATTCTTGATTGTTAATTTATTTAATTCTCGGTAATCTATGCACATTCTCATAGATCCATCCTTCTTCTTAACGAACAGAATAGGAGCACCCCAAGGTGAAAAACTGGGACGAATAAATCCACGGTCCGATAATTCTTGCAACTGGTCTTGTAATTCTTGCATTTCTGAAGGTGCAAGTCTATATGGAGATCGGGCTACAGGTGCAGCTCCTGGTATGAGATCAATCTGGAATTCTACACATCTGTGTGGAGGTAGCCCCGGTAATTCTTCTGGAAATACTCCGGGATATTCTCTTACAACCGGCATGTCATCAATGCTTCTTTCTTCAGTATCGATCTTCTTTACGTGTGCCAGAATAGCATAACAACCTTTTCTTATAAGTTTCTGGGCCTTCATACAGCTGATAAGGTTTAGCTTCGAGTTGCTCTTCTCCCCATAAATCATTAATGACGTTTCATCCTTACGAGGGATGCGGATTGCTTTCTCAGCGCAACCAACTTCCGCTCTTGTTTTGGACATCCAGTCCATGCCAATGATTACGTCAAAACTTCCTAATTCTACGGGTATCAAATCGATTTTGAAGGTTTCACCAGCGAGATTCATTTCGCAACCATGGCAAATTTTATCGGCTTTTATCAGTTTACCATTAGCTAATTCAATAGTATATTTATCGTCTAGAGGTAATGATGCACATTTTAGTTTAAAACTAAAGTCTTTACACATATAACTTCTATCAGCACCCGTATCAAACATAATAGAAGCTAGTTGATTATTAACGGTAAACGTACCCGTGACAAGATTAGGATCCTCACGTGCTTTACTGGCACTAACATTAAATGCCCTCCCACGTGCGGGTTCTTTGTTCTTCTCCTTATCAGGGCATTGATTTATAAAGTGACCAGACTTCCCGCATCCATAACATTTCTTGACATAGGTCAATTTTGTCTTTACTTTAGAAACGGTGGCATAACAATCTTTCGCCACATGTCCTTTCTTGTTGCACTTATCACAGACCACTTGGCAATAACCTGCATGATGTGTGTAACATCTTTTGCAGAATGGATGGGGTCCTTTATAGTTTGGACTAGCAGTTGCCCCATCTTGTTTACCTTTAAAAGTTTCTTGTTTCTTCAGTTGAGTACTTTTGCCCTTATAGTCTTCCCATTTCCTCTTTCCTTCAGTTGTCTTGACTTCGGTAATTGGTGCCTTAATCGAACTCTCTGTGATCTGGTCCATGAGTTGGCGTGCCATTGTCATGGCTTCCTGCATCGTATTTGGTTTGGACGATGTAACATTTCCTTTGATATTGATCGATAAACCGTCAATATACATTTCTATCTTTCGTTTCTCGTTTGGCACCAATTCGGGACACAATAAGGCTAGTTCCATGAAACGCTTTTCATAGTTATTGAGATTCGCGCCGATAACCTTCAGATTACGTAACTCAGATTCCATTTTTCTGATCTCGTTTCGAGGACAGTACTCCTCGATTAGCATCTTTTTCAGTTCTTCCCAAGAGATATCATATGCCTTATCTATTCCTTCTGCTTTAGCATAATTGTTCCACCAAGTAAGTGCACCGTCTTGCAACGTGCACGAAGCATACTTTGACTTGTCTCCGTTCGCACAATTACTGATTTTGAAAACGGACTCCATCTTTTCAAACCATCGGGTTAGACCGACTGGTCCCTCGGTTCCACTAAACGTCTGTGGTTTGCATCCTTGAAAAGTTTTGTATGAACATCCGTTTCGTGAGTTTGTGTTTACGGCTGCTGCTTTGGCTGCTGCTTCGGCTGTTGCTTTTGCTGCCTCGACTGCAGCAATTCTTTCATTCACACGTTTCTCGACTAGTTGCTCAAACTCAGCATCCGACATTTGAGACATGTTTCTTCAATAAACACAACAGATATAATTTAATCATATAGAATATTATAGGTAAAATGAGTTGTCAATAGTTAATCGTAGCATATTAATAATATGAACCGATTATTATAAAAGCCTTTTCTTCTTATTAGCATTTTATAATTATTTCTAGGGTATTATCTACCCGTTAAGTTCATACATAATAGCTAGTACAAGGAATTAACTACTAAAATCCTAATAATATTCCACTATGAAAAATTATAGCGAGTTACTATGTTATTATGTAATAATAATAATAAGTATTAATAATACAAATAATCATTCCATGCATTTATTATTAATAAACCAAAATAATACAATACCATACAATACCGATATTTTACATATGATTATTCTACATAACAAGATAGAGTAGCACACATAAGCAATAGAATAGCGCATGGAAGATTTATGGTTGCGAGGTCGTTTATTCAGAACTATCAGAAACTTCTTCCCATTTGGTTTTCTCTGCCAATTGTTTGTGTGCACATGGTCCGACAGACATTCTGGCAGTGTATTTTATTTTTGGTTGGGGTTTTGAGGTACCTGTTGCCTCAGTGGGTTTAATACAATAAGGGTGGTTACGGATCGAATGGTCCTGTTCCTTTTTAATAATTAAGGACTTTTTATTATTGTGGTTGTTTTTATTATCTATAGCAAGTTGGAATTTCTCCTTAGTGATCTCTTTTATTTCATTAGCGAAATCCTCCTCCTTACTGATCTCGTCTGATGACGAACTGTCTGAGTCATGTGTAGGAGAATATGATGACGAACTGCGAGAATATGTACCGGTGGTCATGAACCGAAATCTGCCAGGCGTAATCGGCACAACCCGCCCGTCGGCGGTATATCTGGACCAATGTCCATGTTCGTTTAGAAATGGACGATCTTCGTTTACTCCAGGGATCATAGGTCCATGCCAACGATACTGTGGCTCCGGAAAACTAAAGCTGGGTGGAGCTGGAACCTCCTCTGGGTTTACCGGGAGTTGAGATTCCCCGGCTATCACAATTTCTTTAATAGGTATTGGAACGCCCTTTTCAGTTGTGGATAGAATAGATTCAGTGTCCGATTCCGAGTCATATAAAATGATAGGATTAGAAGAAGTCATCTATCACATAATTGAAACAACAATTACGTTAGCATATAAATATATCACATATAATGTTTTTGACCAAATAATAAGCAAAAATCAGTAAAAACAGATATGGTCATAGTCCAGACTCACTAATGCATCCTAACAATTACCAGTTAAACACACTAATGTAATTTCTGGTTTCCTATGACCTCAAGCTCGGATACCAACTGTAACGACCCGTCAAAATCGCTATTGACGCGGCACGTTAATCATTGATTCCACAGTGAGGTTTTGACCTCTATATGATACTTTTTGATAAAATATTGCATTCATTAAAATAAGTGACTTTCTAAACATAGAAAGTTATAAACATGTGGGCGAGTGCTTAGGTATAAGCAAAACCCCAAAATACATAAGTCTTTAATTTACAGGTTGACTTCACAGTCCAATTATTTATTACACAACGCAGTTTTATTTTGAATGCAATAAACTTTGTACAAAGCATGAGAGACTCCATGCAGGCAACAAGCACATCACAGCGGAAGCAGTCTAAGGACCTGAGAATAAAACATGCTAAAAAGTCAACACGAATGTTGGTGAGTTATAGGTTTAATTGCTCGAGTCATAAACATATATAAAGATAGACCACAAGATTTCATCAAAAGTTTATCAATAGATTCTACGTAACAGAGCACCCTGGTAACTAAACTTAACGCTATAGTGATAATTACCCCATTCATTTTAATACGCGCAGACCAACGTGTCTTAAACTTAAATAACATACGTCCGTTAAAAGGCTAGCGCTCTAGCTCGGACGGGGATGTCAAGCCCTATGGATCCATATACAATTATTCGCGCCCACCAGTCCATATCCTATGTACGGGCAGCTACTAGTTACCAAAGCTAAGGGATTTTCGGTTTAACTCAGTGTAGAATCTAGTATGTACTTGTGTCTTATTGCGTTTAAAATAAATTGCATGTATTCTCAGCCCAAAAATATTTAAAGTATTTAAAAAGGGAGACTATAAACTCACAGTTCAATATTGCGATTCAATATTGTAGGCAACTTGCGTAGACGTAATGATGGTAGACGACTGTATGGTTGGTCTTGGATTCAAGAACAATACCCCGAACAATACCCAATATTTCCTTATTTTAAAACGGTTTGAAACCCGAATTAAAAATACCCTCGAATATACTTTATTATTATTAAACTTAAAATTAAAATTATAATTATAATTATAATTATAAATATAAAATTTACGTACAGAAATGATTATGAAAAATTCGTCGAGCAAAACTGACCTTTTATAGTACTTTTCGATTTACTGTAGCTCATAGTGTTTACTGTAGCAAATAGTGTTTATCGTAGCAAATAGTGTTTACTGTAGCACTGTAGCAAAATACGATTTCACTGTAGCAAATAGTGTTTTACTGTAGCAAATAGTGTTTTACTGTAGCAAAGTCATTTTTACTTGTACATATATATATATATATATATATATATATATATATATATATATATATATATATATATATATATACATACATACATATATATATGTATATTTACATAGTATTAAATCATATAGAGAATTGGTTTAAATTAGTAGAAATTTTCCGGGTCATCACAATATATGTACAAGTAAAAATGACTTTCCTACAGTAAAAATAACTTTGCTACAGTAAAACACTATTTGCTACAGTAAAATCGTATTTTGCTACAGTGCTACAGTGAAACACTATTTGCTACAGTGAAACACTATTTGCTACAGTGAAACACTATTTGCTACAGTAAACACTATTTGCTACAGTGAAACACTATTTGATGTCGACGAACTAGCAAACAAAAGCAGAAAAAGGCGGCCATGCGATCGCATGGCAAAAACACTGAAAACTCATGCGATAGCATGAGCTACAGTAAATCGAAAAGTAATATAAATATGCCAGTTTTCTCGACGAACAACACACATCTTTTTTTCTTCTTCTGTAACATATTTATATTTATATTATAATTATAATTTTAAATTTAAGTTTAATAATAATAAGGTATATACGAGGGTTTTTTAATTCGGGTTTCAAACCGCTTTAAGCTAAGAAAATATTGGGTATTATTCGGGGTATTGTTCTTGAATCCAAGGCCAACCATACAGTCATCTACCATCGTTACGTCTACGTAATTTGCCTACAATATTGAATCGCAATATTGAACTGTGAGTTTATAGTCTCCTTTTTTTAAATACTTTAAATATTTTTGAGCTGAGAATACATGCAATTTATTTTAAACGCGATAAGACACAAGTACATACTAAATTCTACACTGAGTTAAACCGAAAATCCCTTAGCTTTGGTAACTAGTAGCTGCCAGTACATAGCATATGGACTGGTGGGCGCGAATAATTGTATATGGATCTATAGGGCTTGACATCCCCGTCCGAGCTAGAGCGCTAGCCTTTTAACGGACATATGTTATTTGAGTTTAAGACACGTTGGTTTGCGTGTATTAAAACGAATGGGGTAATTATCACTATAGCGTTAAGTTTAGTTACCAGGGTGCTCTGTTACGTAGAATCTATTGATAAACTTTTGATGAAATCTTGTGGTCTATCTTTATATATGTTTATAACTCGAGTAATTAAACCTATAACTCACCAACATTCGTGTTGACTTTTTAGCATGTTTTATTCTCAGGTCCTTAGACTGCTTCCGCTGTGATGTGCTTGTTGCCTGCATGGAGTATCTCATGCTTTGTACAAAGTTTATTGCATTCAAAATAAAACTGCGTTGTGTAATAAATAATTGGACTGTGATGTCAACCTGTAAATTAAAGACTTGTGTATTTTGGGGTTTTGCTTATACCTAAGCACTCGCCCACATGTTTATAACTTCCTATGTTTAGAAAGTCACTTATTTTAATGAATGCAATATTTTATCAAAACGTATCATATATAGGTCAAAACCTCACTGTGGAATCAATGATAAAGGTGCCGCGTCAATAGCGATTTTGACGGGTCGTTACAATTTCCGTCATTTGTCCTTCGACCAACTCCTTGGTTACTTCTCTAACTTTGCCGGTGAAAACCAAGACATATTGTTCAAACACTGCCTCAATCTTTAACGTTAACTCATCATTCCCTTCGTGAATAGGCTCACTCGTTCCGCATCCATCTTCCGTTTTCATTCTAAGGAATGCAAACGATTAGATCATGAACGTATAGACCACACGCACAACACCGCCCCATCTTGCTAAACACTCATCGTACATCACTTGTTAGACACGATTTGCACCCGTAATAAGGTTTGCAAGTCCTTATTACGCATACACGCCGTATCAACTTGTTAGTACAACGACCTCCTCGCTCGATGATATAAGCAAACACAAACAAAATTCTACGCGATAAAAACAAACGCGAGAATTATTATCGCAACACAATAATATATTAATAATATCCGCATTACTAATATAAACGTTAGTCCACTTACAAACAAGGCACTAACTATAACCCATTCCGACCCGTAATCCTACAAGTCCCGCAACAATTAAGCACACACAAAAGTCTAAGTCTATGCACCTATCTCAAGTCACCTAAATCCCTTAGACCATGCTCTGATACCACTTGTAACAACCCAAACCATATGCAATCGAAATATGCAAATAAAAAATATATTTTTGTACAGCATAGTGGCGCGGCGCGCCAAAGGCCCGCGTGGCGCGCCAAAACGGCCTGTCCAACTTTTCCTTTTTTGTGAAAAAGATCTTCGACTTCCCGACACATTTAGATCAAACGGTTTTCACAACATATTACAATAGTTAAAACTAACACGTTCCAATAATAAAATGGGTCTTACGATACCGGGCCCACATCGGCCGTTTTACGACTTCCGTACGAAAATACAAGTTTTCAACCACATGATTTTTAACACAAAATAAATCCGAGCATGACGATAGGGGATACGCTACCCAATCCTAATTAACCCAAAAGCAAGCCTTCTAAAGCTACTACGCGAGCCATTAGTTCCCACGCTTACCCGAGCCACCGCATCCAAGCAAATCTATAAAAATGTAAACAACGAGATTGTAAGCTAACGCTTAGTGAGTGATAATATTCTACATACATATATATGTATAAAATGGACACGCCACACCAATATCAAATACCGCATACCGAAGCATCCATGAATAAGGCAACTACACTAAGCATACCGTACGATCTCTAAGCAACAAGCTAAAGATATCAACAAAATATAAGTTCACCAACGACTATGTGAACAACGCCAAATAAGCTACACCCGGAGGGTTAGCTACATCACAACAATACGTCAATATATATATATATATATATATACACAACAATATATAAACGCCCAAGGTTAACCAATCGTAAAAAGGAATGGAACTCGAATTTCCCATCGGTGTTCATAACAACCGTTAGTGTACAACACATATATCACTAACCCTTGGACAGCACATATCCGTTTATAAAATCGTTAGTGTACAACACATATAACACTAAATTGGACAACACATATCCATTCATAAATCATTTGTGTACAACACATATAACACTAAATTGGACAACATATATCCATTCATAAATCATTAGTGTACAACACATATAACACTAAATTGGACAACAAATATCCATTCATAAAACCGTTAGTGTACAACGCATATATCACTAACTTGGACAACACATATCCATACAATAAACCGTTAGCATACAACACATATATCGCTAACTCGGACTACATACATCCGTTCATAAAGGCCGTTAGTGTACAACGACATATATCATTAACTTGGACATCACATATCCGTTCCTACAAATAAATACATTATATACATACATGTATACTTATTCCACTCACAACCACGTGTGATAACGTACACCCAAAGTGTGTACTTCGCCAAAGGTGGTCAATCAAAACGCACAACCGTGCCAATTGGACCCATACACAAGTCCATCAAATCCACCTATATGTGAAGTGAGCTCTATAACCGAGAATCACTTCACCCGACCCGCACCTATCCTACACATACATATGCATATAGGATATTAACACTCACCTTGTCGCCTTGAAGAATGCTACCGAATAATCCACAATCGCCGATGGAATGTACCTAATCCATTTATCACATAACAAGTAACACAATTAGGGTGGATATATAAATCAACCCAATATTGACAACTAGTGCAATTTCGACCCAAATGCACTTCCAAGCACAAACCGCGCCCAAACTAACCAATAATCACTAACACAAGTGAGAATGGTCCTAATATGCCAATCAAACCCAATCATAGGTGTTAAACACCTATCTTGCCCAAAATGACACTTAAACCCTAATTTGACCCATAAGTAGTCAATATCACGCCATTAGCAAGTTTTGACACCAAAACATATCTAACTCGGTTCTATGCTTCAACTTAATCCATTTTAAGTTTATAAACCTTATTAAATCGGCAATTGAGTCATAATCATCAACAAACCCTAATTTTGACTCTAGTCAAAATTAGTCAACCATAAGAACCCTAATGGTTTCCAAAACACCAATAATCACTAACACTAGTGATTATACACCATTTACAAGTCTTAAACATGGTTAAATCATTAACCATCCCAAAACCCGCCAAATATCAAAATAGCAAGTTTCCATAAACCCTCTTCATCAACCAAATGGGTTTTACAACTAACAATCTCAAACCCTAACTTGAATATCAAATCTAACAAATGAAATTTGGAGTTAGAACTTACCAATACCACCAAAATGATGCCGTTGACGAGTAGAACAACTTTAAAACCCGAGCTTTGGTGAGAATCCAACTCTTTCTTCTCCAATTCAAGCTCTCTCACTCTAGAACCCTTCCTCTCTCTCTAGATATGGATGAAAGTGTTTGTGTGGGTGAGAAATGAGCTCCAATGGAGTTCTAGATCAGTTTTAGTGACCCTAAACAGACCCTAAATGAAAAGACCAAAGTACCCCTCATTTAAACCTTTTAAAAAGGCTGAAAATTGCATCAGACGGGATCGGCGCGCCGCGCCAAAATGTGGAGCGCCGCTCCAACCTACAGGTCAGTTTTCAAAAACTTGTTTTGGCCATAACTTTTTGACCGTAGCTCTGTTTTCGATGAATCAAATATCGTTGGAAACGTAATAAGATTTTCTTTCCAATGGTAAGACTTTGAAATATCAACACAAACTTTATTTGGGGTTGAAAAGATACGTACACACCTTGTCACTTCAGACAACGTCCAGTTTCCTTCGACGTTCGAGCAAGCAACACGTACGTGCTTCGTACACTTCATACACGCATCGTACACCATAAATACATTATGTACAATAAATATTTGGGTCTTACAACTCTCCCCCACTTAAACTCGATCACGTCCTCGTGATCCTCGTCACTTAACCATCCGGACCTACATTCAAAGGTTCTCAACATATGTTCCAATCCGACTTTCTTAGGCAATCCTTCCCAATGAATCGCCTTTAACAACTAAATCGTCACCCGCGATTCAACAAAATCACCATCCGAGCACTAAAAACCTGCTCTTTTCCCCATCTCGGGAGAAACTCAACCAATCTCGTACCGAGATATCAATTCCTTAGCGTACCTTTACCAAGGACAACGCTAAAAACGACCAAGTCTCAACCTAAAGTCAAAAATCCGAACGTTGAAGATCGAACCACAAAAATCCTTACGGATTACACTTACCACTAAACATCCTTTGTAGCGCGCAATACAACCAATACGCCACTAACCTAACATCATAAGCAACGGCTAAGACCGATAGCGTCCAAAACGACTATCGGAACGCTAAACCCAAGGTGCACAAAAGTCGACTATTGTTACACCCGTAACAACATGTGAGCGAAACACGGCTATCGCCTCACTAATCCCACGACATGGTCCTCACGACCCCACCATCAGTGTATAAAACCACTGTTAGTTCACACATCGTGGTCCTTACGACCCCACCATTGGCGTATAAAACAACCAATAGACCACACATCCAACAACATGAAGGCTGGCAGAAAAACTACACGCGACCAATTCCCAAATCTCAACACCGGATGAAGTCAGCGGACCCCGTCAACGGTCATGCTTCACCGATATAACACTACACCCATGATGAAGTCAGCAGACCCCGAAGGTCATGCTTCACCAATCAACGATCTCATGATGAAGTCAGCGGACCCCGGAGGTCATGCTTCACCAATCAACGATCTCATGATGAAGTCAGCGGACCCCGAAGGTCATGCTTCATCAATCACCAATACCATGATGAAGTCAGCGGACCCCGAAGGTCATGCTTCATCAATCAACGCCCTTTTGGCCTCGAACGACGAGTAGCGTAACATCGCGCTCTGCTACGCCATAGTGAATCCTAACGGATACCACTAACCATTCACACAATCGAGCAAGAACCGCCTATATCAAACATAGGCACAAAACAATAATTCTCTACAAGAGGATCTGATACGCACATCCCTTAACCGAGGGATTTCCACCTTGCTCGCCATACCCGTCCATTATCTCTCAAAGAGATTTACCACATTACCACCTTGGTGATAATTCAAATACAAAATCATAGGTACAATTTTACCGAAATTGTACTCTACCACAAATCGACCAAATCTAGGTCCCGACACAAATTTCGGATCTACCATAAGCATTGTCCGAAATCTCACACTAAAACCTCCTCGTGCGGGAGTGTAACTCCCCCACTTGGAATTACGTTCCATAACCGCATCTCGTACACCCGTACAATGCAACTAAAGGTAGACTTTACCAATAATTGGGTTCACACGGCCCATCACCATGTCTTGCTCCAACTTTGAGCATACCAAGGATCCTAACCTATCCTTAAACACTTCGAACGAAAAGTGTACCACAAATTACACGACTATACACTCGCAATCATCCAATTGCTTTAGTTTGTCAAATTTCACTTGATCACTCATGAACCTAAGGGTTTCACTTCGGTACCCTAAGAACAATGTAACCGCAACACAAACGGAGTCGAACACCACGCCAGTAGGTATAAAAGAGGCACCTAATGTCGCGTCACGTAGACTCCTTTACCAACATACATCGAGATCCAAAATACTCGATTTCTCGGGTTTCATCCCACCCGTCGAACCTCATGGTTCATCAACTTCAACACGAGAGCGAACACGCTCTAACATCCGAACACCAAAACTCATTTTCATGGCTTGGTAGAAACATTTCCCAAATACTAAGGAATGCTTGGTAGAAACATTTGCCAATTGGACCCATACACAAGTCCATCAAATCCACCTATATGTGAAGTGAGCTCTATAGCCGAGAATCACTTCACCCGACCCGCACCCATCCTACACATACATATGCACATAGGATATTAACACTCACCTTGTCGCCTTGAAGAATGCTACCGAATAATCCACAATCGCCGATGGAATGTACCTAATCCATTTATCACATAACAAGTAACACAATTAGGGTGGATATACAAATCAACCCAATATTGACAACTAGTGCAATTTTGACCCAAATGCACTTCCAAGCACAAACCGCGCCCAAACTAACCAATAATCACTAACACAAGTGAGAATGGTCGTAAAATGCCAATCAAACCCAATCATAGGTGTTAAACACCTATCTTGCCCAAAATGACACTTAAACCCTAATTTGACCCATAAGTAGTCAATATCACGCCATTAGCAAGTTTTGACACCAAAACATATCTAACTCGGTTCTATGCTTCAACTTAATCCATTTTAAGTTTATAAACCTTATTAAATCGGCAATTGAGTCATAATCATCAACAAACCCTAATTTTGACTCTAGTCAAAATTAGTCAACCATAAGAACCCTAATGGTTTCCAAAACACCAATAATCACTAACACTAGTGATTATACACCATTTACAAGTCTTAAACATGGTTAAATCATTAACCATCCCAAAACCCGCCAAATATCAAAATAGCAAGTTTCCATAAACCCTCTTCATCAACCAAATGGGTTTTACAACTAACAATCTCAAACCCTAACTTGAATATCAAATCTAACAAATGAAATTTGGAGTTAGAACTTACCAATACCACCAAAATGATGCCGTTGACGAGTAGAACAACTTTAAAACCCGAGCTTTGGTGAGAATCCAACTCTTTCTTCTCCAATTCAAGCTCTCTCACTCTAGAACCCTTCCTCTCTCTCTAGATATGGATGAAAGTGTTTGTGTGGGTGAGAAATGAGCTCCAATGGAGTTCTAGATCAGTTTTAGTGACCCTAAACAGACCCTAAATGAAAAGACCAAAGTACCCCTCATTTAAACCTTTTAAAAAGGCTGAAAATTGCATCAGACGGGATCAGCGCGCCGCGCCAAAATGTGGAGCGCCGCTCCAACCTACAGGTCAGTTTTCCAAAACTTGTTTTGGCCATAACTTTTTGACCGTAGCTCTGTTTTCGATGAATCAAATATCGTTGGAAACGTAATAAGATTTTATTTCCAATGGTAAGACTTTGAAATATCAACACAAACTTTATTTGGGGTTGAAAAGATACGTACACACCTTGTCACTTCAGACAACGTCCAGTTTCCTTCGACGTTCGAGCAAGCAACACGTACGTGCTTCGTACACTTCATACACGCATCGTACACCATAAATACATTATGTACAATAAATATTTGGGTCTTACAACTCTCCCCCACTTAAACTCGATCACGTCCTCGTGATCCTCGTCACTTAACCATCCGGACCTACATTCAAAGGTTCTCAACATATGTTCCAATCCGACTTTCTTAGGCAATCCTTCCCAATGAATCGCCTTTAACAACTAAATCGTCACCCGCGATTTAACAAAATCACCATCCGAGCACTAAAAACCTGCTCTTTTCCCCATCTCGGGAGAAACTCAACCAATCTCGTACCGAGATATCAATTCCTTAGCGTACCTTTACCAAGGACAACGCTAAAAACGACCAAGTCTCAACCTAAAGTCAAAAATCCGAACGTTGAAGATCGAACCACAAAAATCCTTACGGATTACACTTACCACTAAACATCCTTTGTAGCGCGCAATACAACCAATACGCCACTAACCTAACATCATAAGCAACGGCTAAGACCGATAGCGTCCAAAACGACTATCGGAACGCTAAACCCAAGGTGCACAAAAGTCGACTATTGTTACACCCGTAACAACTTGTGAGCAAAACACGGCTATCGCCTCACTAATCCCACGACATGGTCCTCACGACCCCACCATCAGTGTATAAAACCACTGTTAGTTCACACATCGTGGTCCTTACGACCCCACCATTGGCGTATAAAACAACCAATAGACCACACATCCAACAACATGAAGGCTGGCAGAAAAACTACACGCGACCAATTCTCAAATCTCAACACCGGATGAAGTCAGCGGACCCCGTCAACGGTCATGCTTCACCGATATAACACTACACCCATGATGAAGTCAGCAGACCCCGAAGGTCATGCTTCACCAATCAACGATCTCATGATGAAGTCAGCGGACCCCGGAGGTCATGCTTCACCAATCAACGATCTCATGATGAAGTCAGCGGACCCCGAAGGTCATGCTTCATCAATCACCAATACCATGATGAAGTCAGCGGACCCCGAAGGTCATGCTTCATCAATCAACGCCCTTTTGGCCTCGAACGACGAGTAGCGTAACATCGCGCTCTGCTACGCCATAGTGAATCCTAACGGATACCACTAACCATTCACACAATCGAGCAAGAACCGCCTATATCAAACATAGGCACAAAACAATAATTCTCTACAAGAGGATCTGATACGCACATCCCTTAACCGAGGGATTTCCACCTTGCTCGCCATACCCGTCCATTATCTCTCAAAGAGATTTACCACATTACCACCTTGGTGATAATTCAAATCCAAAATCATAGGTACAATTTTACCGAAATTGTACTCTACCACAAATCGACCAAATCTAGGTCCCGACACAAATTTCGGATCTACCATAAGCATTGTCCGAAATCTCACACTAAAACCTCCTCGTGCGGGAGTGTAACTCCCCCACTTGGAATTACGTTCCATAACCGCATCTCGTACACCCGTACAATGCAACTAAAGGTAGAATTTACCAATAATTGGGTTCACACGGCCCATCACCATGTCTTGCTCCAACTTTGAGCATACCAAGGATCCTAACCTATCCTTAAACACTTCGAACGAAAAGTGTACCACAAATTACACGACTATACACTCGCAATCATCCAATTGCTTTAGTTTGTCAAATTTCACCTGATCACTCATGAACCTAAGGGTTTCACTTCGGTACCCTAAGAACAATGTAACCGCAACACAAACGGAGTCGAACACCACGCTAGTAGGTATAAAAGAGGCACCTAATGTCGCGTCACGTAGACTCCTTTACCAACATACATCGAGATCCAAAATACTCGATTTCTCGGGTTTCATCCCACCCGTCGAACCTCATGGTTCATCAACTTCAACACGAGAGCGAACACGCTCTAACATCCGAACACCAAAACTCATTTTCATGGCTTGGTAGAAACATTTCTCAAATACTAAGGAATGCTTGGTAGAAACATTTGCCAATTGGACCCATACACAAGTCCATCAAATCCACCTATATGTGAAGTGAGCTCTATAGCCGAGAATTACTTCACCCGACCCGCACCCATCCTACACATACATATGCACATAGGATATTAACACTCACCTTGTCGCCTTGAAGAATGCTACCGAATAATCCACAATCGCCGATGGAATGTACCTAATCCATTTATCACATAACAAGTAACACAATTAGGGTGGATATACAAATCAACCCAATATTGACAACTAGTGCAATTTCGACCCAAATGCACTTCCAAGCACAAACCGCGCCCAAACTAACCAATAATCACTAACACAAGTGAAAATGGTCGTAAAATGCCAATCAAACCCAATCATAGGTGTTAAACACCTATCTTGCCCAAAATGACACTTAAACCCTAATTTGACCCATAAGTAGTCAATATCACGCCATTAGCAAGTTTTGACACCAAAACATATCTAACTCGGTTCTATGCTTCAACTTAATCCATTTTAAGTTTATAAACCTTATTAAATCGGCAATTGAGTCATAATCATCAACAAACCCTAATTTTGACTCTAGTCAAAATTAGTCAACCATAAGAACCCTAATGGTTTCCAAAACACCAATAATCACTAACACTAGTGATTATACACCATTTACAAGTCTTAAACATGGTTAAATCATTAACCAACCCAAAACCCGCCAAATATCAAAATAGCAAGTTTCCATAAACCCTCTTCATCAACCAAATGGGTTTTACAACTAACAATCTCAAACCCTAACTTGAATATCAAATCTAACAAATGAAATTCGGAGTTAGAACTTACCAATACCACCAAAATGATGCCGTTGACGAGTAGAATAACTTTAAAACCCGAGCTTTGGTGAGAATCCAACTCCTTCTTCTCTAATTCAAGCTCTCTCACTCTAGAACCCTTCCTCTCTCTCTAGATATGGATGAGAGTGTTTGTGTTGGTGAGAAATGAGCTCCAATGGAGTTCTAGATCAGTTTTGGTGACCCTAAACCGACCCTAAATGAAAAGACCAAAGTACCCCTCATTTAAACCTTTTAAAAAGGCTGAAAATTGCATCAGACGGGATCGGCGCACCGCGCTAAAAGGTGGAGCGCCGCTCCAACCTACAGGTCAGTTTTCAGAAACTTGTTTTGGCCATAACTTTTTGACCGTAGCTCCGTTTTCGATGAATCAAATATCGTTGGAAACGTAATAAGATTTTCTTTCCAATGGTAAGACTTTGAAACATCAACACAAACTTTATTTGGGGTTGAAAAGATACGTACACACCTTGTCACTTCAGACAACGTCCAGTTTCCTTCGACGTTCGAGCAAGCAACACGTACGTGCTTCGTACACTTCATACACGCATCGTATGCCATAAATACATTATGTACAATAAATATTTGGGTCTTACAGAAGATTAAGACGTTGAATGGGTTTGGTGGTGCCAAGGCGGCTACGTGTGATCATGAGGTGAGTGGATTGAGAATTAGACGAAGTGGTAGCCTCGGTAGGAGGAGGATGTGTCTCCGGGAATGGATTAGAATGAGGAGGAGCAGTGGTGGTAGCCTCAGTCAAAGGAGATTGTGTCTCTGGGAAGGGATTAGAAGGAGGAGGAGCAGTGGTGGTAGCCTCAGTAGGAGGAGGCTGTGTCTCTAGGAAGGGATTAGAAGAAGGAGGAGTAGTGGTGGTAGCCTCAGTAGGAGGAGGCTGTGTCTCTGATGGAGGATTAAGAGGAGTATTTAGGTGAAAAGATCTAGAAAATAGATTTGGAGGAGGATCCAGGAAGTCGTAAGATGGAGGTTGAGTGGGTGTCATGGAACCGAACGGGAAGGATGTCTCATCAAAGGTGACATGACGAGATAAGATTATTTTGTTGGTGGTTAGGTCAAGACATCGATAACCCCGGTGATTAGAGGGATAACCGAGAAATATGCAGGGGGTAGAGCGAGGAGCGAGTTTATTAGTGGTGTAAAGATGAGGATAGCAGAGGCAACCGAAGACACGAAGGGTGGTGTAGTTAGGTTTTTGTTTGTAGAGACGAGAGTGTGGGACGTCGTTATTAATGGCGGAAGAAGGCAAGATATTGAGAAGCTAAGCGGCCATGTGAAGAGCTTCAACCCAGTAAGTGGGCGGAAGGTGAGCTTGAAAAAGAAGAGTGCGAATTAGATTGTTGATGGTGCGAAGCATGCGTTCGGACTTCCCGTTTTGTTGAGAAGTGTGAGGACACGAAAATCGAAATTGGATGCCATTAGTTTGCAGAAGTTGGTGGAAGGCAGTGTTATCGAATTCACCACCGTTATCACACTGGAATGCTTTTATTTCTTGTTTAAATTGAGTGCGTACAAAGGGGCGAAATTGTATGAATGTATTAAGTGCATCAGATTTATTGCGTAATGGAAAAACCCAAACGTAATGTGAAAAATGATCGAGAAAAATAATATAATATTTTAAATCACTTAGACTAGGAACAGGAGAAGTCCATAAGTCTGAATGAATAATATCAAAAGCAGCATTAACATTAGAATTGGAAACAGAAAAAGGAAGTCTCACGTGTTTGCCAAGTTGACAGGCATGGCAAAACACGGGGGAGGTAGTTTTATTACAAATAATATCTTTATTAGAAATAAGTCTGCGAAAAACGTCATGTCCGGGATGCCCAAGACGCTGGTGCCAAGTGGCTAGACTGGTGAGAAAAGCTTGCTGAGGAGAGTGGGAGATGGGTGGCGTAACAGGATAGAGATCACCCGCGCTATCACATCGGAGGAGGAGGTGGTGAGTTAGATAATCTTTCACAGAAAAGCCAAATTCATCAAATTCAATAGAAACCTTGTTATCACGGGTGAATTGGCGTACAGATATAAGATTTTTGACAATATTAGGGGTAACAAGGACATTGTTTAAATGGAGGGGGCGATGTATGTTAGGCAACAAGCTATGACCAGTATTGATGACTGGAATTGGATTCCCGTCACCAACAGCAACAGATGGATACATACGATAATTAAAAATAGTACTTAAATTATTAATGCTAGAGGTAAGATGAGAAAAAGCACCTGTGTCCATAGTCCAATCTGTATCACTAATATTTTGCGGAGTCAACGTGTTGAAAATCTGCGGAAGACGACTATCCTGACGTGTGGAATTAGAGTGTGTAGTGGGAACAGTGGTGGGTCGGCCTGACATGTATTGCGGACTGGATTGTTGCATTATGGGCTGCATATAGGGAGCCTGATGAAGCCCAAAACTGGAATAAGAAGCATGGGCCTTAAGAAGTTGTTCAATTTGTTTTTGTTCGGCCTGAATAATACCAATTAATTGGGCTTGTCCGTAAATGGTATTTGACGTGTTGTTGTTGGAGACCCCAAAATTCCACATTGAGCTAATTCAATTATAATTGACGGCGCACAATTTTTTTTTTTCCTATTTTTTTTTCTTCTTATGATGTTGGGTGATTGAAATAAAAGAATAATAAAAGAAAGATTGCTTGGTGGTATTCTTCTGTTGACAAACACGTATGCAACAAAACTTTGATTTTGGGGATTTCTAGGATGATGAGCAATAGATAAAAGCCAAACACGTGAAGGATGAGAATTAGGATATTGAATCTTGAAGTAGAATTTGATAAAGTAATTTGCCGATTGCAAACACATCGATGGGATAACAAAGACTTTGCAAAAACCAAATACTCCGTAATATATATATCGGTGGGATAAGAAAGAAGGGAAAAAGAAACCCTAAAAAATTAGGCTCCATACCATGTTAGAAAGCAATGTGTGTATTATTTCTGCATATGCCAAAGGTACATAGACCATGTCTATTTATAGACTAAACCCTAGCAATAACAAATTGACCAAGCCCAAACACTAGAAATACATGGGCTAACATATAACTAGTCTTAACAGTTTCTTGATGATTTGGATTAAGAGTGTTATTTAGATTACTTTTTATAGTTAGATTGAAATTGAAATTTGACATTTTATTAAGTAATTATTTTGATTGTCTCTTTTCAGAAATCAAATGGTAATGGTGGTAACAAAAGCAGTGACAGCAAAAATTGCAGTAAGATACTAGTTTATCGGTATAAAATAATTATTATTAGTGGAGTGTGTTTTATTGATATATGATGAATGATGATTAGTAATTGAATAACAAATAGTTTTTCTTAATTGTAGTATTAAAAACTTATATAGTTGGAGTAACTTAATTGATCTGTGATGAAAGTGTCCCGATTTTTTGTATTCGTTATTTTCGCCAACAAGAAAAAAAAAGCACTTCATCATCGTCATCATTATATATAATTTCAAACACACTCTCTCTCTAATGGCATTTTTGAAAATTCAAATTTCACTCTTTTTAACACTTCATACAACCACAATTGTTAATTTATTAATTTATAAGGAAGCCAAATACTCTTATCATTTAAACAATGACCACCTATCGTTTTTTGTTGTTTGACCAAATCTGTCAATGGTGAAACTACGTTGCCCGACGTCACTATTCACATTGATTCACTATTCACATTGATGCTCTATTTTTCAATTCGGAAATTATGATGGCGATTGCGATTCTCTTTGAAATTACGGTAAAGTATATGTGATTATAAATTTGCGATTCTCTTAATTTCAAAGAGGAGTTGTAATCACTTGCATCCATAAATTTGCTTGAAAACAAAGGGACCAATGAGAACGCGACATTTGGCGCGAAAATCACATGTGATTAAAAAAAAAATTTCGAAATTTTTTTTTTAATTTTTTTTCGAATTTTTTTTCGAAATTTTTTTTTCTAATTTTTTTTTTAAAAATCATATGTGATTATGCATGTCAATCACATGTGATTGTAAACCCAATCACATGTGATTATGCATGGCAAATCCAATCACATGTGATTGTACAATTCAATCACATGTGATTGTGCAGGTAAATCACATGTGATTGTAAAAAAAAATTAAAAAAATAAAATTAAAATTTTGAAAAAAAATTAAAATTTTTTTTTTCAAAAAAATTTTTTTTTGAATTTTTTTCAATCACATGTGATTTTCGCGACACATGTCGCGCTCTCATTGGTCCCTTCGATCTCAACTTAATTTATGGACTCAAATGAATATTCCTCACGGTAAAGTATATCGATTCGTTCTTTTTTTTTTTTTTTTTTTAAATGTCACATGATTGTGACTTTTAATTCATAACATGTGACAACCACGTGCCTTCTTTTTTGTCCGTTGCACTCCAACCTTTGTTTTCTCTGTTTTTTACTATTATTTTTGTTTTATAATTAGATAGGACTATAGGAGGTGTAAACTTATAAATTGTAGTTTCAAGTTTTGCTTGTTTTGTTTAAGTGTTTAATTTATAATTTATTGATTAAATTTGCAGGTTCAATTTTTTACATTTATATTCTTTTATCTTTTTAGGGTTGTTAAAGTACATAAATGAATTTTACGTAGCTATTATTATTGACTTTAGTTTAACAATTATTAATTTGTGCAATCATTTTAATCAACTGAATTATATGTTTTAGTTGGAATAATTATAGAAAATTAAATTTTACGAATTTGGTAGGTTTAATTGTTAGCAAATATTCGAATTTTTTTTTGAAATAGTAATATTTTTTAATATGTTTACAAAACTAGAAATTTGGAAAAAAATCTTTACAAAACTAGTAAAACCGGAGTTTCAAACTCCGGTTTGGGCCAAACCGGTGTTCCAAAGTTCGGTTTCTATCTACTTTGTCCACATGGCAGAGTGACATGGCAAACCGGACTTTGAAACACCGGTTTGCCACGTGGCTTTTTTTTTTTTTTTTGATTCTGGGATGAGCTTGTTTATTTGTTTAAAAAAAAATTAATTGTTAATAATTGATATTCATCCCTTAAAAGAATTAGCTTATTAATTACGGAGTAATAACTATCTGAACTTTCACTTCTCAAACTACATTAAAAGAAGTTTCAAATTAGCTTATTAATAATTAATATTCATCCCTTAAATCTAGCAAAAATAATTAAAAAAATTTTCTAAACAAATAAACGAGCTCATCCCAGAATCCTAAAAAAAAAAAAAAAAAAAATTTGCCACGTGGCAAACCGGTGTTTCAAAGTCCGGTTTGCCATGTCACTCTGCCATGTGGACAAAGTAGATAGAAACCGGACTTTGGAACATCGATTTGGCCAAACCGGAGTTTGAAACTCCGGTTTTACTAGTTTTGTAAAGTTTTTTTCAAAATTTCTAGTTTTATAAACATATTAAAAAATATTACTATTTCAAAAAAAAAATTCCAAATATTCTGCGAGCATCACACAACGTCACTCGGGATGTTTGTTGGCGATGGTAAAAAAAGGTGGGTTCGGTAACTAGGGTAGTTGAAGTAGTAACGTGATTTGTTAAAGGATTGGAAGCTATACGTTGTTTTAGATTATGGTGTAGGTCGAAAGGCGTGGACGAGGGTGGTAGTGATGGTAGTGGTGTAGATGGTTGCCTGGTTGGTATTGGAAGCAGCTAATATATAGGTGATGTATTTGAATCGTCCGGTGAAGCTGAAGTAGTAGGACAAGGTGGTTCACATGTTTCTTCAGGTGGAATTGTGTCGGCAACCACATGAGGTGATGCCAATGAAGTGTATGGGCACAATGTATTAGGTGATAAAGAAAGAAATGGGTACAACCGCAAACGGAATCACACCGGACATGACGAGCTATGTAAAATAGTTCATTCGATAGATCGAGGCACTAATAACCATGATCGACACATGATGTTGACATAAATCCATTTTGTGACGATTATAGAGACGAAGATGAGGAAAGCACCGACATCCAAAAACACGAAAATGAGTAATCATGAGAACGTTGAAAAAGGCATTCGAAAGGTGACTTGTTTCTAGATACTCAGCTTAGCATGCATTTGATGAGATAAAATAAACACGGAAAGGAACATTGGCTTGAGCGAGAAGTGTGAGACCACTTTCAACAACATGGTGATTGCGGCGCTCAACACGTCTATTTTGCTCACTCTTATAAGGACAAGAACGATGATGGATAATTCCACGATATGAGAAAACATAGCTTAAATTGTGAAATTCACCACCCGTTTGAACATTTCTTATTTTGGTAGTGAATTGTCTTTCGACCATGATTATAAACGTTTTAATGTGTCATAAACATGCGACTTATGAGTTATGGGGTAAATCTACATGTAAGAAGAATGATATTCAAAATATTTCATAAAATATCGATGTCCATCAAAAGTATAACATGTGCGGGACCAAAAAAAGGTAGAAGGTTTTTCTCTGTTCAGGGTATCCGGAGGGCGGGAAACATAGTTTTAACGAGTTTCCCACGTGACAAGAACTACACGAGTTTGTTAAAGTTTTATTTGTAACTGGAAGACAAAACCTATAAAGCATCAACAATAATAGAAGTTGATGTGGATGTCCAGTCGCATATGCTAAATTGTAGAAGATACACCGACAACTCAAAAAACAACTTTAACTTTATTGGGTGGATTAAAACTATGGAAGACAGAGTTAGTAAAGACCAAAATAGTGTCTTGCTCTTCGGTGTGAGCTCTTGGCCATGGAATTTTTTTAGACCACATATGTTAGAAAAAACATGATTTTAGACGGAAAAACATACTCTACAATGGCATTATACCCAGGGATAATATAAAAAATAGTTATACCACCAATTCGATCGGCAGTGATTCTCTTTACTTGCGAATACATGTCAGTTCAAGCGGTTTACGGAAGTTGCAACGTTTCATTTTTAGAAAGTCGTTACTCTTATTTCCCAATTATTGTCATTGTCATAACGAGTAAATTGATTATACTAATTTGGTTTCACAAAATGTTTTATTTTGTCATCACAAGTAAATTGAAGAAAAGTGAAATTATACTTTGCTGTTTCCAAACTGAAAGACGAATACTTACTTAGAGCCTGCTAAGCGGTCAGTCTCTTGTAGTAATCGTTGTTCAATAACATCTTGACAAAGTCAACTGCATCAGTTGACAAAGAAGGCCACGATGCTTCCTCAAAATTTGGGTTAGCTTTGAGGACTCCGTGCGGGCCCAAAAGGGTCGACTTTGAACTTTCACACAAAAGAATATAAACGATTACACCAATACTCCACACGTCGCATTCTCAGGGAAAAAGAAACAAGTATCAGCAATAATTATGAAATTCACAAGTCAACATTTGTTTTCAATATTTTTTAGAACATCAAAAATCCATGAACAAAAAAAATAACAGATAGTGTATTACTACTAGAGAGTAAAAGTGTAACATATTACTTGGTGTTTTGGGAATATATTAGATTAGAATTTACTCACATGATAACAAAAGTGTAACATATTACTTGGTGTTTTAGGCACAATTGCAGAATATAGAAAACTTGTGCAATATTTAAAGTCTCGGGACTCATTGTTGACACTTGACAGAAATACAGTTCATAGTTATCAGTAAGTAATTGATAAACTAGACTGCAGAATGTCACATCGAAACCCACAAGGGGTGTTTCTTACAAAATCATATAGAAACTACTCCGTATCATTTTAGACACATTTTGGCAACCCATATGATGTGAAATCAAGTGTAAAACAAATGCAAACAGCCAAACAAGCTGGACAGATCTGGTAAGTTAGTACTAACACACCACAAAAACAGAGAATAGATCTTGCTGAATTTTAAGAATAAAAACAGTAAATAGATAAAAGAATCTACCACTTTAATCTATAAAGGATGTTAATCCACCAAGATTAAAGATAAAGCAAACACTTCAAACCACCAAGATCATAAGACCTATAGAGGAAAATGGAAATTTAGAGTAAATAGAGTTTGACTCCATTAGAATTCATATTCATCAAAAGCTCCTCTTACATTCCATCAGCTTCTCTTTTATAGAGGAGTCAAGTTTCTAGATACTTCTACACCATATTATACAAAATAAATCAAATGTTGAAAATCATTTGTTGGAAATGTCAAGACATTGTAAGATGGTACAACAATCTTCAACCAATAGAACAACAAGATAAGGAATCAAATCTGTTGACCCCACTTGGGACCACTTTGGATATCCCCATTTTCTACCGCTGATGCTATTTCCAACCAACTAAAAGAGCATATTTAAAAGAACTACAATCACACACATATATGTTGCATATCGATACAAACATAAAGCATGTGATTTATTTATTGAAAGCAAGTAAAAATAGGAATGGTAATGGCCTAAGCCACCCATTTAATTAAATTGTATCCTTGGCTGAATTTAGGGTCACCAAACAACCCCTTAAAATGAGACATGGTAGGGATCACGAACATAGCTAGACTTGTATCTATCACCAAGTAAGTATATGTTTTTCCTTTGGCATGACAAATGTATCACCATATCAAAAGCGGCGATGATTGTTTGTTACATGCAAAGGCACAAAGCCATATCGAAACCTATCAATTAAAAAGATTTTGGTGACAACCATCATCTAAACCGACACAGAAGGTTTTTTACAACCACCATGGCACAACATATCAAAACCATCAAAACTTCAACAGGTTTTGGCCACCAACATTGAAACCGACAAGGGACGTTTTTTTACACGACAAGGCATAAAGCCATATCAAAATCGTCAATTTTACACATATTGATGACTAAGAATTAAACCGACAAAGTTCGGCGTTTTTTTTAAAAGACAGACACAAAGCCACATTGAAACATTCAACTTTAAACATAATTACAACGGGCTTAAAAACCAATAAAGGGACTGTTGGATGGTGGTCAAGCCCACAATGTTATATGTTGACTCAATTCCAACTTGCTTTCACACTAAAATGATGTCTAGATACATGCATGACAACTATTATCTTACAAGCTCTAGAAGGCCAACTATGTTATGAGTTGGATTTTTGAAGCCAAATTCAAATTATATACATATTGGTATTGCAAGCCAGATTCAAGTTGTATACAAATTGGTAGCCACTTTGTACATCTATAAAAGGAGGTGAAGATTGCTTCATTTGAAGATCATCCCATACTTGAAAAAGTTCTATAACAATTCTTGTAAAAGTAATATAGAGAAAATAGAGAGAGTATAGAATTGTTAATCAAAATTCTATACGAGTGAGTTACGAGGGAAGTGTTATAATCTAGTGAGTGGTTCAAATACTTTGTTAGTATTTCGGAGCCTAGATTGAGTGATACATTGTAACCTCGGGTTGCCATATTTGCTAGTAAAATCTATCTCTGCTTCCGCCCGTGGACTAGGCCTCACGCCGAACCACGTAAAATCTTGTGTCTTTATTTATTGCTTAATTGTTCTATTAATTTCTCGGATCTTGAAAGTGTGCTAATCACAACAAACTGGTATCAGAGCATAGCTGTGATTAAATATTCAAGATGACGATAATCAGGTCTGATGTAGAGAAATTTAATGGCCAGAACGATTTTGGTCTTTGGTGAATGAAGATGCGGGCTCTACTGAGCCAACAAGGTTATTTGTTAGCTTTGAGAGGGAGAGAACATCTACCCGAAAAGTTGAAAGATGAAGAGAAGGATGAACTTCTGGAGAAGGCACACGACATGATTATTTTAAATCTTGCCGATTGTGTGCTTAGAGAAGTTGCGGCAGAAACCACACCGGCTGGACTTTGGAACCAGCTAGAATCTCTATATATGACTAAGAGTCCCACAAACCGGTTGTATATGAAACAACGGTTGAATACTCTTCGGATGAAAGAAGGTTCACTAAATGATCACATCGATGAGTTCAATAAAATAATTTTGGACTTGAATAATATTGGTGTGAAAATTGATGATGAAGATCAATCGTTAATTTTCTTATGTTCCTTGCCAAAATTGTATGAGCATTTGGTTACAACTCTATTATATAGTAGAAAAACTATTTCCATTGAGGATATCAAATCTACCTTAAACTCTAGCGAGTTAAGGAAGAAATCCTCGGCGGATTATGTGAAAGAAAGTGCAGATGATTTGGCGGTAAGAGGAAGACGTAACGATAGAGCATCAATTAGTAACAATAAAGGTCGTTCTAGATCAAAAGCAAAATCTAGAAAGATCAAGTGCTATAATTGTCACATGGAAGGTCACATACGTAGAGACTGTCCAGACTTAAAAGGAAAAAAGAGAGACTTGGAATGCAAAGGGAGCCAATAAAGTTGCCGCGGTTGCAGAAAACGATTCGGATGGCGCAAATGTTCTTAGTGTTACCAATGGCCGCTCAAGTGACGAGTGGATTCTTGACTCGGGTTGTTCTTATCACATGTGTCCTATTAGGGATTGGTTTACCACCTATCGAGAAATGATCGATGGTAAAGTCCTTATGGGAAACGATGTGGCTTGTAAGGTTGTTGAAATAGGAACGGTCCAAATCAAGATGTATGATGGCACGATGAGGACTTTGACAGATGTCAGGCATGTTCCAGAATTGAGAAAGAATCTTATTTTCTTGGGTACATTGGACTCCATCGGCTGCAATTATCGAGCTCATGGTGGAGTATTAATAGTCTCAAAAGGTGCACTTGTCGTGATGAAAGGTGAAAGGTGTAAGGGCCTTTACCTCTTAAAGGGTAGTACGGTTACTGGTGCTGTTGGAGTTTCTTAATCAGCTAAGGATGTAAATACCACCAAGTTATGGCACATGCGCCTTGGGCACATGAGCAAGAGAGGAATGATGGAGCTTAGTAAACGAGGTTTGTTGTGCGGTCAGAATATCGGAAGATTGGAATTCTGCGAGCATTGTGTATTCGGAAAACAGAGCCGAACAAAGTTTGGACAGCCGTTCACAGGACGAAAGGTACTTTGGATTATATCCATTCAGATCTTTCGGGTCCATCTCCCGTCCCTTCAAAAGGTGGTGCTTGATACATGTTAACCTTTATTGATGACTATTCGAGAAGAGTGTGGGTTTATATTCTTAAACGCAAGGATGAAGCCTTTGTCAACTTCAAGCAATGGAAGACGATGATAGAGAAGCAGACTGGAAAGTTCGTTAAGCGCTTGAGAACTGACAATGGACTGGAATTCTGCAAAGGCGAATTCAATGAGTTCTACAAGAACAAAGGCATTGTGAGACACCACACAGTGCGGTATACAGCACAACAGAATGGCGTTGCAGAACGGATGAATAGAACGCTCATTGAGAGAGCGCGGGGTATGCTCTCAAATGCAAAATTATCAAATGTATTTTGGGCTGAAGCTGTAAACACAACTTTTTATTTGGTAAATCGGTCTCCATCAACGGTAATTGATTGTAAAACTCCTCTGAAAAAATGGTCAGGTTCCCCTGCAAATTACAATGATTTGAAAATATTTGGTTTTCCTGCTTATGCTCATGTGAAAGATGGTAAGCTTGAGCTGAGGGCAAAGAGGTGCATATTTCTAGGGTATGCAGATGGGGTGAAGGGTTATAGATTGTGGTGCCCTGATGGTAAATCATCCCGAATTCTTATCAGCAGGGATGTGACATTTGACAAGTCTGCTATGTTGAAAAAGACAGGCGAAGAACGAGTAGTTCCTGGAAAAGATCGTGAAGTTGAGGAGCAGGTGGAGCAAGAAATAGATGTTCCACAAGGAGTACAATATACTCCTGTCAAGCCCGTTGTAGAAGACGTACATGACTTTGGTGTTGATTATATGACACCAGAAGATCAGTTAGATGAGCAACATGATCTACGGAATTATAATCTAGCAAGAGATAGAGAACGACGAGCTATAAGACCACCACAACGGTTTGGGCATGCAGATTTAGTAGCTTATGCCCTGAACATGGCAGAAGATATAGAGGTCCAAGAACCTGCTACATATCGTGAAGCTATTGGTTGTCCGGAATCTGCAAAGTGGTATGTAGCTATAAATGAAGAGATGGAGTCTCTTTATAAGAATCATAAGTGGGAGCTGGTGAAACCGCCAAAAGGTCAGAAGATTGTTGGATGTAAATGGATCTTCAAAAAGGATGGAATTCCGGGTGTAGAAGATGAAAGGTTCAAAGCACGCCTTGTAGCAAAAGGCTTTACTCAGAGAAGGAGTTGACTTTAATGAAGTTTTCTCACCGGTCGTAAAGCATACCTCTATCCGCGTGTTACTTGCCATGGTTGCTTTACTTGATATGGAGTTGCAGCAATTAGATGTCAAGACGGCATTCTTATATGGTGAGTTGGAGGAATGGATCTTTATGCGCCAGCCAGAAGGATTTGTTGTACAAGGAAAGGAAGATTATGCATGTTTGTTGATAAAATCATTATATGGCTTGAAGCAATCACCTCGAAAATGGTATAGGCGGTTTGACGTATTCATGACTAGTAAATGTTACTCACTGAGTAATTATGATAGTTGTGTATATCACAAGAAGCTTCCTGATGGCTCGTATGTTTACTTGCTATTATATGTGGATGATATGTTGATTGCTTCGAAAAACATGTCAGTTAAAATCTCAACTCAAAAGTGAGTTTGAGATGAAAGATTTAGGTGCAGCTAAGAAGATATTGGGAATGGAGATTATTAGAGATAGACGTGAAGGAAAAGTATATTTGTCACAAAAGAGATACATTGAGAAGGTTCTTCAGCATTTTAGTATGGATAACTCCAAACCGGTTAGTACTCCACTTGCTGCACATTTCAAACTTTCATCGGCGTTGTCACCGAAAACTGAGGAGGAGGTAGAGCATATGTCACATGTTCCATATGCTAGTGTTGTGGGTAGCATGATGTATGCTATGGTATGTACTAGACTGGATATTGCACAGGCAGTAAGCGTGGTGAGCAGATATATGGATCGTCCAGGGAAAGTTCATTGGCAAACGGTGAAATGGATTCTTCGGTACGTCAAAGGGACAACCGATATCGGCTTAGTATTTGATAGCGGTGGTAATACTAATGTTACCGGATACGTTAATTCAGACTATGCTGGTGATTTGGATCGGAGAAGGCCTCAGACTGGATATGTTTTTACTCTCGGAAGATGTGCTATTAGTTGGAAAGCAACATTACAATCGACTGTTGCTTTGTCCACAACTGAAGCAGAATACATGGCTATGACAGAGGGTGTGAAAGAAGCAAAGTGGCTGAGGGGTTTGATTAGTGATCTTGGTATACGACAAGATCAGACTATTGTGCATTGTGATAGTCAGAGTGCGATACATTTGACTAAAAATCAAATGTATCATGAAAGAACCAAGCACATAGACATACGGTATCACTTTATTCGCGAAGTAATATCTGAAGGGGTTATAATTGTGAGAAAGATTAGTACATCAGATAATCCAACAGATATGTTGACGAAGGTAGTTACTACAAACAAGTTCAAACATTGTTTGGACTTGGTTGGCATTCGCGGTATTCAAAAGTGATGAGCCCTCAAGGGCTGGAAGGAAGTAGAGATTGAGAGAGGATAACAAAGACATGGAATGTTCGTCAAGGTGGAGATTTGTTGGATGGTGGTCAAGCCCACAATGTTATATGTTGACTCAATTCCAACTTGCTTTCACACTAGAATGATGACTAGATACATGCATGACAACTATTATCTTACAAGCTCTAGAAGGCCAACTATGTTATGAGTTGGATTTTAGAAGCCAGATTCAAATTGTATACATATTGGTATTGCAAGCCAAATTCAAGTTGTATACAAATAGGTAGCCACTTTGTACATCTATAAAAGGAGATGAAGATTGCTTCATTTGAAGATCATCCCATACTTGAAAGAGTTCTATAACAACTCTTGTACAAGTAATATAGAGAAAATAGAGAGAGTATAATATTGTTAATCAAAATTCTATACGAGTGAGTTACGAGGAAGTGTTATAATCTAGTGAGTTGTCCAAATACTTTGTTAGTATTTTCGGAGCCTAGATTGAGTGATACATTGTAACCTCGGGTTGCCATATTTGCTAGTAAAATCTATCTCTGCTTCCGCCCGTGGACTAGGCCTCACGCCGAACCACGTAAAATCTTGTGTCTTTATTTATTGCTTAATTGTTCTATTAATTTCTCGGATCTTGAAAGTGTGCTAATCACAACAGGGACATTTTTTACTAAGCCATGATACAAAGTCAAGAGCCATATTTTACAAGCCATGACACAACCATATTGAAACCATCAATTTTAGACAGATTTTGGTGACTACGATCTAAACTTACAAGGGACATTTTTACAAGTCATATCGATACCATCAAATTTAATAGATTTTGTCTACAAATCCATATTAAAACCAACATTAATACCATCAATTAAACATATTTTCGCTACCAACATTAAAACCAACAAGGGGAGTCTCTTACAAGCCGTGACACAAAGCCACATTGAACCATCAATTATAAACAGATTTTGTCTACTAACATCAAAACCGAACAAAATGAAGATTTTGGTGACCAACACCTAAACTAACAAGGTACGTTTCCCACTTGAAATATTTAACTAAGGTACCAAGTAAACACTTTCACCTGGGAACCGTCAGTTTTAAACAGATTTGAGCAAAACATCAAAACCGATAATGTACTTTCTTTTGCATGCCATACAACAAAGAAATATCAAAACCGTCAATTATAAACAGAATTTAACAACCAACATTAAACCGGTAAGGACGGTTTTTACAATCTAGGGAACAAAGCTATATGGATACCTGCAATTTATTTTTTTTATATATTTTGGCAACAACCATCGAAACCCACAAGGGGTATTTTTTTAGAAGCCAGGACACAGCCATATCAAAACCGTCACATGTTAACATTTTTGGCATCCAATATCAAAACTACCACAAAGACATATTGAATCCATCAAAACAGAGTTTGGCTACCAACATCTAAAGCTACAAGGACGTTTTTACATGCCAAGACACAAAGCTGTAACGAAATTATCATATTAGACATATTTCTTTAATCTAAATCGATAACGGGTGTTTTTTACAAGACATTGCAAAAAATCCATATCAAAACCATCAAATTTTAACAAATACTGGCTACCAACTTAGAAACTAACAAGGGACGTTTTTTTTACAAAGTCGTGTTACAAATCCATTATAACACCATTAATTTAAACAAATTATGACTACTAACATAGAAACCAACAAGGGAAGTATATTACATGCCGAGACACAAAGTCATGTTAAACTACTATCAATTATAAACAAATCTTGCCTACTAAAATCATAACAACAAAACTGATAAAGCACATTATTTATAGGGCATAGCTCAAAGCAAAACATCAAAACCGTTAATTCAATGAATTTGGTGATCAACATCAAAACTAATAAGACACATTTTTGACAAGTCATGGCACAAATCCATATTCAAACCATCAATTTTATAAAGATTGGTGACTAAAATCTAAACTGAGAAGGGGCCATTTTCTACAAGACATGACACCAAGCCATATGTAAACCATCTTTTAATAGATTTTAACTACCAGCTTACAAACCAACGAGGGACGTTATTAACAAGCCATGGTAATAAAGGCATATTAACACCGTCAATTTAAATAGATTTTGAATACCAACAGCGAAACCAACAAGGAACATGCTACACAAAGCCATGTCTTGTTGATCCTGACCCAATGCTCGATCTAATGATTAGAGAACATAGAGTTCATCGAGAAGAAATCTAACCTCGATTATCTTGGATGTTACACCCGTAGGCCCATTCGAGGAGTAGTCTGTCACTTTGTCTACATCAAGATTTCAAGTAGATGATAAACATACTCTACAATGACAGATATTATACCCGCGGATAATAAAAAAAATAGTTATACCATCAATTCGATCGGTAGCAATTCTCTTTACTTGTGAATACATGTCAGTTCAAGCGGTTTACAAAAGTTGCAACGTTTCATTTTAGAAAATTGAAATTTTCATTTTCCAATTATTGTTTCCAAACTGAAAGAAGAAACTTACTTACAACCTGTGAAGTGGTCAGTCTCTTGCCTTAATCTTTGTTCAATAACCTCTTGACAAAGTCAACTGCATCAGTTGACAAAAGAATATAAACGTTTACACCATTGGTCAAACCTGGTCAAAATTAACTATAAAGATACATTCGAGAATAAGACACTGACCTGGGCTTTACGTAGTCAGAGAGTCCAAAACTAATAAGAGCTTTATTAAGAAGTGAATGTTCATCCTCAGAGGTAAACAAAAAGTTGTGAGGAAAAACGAAACAAGTATCAGCAATAATTATGTACTGTAATTCACAAGTCAACAATATTTTTTTAAACATCAAAAAATCCATAAACATATAACATAGCAGATAGCGCATTAAAATACCTAACTTGAGGATTCATAGATGCAACAATGACGACTATAAACTCGTAAGATGCAAAAAGCTGTGAAATTCTCAGATTACCTTTGGGGAACTTGAGCTCACGATGGACCCACCACACATCGAAGATAACAATATGTTGTGCCTCTTAAGATTTGGATCATGCTCTTCAATTTACACTATACCTTGTAATTGACCCATTCGACCTGTGACCCGTTTTGACCCATTATCCAAACGACACAACCTGACCCATTAGGACAATTTTAGAAATTTTACCCATTTGACCCATGACCCATTTCAACCCAAAACGATTTTGACCCGTTACCCAAACCGACCCAACCTGACCTGGTCGCCAGGTATAATTTACACAGTGACCTAATATTGTATTTGTCAATAACTAGTTGTCTGTATATAAAATGATATATGCGTACCTCGCACGTATCCCATCTAATAGTTCACCTCCTTTTGCATAACCTGTAAGACACACTATACATACAATAATAAGCATTAATTAATATTAATATTATTAGGCCTCCAAAACTAACCTGCATGACACAAATTCATCTCGAAACCATTAATGTTAGTCACATAACATCAAAACCGGCAATGGATGTTTGTAACAAGCAAAGGCACAAAGCCATATCGAAACTATCAATTACAAAGATTATGGTGACAACCATCATCTAAACCGAAATAGCAAGTTTTTTACAACCCCCCGTAGCACAACATATCAATACCGTCAACTTTAATAAGGTTTGACCACCAACATCGAAACCAACAAGGGAAGTTTTTTACTAGACATGGCACAAAGCCATATCAAAATCATCAATTTTACTCATTTGGATGACTAAGGGTGCGTTTGTTTGCCTCTTAATGGAATGATTCAGCGCTGAATGCTGAACCGTTCAGCATTCAGCGTGTTTGTTTCTAACCTCTGAATGACATATGGTGCTGACTTCTGAACCATTCAGAGTTGAAACACTCTCTTAACCATTAAGCACCTAATTTTTCTTCTGTAATATCCTTCTCAAATCATATCCAGAACGTTTAACTAACAAGTATATTTATTTTTTATTCATGTAACAAGTTAATAAGGTAATTTTACTCGATTCATATCGTTCATTTAAAATGATTATCAAACAGCTTATTTTCATTCAGCACAAACTTTATTCAGAGGCTCTGAACGATTCAGATTCTGAACCATTCAGCGCTAAATCATTCAGTTTTATCAAACGCACCCTAAGAATTAAGGCGACAAAGAGCTTATTTTAAAAGACATGAACAAAGCTATATTGAAACATTCAATTTTAAACATATTTTCAACAGGCTTAAAGACCAATAAAAGGGACGTTTTTAACAAGCCATGACACAAAGTCAACAAGAGAGACGTTTTTTAGAAGCCATGACACAAAGCCATATCGAAACTAACAAGTTTAAACAGATTTAGGTGACTAATATCTAAACTTACAAGGGGTGTTTTTTACAAGACATGACATAAAGCCATATCGAAACCTTCAAATTGTAACAAATTTTGTCTACCAGCTTAGAAACTAACAAGGGACGTTTTTTACACGCCATTCTACAAATCCATATTAAAACCATCAATTTTAACAGATTTTGGCATACCAACAAGGGACGTTTTTTATAAGCCGTGACACAAAGCCACATTGAACCATCATTTATAAAAATACTTTGTCCACTAACATTAAAACCGACAAAGGAGATTTTTAAAAGCCATAGCACAAAGCTATGTAACAAAGATGTCAATTCAAAGATTTCATGATCAACATCTAAACTAACAAGGTACGATTTCCATTTGAATTATTTAACTCAGTGAATAAGTATACATTTTCTATCTGTGGAAATGCGAGCCTTAAACTGTTGGGCAAAACATCAAAACTGACAATGAACTCTTTTTACATGGCATTCAACAAAGAAATATCAAAAGCGCCAAATTTTAACAACCAACATTAAACCTGTAAGGACATTTTTTTTACAATCTAGGGAACAAAACGATATGGATACCTGCAATTCAAAAAGAAATCTGGCAACCATCGAAACCCACAAGGAAAATTTTTTAGAAGCCAGGACACAAAGCCATATCAAAACCGTCATATAAACATTTTTGGCAACCAACTTAAAACCAACAGGACATTTTTAACGACGCTGTGTTACAAATCCATTTTAACACCATCAATTTAAACAAATTTTGACTACTACCATAAAAACCAACAAGAGAGGTTTTTCACAGGCCAAGGCACAAAGTCACATTATTTACAAGCCATAGCTCGAAGCTATACATCGAAACCAACAAGACACATTTTTTACAAGTCATGACACAAATTCATATTCAAACCGCCAATTTTATATAGATTGGTTGTAGTGACCCGAACTTTTCCATGTTTATATATATTAATTGAGATTGATATTTACATGATTAAATGTTTCCAACATGTTAAGCAATCAAACTTGTTAAGACTTGATTAATTGAAATATGTTTCATATAGACAATTGACCACCCAAGTTGACCGGTGATTCACGAACGTTAAAACTTGTAAAAACTATATGATGACATATATATGGATATATATATAGTTAACATGATACTATGATAAGTAAACATATCATTAAGTATATTAACAATGAACTACATATGTAAAAACAAGACTACTAACTTAATGATTTTTAAACGAGACATATATGTAACGATTATCGTTGTAAAGACATTTAATGTATATATATCATATTAAGAGATATTCATACATGATAATATCATGATAATATAATAATTTAAAATCTCATTTGATATTATAAACATTGGGTTAACAACATTTAACAAGATCGTTAACTTAAAGGTTTAAAAAAACAACACTTACATGTAACGACTAACGATGACTTAACGACTCAGTTAAAATGTATATACATGTAGTGTTTTAATATGTATTTATACACTTTTGAAAGACTTCAATACACTTATCAAAATACTTCTACTTAACAAAAATGCTTACAATTACATCCTCGTTCAGTTTCATCAACAATTCTACTCGAATGCACCCGTATTCGTACTCGTACAATACACAGCTTTTAGATGTATGTACTATTGGTATATACACTCCAATGATCAGCTCTTAGCATCCCATGTGAGTCACCTAACACATGTGGAAACCATCATTTGGCAACTAGCATGAAATATCTCATAAAATTACAAAAATATGAGTAATCATTCATGACTTATTTACATGAAAACAAAATTACATATCCTTTATATCTAATCCATACACCAACGACCAAAAACACCTACAAACACTTTCATTCTTCAATTTTCTTCATCTAATTGATCTCTCTCAAGTTCTATCTTCAAGTTCTAAGTGTTCTTCATATATTCTACAAGTTCTAGTTACATAAAATCAAGAATACTTTCAAGTTTGCTAGCTCACTTCCAATCTTGTAAGGTGATCATCCAACCTCAAGAAATCTTTGTTTCTTACAGTAGGTTATCATTCTAATACAAGGTAATAATCATATTCAAACTTTGGTTCAATTTCTATAACTATAACAATCTTATTTCAAGTGATGATCTTACTTGAACTTGTTTTCGTGTCATGATTCTGCTTCAAGAACTTCGAGCCATCCAAGGATCCGTTGAAGCTAGATCCATTTTTCTCTTTTCCAGTAGGTTTATCCAAGGAACTTAAGGTAGTAATGATGTTCATAACATCAATCGATTCATACATATAAAGCTATCTTATTCGAAGGTTTAAACTTGTAATCACTAGAACATAGTTTAGTTAATTCTAAACTTGTTTGCAAACAAAAGTTAATCCTTCTAACTTGACTTTTAAAATCAACTAAACACATGTTCTATATCTATATGATATGCTAACTTAATGATTTAAAACCTGGAAACACGAAAAACACCGTAAAACCGGATTTACGCCGTCGTAGTAGCACCGCGGGCTGTTTTGGGTTAGTTAATTAAAAACTATGATAAACTTTGATTTAAAAGTTGTTATTCTGAGAAAATGATTTTTATTATGAACATGAAACTATATCCAAAAATTATGGTTAAACTCAAAGTGGAAGTATGTTTTCTAAAATGGTCATCTAGACGTCGTTCTTTCGACTGAAATGACTACCTTTACAAAAACGACTTGTAACTTATTTTTCTGACTATAAACCTATAATTTTTCAGTTTAGATTCATAAAATAGAGTTCAATATGAAACCATAGCAATTTGATTCACTCAAAACGGATTTAAAATGAAAAAGTTATGGGTAAAACAAGATTGGATAATTTTTCTCATTTTAGCTACGTGAAAATTGGTAACAAATCTATTCCAACCATAACTTAATCAACTTGTATTGTATATTATGTAATCTTGAGATACCATAGACACGTATACAATGTTTCGACCTATCATGTCGACACATCTATATATATTTCGGAACAACCATAGACACTCTATATGTGAATGTTGGAGTTAGCTATACAGGGTTGAGGTTGATTCCAAAATATATATAGTTTGAGTTGTGATCAATACTGAGATACGTATACACTGGGTCGTGGATTGATTCAAGATAATATTTATCGATTTATTTCTGTACATCTAACTGTGGACAACTAGTTGTAGGTTACTAACGAGGACAGCTGACTTAATAAACTTAAAACATCAAAATATATTAAAAGTATTGTAAATATATTTTGAACATACTTTGATATATATGTATATATTGTTATAGGTTCGTGAATCAACCAGTGGCCAAGTCTTACTTCCCGACGAAGTAAAAATCTGTGAAAGTGAGTTATAGTCCCACTTTTAAAATCTAATATTTTTGGGATGAGAATACATGCAGGTTTTATAAATGATTTACAAAATAGACACAAGTACGTGAAACTACATTCTATGGTTGAATTATCGAAATCGAATATGCCCCTTTTTATTAAGTCTGGTAATCTAAGAATTAGGGAACAGACACCCTAATTGACGCGAATCCTAAAGATAGATCTATTGGGCCTAACAAACCCCATCCAAAGTACCGGATGCTTTAGTACTTCGAAATTTATATCATATCCGAAGGGTGTCCCGGAATGATGGGGATATTCTTATATATGCATCTTGTTAATGTCGGTTACCAGGTGTTCACCATATGAATGAATTTTTATCTCTATGTATGGGATGTGTATTGAAATATGAAATCTTGTGGTCTATTATTATGATTTGATATATATAGGTTAAACCTATAACTCACCAACATTTTTGTTGACGTTTTAAGCATGTTTATTCTCAGGTGATTATTAAGAGCTTCCGCTGTCGCATACTTAAATAAGGACGAGATTTGGAGTCCATGCTTGTATGATATTGTGTAAAAACTGCATTCAAGAAACTTATTTTGTTGTAACATATTTGTATTGTAAACCATTATGTAATGGTCGTGTGTAAACAGGATATTTTAGATTATCATTATTTGATAATCTACGTAAAGCTTTTTAAACCTTTATTGATGAAATAAAGGTTATGGTTTGTTTTAAAATGAATGCAGTCTTTGAAAAACGTCTCATATAGAGGTCAAAACCTCGCAACGAAATCAATTAATATGGAACGTTTTTAATCAATAAGAACGGGACATTTCAGTTGGTATCCGAGCGTTGGTCTTAGAGAACCAGAATTTTGCATTAGTGTGTCTTATCGAGTTTGTTAGGATGCATTAGTGAGTCTGGACTTCGACCGTGTTTACTTGAAAAATGATTGCTTAACAAATTTTGTTGAAAACTATATATTTTTAACATGTGAATATTATGTGATATATTAATCTCTTAACGCGTTTGAAATTATGTGATAGATGTCTACCTCTAGAACAAGTTCCATTGACTCACCTAATAATAATGAAGAGTCAAATGTAAATTGGAATGGTTCGTGGACTGAATCACAAGTTCCCGAAGAGGAACCGGAAGAAGAGTCGGAACCGGAAGAAGAATCGGAACAGGAGGAAGAAATAGAACCGGTGGGGGAAATAATAAAACGGTTAAGTAAAAGAAAATCCTCAACCAACCGACCAAGGTTAATTATGGTCAATGGTGTTTCCGCCAAGGAAGCAAAATATTGGGAGGATTACCAATTCTCCGATGAATCGGATTCCGACGAGAATTCCGATGATGTTATAGAAATTACCCCAACTGAATTTAAAAAGGCAAAAGAAAATAATAAGGGAAAGGGCATAAAAATAGAGAAATCTAATTCCAACCCCGATGAACTTTATATGTATCGTCAACCCCCGAAGTCCTTAAGTTGTAACAATGACCCGGGAACCTCTAAACCACCAGGTTTTTCTAAACCAATGTGGATAACGACGGCTCGTATTAGGGGAACATCATATATCCCTAGAAACTTGGCAAAACGAACCAAAACCGAAGAAGAAGAAACAAGCGAGTCGGAATAAGATAGTTGTATTCGTGTGGTGTAATATAAGTAATATAGTGTGCTTATGCTTTATGATATATGTAAAAATTGCTTGTATTAATAAGTATTTTTTTTATGAATCTAACTCTTGTCTATTTTACAGTATAAAAACACAAAATGGATAGACAACCCAATATTTTAAGAGACCTACCCGGAGACATGATTGATGAAATCTTGTCTAGAGTCGGTCAGAATTCTTCGGCACAACTATTTAAGGCGAGATCAGTTTGTAAGACATTCGAAGAACGTTCCAAGAATGCCTTGGTTTATAAAAGGCTTTCGTTCGAAAGATGGGGGATATCACATTGGGAAATCCATAAGTTACGATGTGTTTACTTTGACGCATATATTGCGGGGAACCCAAATGCTATTTTACGCAATGGGTTAAGAAATTATTTTGACTCAATATATTCGAATATTGGACTTCGTGATTTAGAAAAAGCGGCTAACATGCAACATAAAGAAGCATGTTATGCTTACGGATTAGTAATGTTCGCTTCTCACCAAAGTGAGAACAAGAACATCGGGCTACAACTATTAAACAAAACGTTCCCACAAGTGACGGAGTCGGTAATTGGGGTAAGAAATGAGGTTTTTAGATTGTTACGGGACTGTTGGACATTACGTAACCCTCGTCCCTTTGACGACGTTACAACACGCTGTCTTATCAACGGCCATAACGGTTATGTTCCACAAGACCAAGGATGGGAAGTAATCCTAGTAAAACCAGAATGCATGACTTGTTTCTGGACGTATGAATTACGTTTCTTTATTGCCTTTGCTGAACGACTTGTGTACTAGCTAGAATTATCTTCACAACTATCTTGTATCAAAGTTATTGTGTGCTATATTTCATGCTTTATGTAAAATAAGCGGTATTGTAAGTTTGTAAAATATTGTATAAAAGTTTGAACGCGAAATATTATTATAATCAGTTTTTCATATAGAATTGTAGTAGTTGAATTGTATATTAGCTACTAAGTATGAACTTAACGGGTAGGTACTACCCGAATTTAAACTTATAAAACGCTAATATGAAGAAAAAGCTTTTATAAATGAGTTCATATTATGCTATGAAATACTATTAACTACTCTTAATATTCTGTATGATTAACTTGTTCCATTTGACTATTTTGAAGGAAATGGCACCGACTACTCGACACACCGTGAATATGAATGAAGAGGAATTCCGTACTTTTCTAGCTTCAAACATAGCCGCAGTACAGGATGCGCTACATACTAACAATAACCTTGGATCTAGCAGTACAGGAAATCGTGTAGGATGCACCTACAAAGAATTCACTGCCTGCAAACCTTTGGAATTTGATGGAACCGAAGGACCGATCGGATTGAAACGGTGGACCGAGAAGGTCGAATCGGTGTTTGCCATAAGTAAGTGTACTGAAGAGGACAAAGTGAAGTACGCTACGCATACCTTCACAGGTTCTGCGTTAACATGGTGGAATACCTATCTAGAGCAAGTGGGACAAGACGATGCGTACGCACTACCGTGGTCAACATTTAAGCACTTGATGAACGAGAAGTACCGTCCCAGAACCGAGGTCAATAAGCTCAAGACAGAACTTAGATGGTTACGAACCCAAGGATTTGATATTACCACGTACGAAAGACGATTCACAGAATTGTGCCTATTGTGTCCGGGAGCATTCGAAGATGAGGAAGAGAAGATCGACGCGTTTGTGAAAGGATTACCGGAAAGAATCCAAGAAGATATAAGTTCACACGAGCCCGCCTCCATACAACAGGCATGTAGAATGGCTCACAAACTAGTGAACCAGATTGAAGAAAGAATTAAAGAACATACTATTGAAGAGGCCAATGTGAAGCAAGTCAAAAGAAAGTGGGAGGAAAACGGTGATAAGAATCACCAATACAATAACAACAGCAATTACAACAATAATCGCAACAATTATCCCAACAATCGCAACATCAATCGCAACTACAACAAACGGCCCAACAACAACAACAACAACAACAACAACAACAGCAACTACAACAATCATCCCAACAACAATAATAACCGCAACAACAACAACAATCAGAAGCAGCTATGCCAAAGGTGTGAAAAGTATCACTCGGGGTTCTGCACCAAATTTTGCAACAAGTGTAAAAGAAATGGTCATAGCGCGGCGAAGTGTGAGGTCTACGGACCAGGGGTTAATAGAACGAAAGGAACAAATGGTGTCGGAACCAGTAATGGCGGAGCAAGTAGTGTCGGAGCAAGTTATGCCAATGTAGTTTGTTATAAATGTGGAAAACCGGGCCACATTATTAGAAATTGCCCGAACCAGGAGAACACGAATGGACAAGGCCGCGGAAGAGTTTTCAATATTAATGCGGCAGAGGCACAAGAAGACCCGGAGCTTGTTACGGGTACGTTTCTTATTGACAATAAATCTGCTTACGTTTTATTTGATTCGGGTGCGGATAGAAGCTATATGAGTAGAGATTTTTGTGCTAAATTAAGTTGTCCATTGACGCATTTGGATAGTAAATTTTTACTCGAATTAGCAAATGGTAAATTAATTTCAGCAGATAATATATGTCGGAATCGAGAAATTAAACTGGTTAGCGAAACATTTAAGATTGATTTGATACCAGTAGAGTTAGGGAGTTTTGATGTGATAATCGGTATGGACTGGTTGAAAGAAGTGAAAGCAGAGATCGTTTGTTACAAAAATGCAATTCGCATTATACGAGAAAAAGGAAAACCCTTAATGGTGTACGGAGAAAAGGGCAACACGAAGCTACATCTTATTAGTAATTTGAAGGCACAAAAACTAATAAGAAAAGGTTGCTATGCTGTTCTAGCACACGTCGAGAAAGTACAAATTGAAGAAAAGAGCATCAATGATGTTCCCGTCACAAAAGAATTTCCCGATGTATTTCCGAAAGAATTATCGGGATTACCCCCACATCGATCCGTTGAATTTCAAATAGATCTTGTACCAGGAGCTGCACCAATAGCTCGTGCTCCATACAGACTCGCACCCAGCGAGATGAAAGAACTGCAAAGCCAATTACAAGAACTTTTAGAGCGTGGTTTCATTCGACCAAGCACATCACCGTGGGGAGCTCCTGTTTTGTTTGTCAAGAAGAAAGATGGTACATTCAGGTTGTGTATCGACTACCGAGAGTTGAACAAACTTACCATCAAGAACCGCTACCCACTACCGAGAATCGACGACTTATTTGATCAACTACAAGGCTCGTCTGTTTATTCAAAGATTGACTTACGTTCCGGGTATCATCAAATGCGGGTGAAAGAAGATGATATTCCAAAGACTGCTTTCAGAACACGTTACGGTCATTACGAGTTTATGGTCATGCCATTTGGTTTAACTAATGCACCAGCTGTGTTCATGGACCTTATGAACCGAGTGTGTGGACCATACCTTGACAAGTTTGTCATTGTTTTCATTGATGACATACTTATTTACTCAAAGAATGACCAAGAACACGGTGAACATTTGAGAAAGGTGTTAGAAGTATTGAGGAAGGAAGAATTGTACGCTAAGTTTTCAAAGTGTGCATTTTGGTTGGAAAAAGTTCAATTCCTCGGTCACATAGTGAACAAAGAAGGTATTAAGGTGGATCCGGCAAAGATAGAAACTGTTGAAAAGTGGGAAACCCCGAAAACTCCGAAACACATACGCCAGTTTTTGGGACTAGCTGGTTACTACAGAAGGTTCATCCAAGACTTTTCCAGAATAGCAAAACCCTTGACTGCATTAATGCATAAAGGGAAGAAATTTGAATGGAATGATGAACAAGAAAAAGCGTTTCAGTTATTGAAGAAAAAGCTAACTACGGCACCTATATTGTCATTGCCTGAAGGGAATGATGATTTTGTGATTTATTGTGACGCATCAAAGCAAGGTCTCGGTTGTGTATTAATGCAACGAATGAAGGTGATTGCTTATGCGTCTAGACAATTGAAGATTCACGAACAAAATTATACGACGCATGATTTGGAATTAGGCGCGGTTGTTTTTGCATTAAAGACTTGGAGGCACTACTTATATGGGGTCAAAAGTATTATATATACCGACCACAAAAGTATTCAACACATATTTAATCAGAAACAACTGAATATGAGGCAGCGTAGGTGGATTGAATTATTGAATGATTATGACTTTGAGATTCGTTACCACCCGGGGAAGGCAAATGTGGTAGCCGATGCCTTGAGCAGGAAGGACAGAGAACCCATTCGAGTAAAATCTATGAATATAATGATTCATAATAACCTTACTACTCAAATAAAGGAGGCGCAACAAGGAGTTTTAAAAGAGGGAAATTTAAAGGATGAAATACCCAAAGGATCGGAGAAGCATCTTAATATTCGGGAAGACGGAACCCGGTATAGGGCTGAAAGGATTTGGGTACCAAAATTTGGAGATATGAGAGAAATGGTACTTAGAGAAGCTCATAAAACCAGATACTCAATACATCCTGGAACGGGGAAGATGTACAAGGATCTCAAGAAACATTTTTGGTGGCCGGGTATGAAAGCCGATGTTGCTAAATACGTAGGAGAATGTTTGACGTGTTCTAAGGTCAAAGTTGAGCATCAGAAACCATCAGGTCTACTTCAACAACCCGAAATCCCGGAATGGAAATGGGAAAACATTACCATGGATTTCATCACTAAATTGCCAAGGACTGCAAGTGGTTTTGATACTATTTGGGTAATAGTTGATCGTCTCACCAAATCAGCACACTTCCTGCCAATAAGAGAAGATGACAAGATGGAGAAGTTAGCACGACTGTATTTGAAGGAAGTCGTCTCCAGACATGGAATACCAATCTCTATTATCTCTGATAGGGATGGCAGATTTATTTCAAGATTCTGGCAGACATTACAGCAAGCATTAGGAACTCGTCTAGACATGAGTACTGCCTATCATCCACAAACTGATGGGCAGAGCGAAAGGACGATACAAACGCTTGAAGACATGCTACGAGCATGTGTTATTGATTTCAGAAACAATTGGGATCGACATCTACCGTTAGCAGAATTTTCCTACAACAACAGCTACCATTCAAGCATTGAGATGGCGCCGTTTGAAGCACTTTATGGTAGAAAGTGCAGGTCTCCGATTTGTTGGAGTGAAGTGGGGGATAGACAGATTACGGGTCCGGAGATTATACAAGAAACTACCGAGAAGATCATCCAAATTCAACAACGGTTGAAAACCGCCCAAAGTCGACAAAAGAGCTACGCTGACATTAAAAGAAAAGATATAGAATTTGAAATTAGAGAGATGGTCATGCTTAAAGTTGCACCTTGGAAAGGCGTTGTTCGATTTGGTAAACGAGAGAAATTAAATCCAAGGTATATTGGACCATTCAAGATTATTGATCGTGTCGGACCAGTAGCTTACCGACTTGAGTTACCTCAACAACTCGCAGCTGTACATAACACTTTCCACGTCTCGAATTTGAAGAAATGTTTTGCTAAAGAAGACCTCACTATTCCATTAGATGAAATCCAAATCAACGAAAAACTCCAATTCATCGAAGAACCCGTCGAAATAATGGATCGTGAGGTTAAAAGACTTAAGCAAAACAAGATACCAATTGTTAAGGTTCGATGGAATGCTCGTAGAGGACCCGAGTTCACCTGGGAGCGTGAAGATCAGATGAAGAAGAAATACCCACATCTATTTCCAGAAGATTCGTCAACACCTTCAACAGCTTAAAATTTCGGGACGAAATTTATTTAACGGGTAGGTACTGTAGTGACCCGAACTTTTCCATGTTTATATATATTAATTGAGATTGATATTTACATGATTAAATGTTTCCAACATGTTAAGCAATCAAACTTGTTAAGACTTGATTAATTGAAATATGTTTCATATAGACAATTGACCACCCAAGTTGACCGGTGATTCACGAACGTTAAAACTTGTAAAAACTATATGATGACATATATATGGATATATATATATAGTTAACATGATACTATGATAAGTAAACATATCATTAAGTATATTAACAATGAACTACATATGTAAAAACAAGACTACTAACTTAATGATTTTTAAACGAGACATATATGTAACGATTATCGTTGTAAAGACATTTAATGTATATATATATCATATTAAGAGATATTCATACATGATAATATCATGATAATATAATAATTTAAAATCTCATTTGATATTATAAACATTGGGTTAACAACATTTAACAAGATCGTTAACTTAAAGGTTTAAAAAACAACACTTACATGTAACGACTAACGATGACTTAACGACTCAGTTAAAATGTATATACATGTAGTGTTTTAATATGTATTTATACACTTTTGAAAGAATTCAATACACTTATCAAAATACTTATACTTAACAAAAATGCTTACAATTACATCCTCGTTCAGTTTCATCAACAATTCTACTCCTATGCACCCGTATTCGTACTCGTACAATACACAGCTTTTAGATGTATGTACTATTGGTATATACACTCCAATGATCAGCTCTTAGCAGCCCATGTGAGTCACCTAACACATGTGGGAACCATCATTTGGCAACTAGCATGAAATATCTCATAAAATTATAAAAATATGAGTAATCATTCATGACTTATTTACATGAAAACAAAATTACATATCCTTTATATCTAATCCATACACCAACGACCAAAAACACCTACAAACACTTTCATTCTTCAATTTTCATCTAATTGATCTCTCTCAAGTTCTATCTTCAAGTTCTAAGTGTTCTTCATATATTCTACAAGTTCTAGTTACATAAAATCAAGAATACTTTCAAGTTTGCTAGCTCACTTCCAATCTTGTAAGGTGATCATCCAACCTCAAGAAATCTTTGTTTATTATAGTAGGTTATCATTCTAATACAAGGTAATAATCATATTCAAACTTTGGTTCAATTTCTATAACTATAACAATCTTATTTCAAGTGATGATCTTACTTGAACTTGTTTTCGTGTCATGATTCTGCTTCAAGAACTTCGAGCCATCCAAGGATCTGTTGAAGCTAGATCCATTTTTCTCTTTTCCAGTAGGTTTATCCAAGGAACTTAAGGTAGTAATGATGTTCATAACATCAATCGATTCATACATATAAAGCTATCTTATTTGAAGGTTTAAACTTGTAATCACTAGAACATAATTTAGTTAATTCTAAACTTGTTCGCAAACAAAAGTTAATCCTTCTAACTTGACTTTTAAAATCAACTAAACACATGTTCTATATCTATATGATATGCTAACTTAATGATTTAAAACCTGGAAACACAAAAAACACCGTAAAACCGGATTTACGCCGTCGTAGTAACACCGCGGGCTGTTTTGGGTTAGTTAATTAAAAACTATGATAAACTTTGATTTAAAAGTTGTTATTCTGAGAAAATGATTTTTATTATGAACATGAAACTATATCCAAAAATTATGGTTAAACTCAAAGTGGAAGTATGTTTTCTAAAATGGTCATCTAGACGTCGTTCTTTCGACTGAAATGACTACCTTTACAAAAACGACTTGTAACTTATTTTTCCGACTATAAACCTATAATTTTTCAGTTTAGATTCATAAAATAGAGTTCAATATGAAACCATAGCAATTTGATTCACTCAAAACGGATTTAAAATGAAGAAGTTATGGGTAAAACAAGATTGGATAATTTTTCTCATTTTAGCTACGTGAAAATTGGTAACAAATCTATTCCAACCATAACTTAATCAATTTGTATTGTATATTATGTAATCTTGAGATACCATAGACACGTATACAATGTTTCGACCTATCATGTCGACACATCTATATATATTTCGGAACAACTATAGACACTCTATATGTGAATGTTGGAGTTAGCTATACAGGGTTGAGGTTGATTCCAAAATATATATAGTTTGAGTTGTGATCAATACTGAGATACGTATACACTGGGTCGTGGATTGATTCAAGATAATATTTATCGATTTATTTCTGTACATCTAACTGTGGACAACTAGTTGTAGGTTACTAACGAGGACAGCTGACTTAATAAACTTAAAACATCAAAATATATTAAAAGTGTTGTAAATATATTTTGAACATACTTTGATATATATGTATATATTGTTATAGGTTCGTGAATCAACCAGTGGCCAAGTCTTACTTCCCGACGAAGTAAAAATCTGTGAAAGTGAGTTATAGTCCCACTTTTAAAATCTAATATTTTTGGGATGAGAATACATGCAGGTTTTATAAATGATTTACAAAATAGACACAAGTACGTGAAACTACATTCTATGGTTGAATTATCGAAATCGAATATGCCCCTTTTTATTAAGTCTGGTAATCTAAGAATTAGGGAACAGACACCCTAATTGACGCGAATCCTAAAGATAGATCTATTGGGCCTAACAAACCCCATCCAAAGTACCGGATGCTTTAGTACTTCGAAATTTATATCATATCCGAAGGGTGTCCCGGAATGATGGGGATATTCTTATATATGCATCTTGTTAATGTCGGTTACCAGGTGTTCACCATATGAATGAATTTTTATCTCTATGTATGGGATGTGTATTGAAATATGAAATCTTGTGGTCTATTATTATGATTTGATATATATAGGTTAAACCTATAACTCACCAACATTTTTGTTGACGTTTTAAGCATGTTTATTCTCAGGTGATTATTAAGAGCTTCCGCTGTCGCATACTTAAATAAGGACGAGATTTGGAGTCCATGCTTGTATGATATTGTGTAAAAACTGCATTCAAGAAACTTATTTTGTTGTAACATATTTGTATTGTAAACCATTATGTAATGGTCGTGTGTAAACAGGATATTTTAGATTATCATTATTTGATAATCTACGTAAAGCTTTTTAAACCTTTATTGATGAAATAAAGGTTATGGTTTGTTTTAAAATGAATGCAGTCTTTGAAAAACGTCTCATATAGAGGTCAAAACCTCGCAACGAAATCAATTAATATGGAACGTTTTTAATCAATAAGAACGAGACATTTCATTGGTGACTAAAATCTAAACCGACAAAGGGCGTTTTCTACATGATATGACACCAAGCCATATCCAAACCATCTTTTAGTAGATTTTAACTACCAACTTACAAACCAACGAGGGACGTTTTTAACAAGCCATGGCATATATCAAAACCAATAAGGGGCTTTTTTTTCCAACCATGACAGAAAGTCATATCGAAAACAACTATCAAAGCGGTTTAAGGTGTGTTTTTTACAAGCGATGACACAAGGTCATATCAAAACCGAGAAGAGGCATTTTTTACAAGCCTCACATAAAGTCATATCGAAACTAACCGTCGAAACCGACAACAGACATTTTTTACATTTTTTTACAAGCCACGCAAAGTCATACGAAACCGACAAGGTGTGTTTATTAAAAGCCATGACAAAAACTCATATCAAAACCAACCATCTGACAAGGTGTGTTTATTAAAAGCCATGACACAAAGTCATATCGAAACTGCCAATAGAAACCGACAAGGAGAGTTTTTACAACCTACGACACAAAGTGAAACCAACCATTAAACCCGTCAATGGTCGTCGTTTAAGAGCCACGACACAAAGTCGTATTCAAACTAAACGTCGAAACCGACAACAGACATTTTTTACGTTTTTTTACAAGCCACGCAAAGTCATACGAAACCGACAAGGTGTGTTTATTAAAAGCCATGACAAAAACTCATATCAAAACCAACCATCTGACAAGGTGTGTTTATTAAATGCCATGACACAAAGTCATATCGAAACTGCCAATAGAAACCGACAAGGAGAGTTTTTACAACCTACGACACAAAGTGAAACCAACCATCAAACCCGTCAATGGTCGTCGTTTAAGAGCCACGACACAAAGTCGTATTCAAACTAAACTTCGAAACCGACAACAGACATTTTTTACGTTTTTTACAAGCCACGCAAAGTCATACGAAACCGACAAGGTGTGTTTATTAAAAGCCATGACAAAAACTCATATCAAAACCAACCATCTGACAAGGTGTGTTTATTAAAAGCCATGACACAAAGTCATATCGAAACTGCCAATAGAAACCGACAAGGAGAGTTTTTACAACCTACGACACAAAGTGAAACCAACCATCAAACCCGTCAATGGTCGTCCTTTAAGAACCACGACACAAAGTCGTATTCAAACTAAACATCGAAACCGACAAGTAGGCGTTTATACAAGCCATGACACAAAGTCATATCAAAACCATCAACCGAAACCGACAAGGGGCCTTTTTTACAAGCCATGACACAAAGTCATATCAAAACCATCAACCGAAAACGACAAGGGGAGTTTTTTACAAGTCATGACACAACGTCATATCAAAACCATCAATCGTAACCGGCAAGAGCGTTTTTTGCAAGCCATCATACAAAGTCATATCTAAACCATCAATTGTAACCGACAAGGGACGTATTGTACAAGCCATGACACAGTCATATCAAAACCATCAATCAAAACCGACAAGGGGCGTTTTTTATAAGTCATAACACAAAGTCATATCAGATAACATTAATCGAAACCGACAAGGGGCATTTTTACAAGCCATGACACAAAGTCATATCAAAACCATCGATCGAAACCGACAAGGGCATTTTTAACAAGCCATGACGCAAAGTCATGACACAAAGTCAGACAAAAATCATCAATTGTAACGAACAAAGGCATTTTTGCAAGCCATGACACAAAGTCATATCGAAAACATCAACTAAAACCGACAATGGGAGTTTTTACAAGCCATGACAAAAAGTCATATTAAAACAATCAATCGAAACCGACAGAAACCGACAAGGGGCGTTTATGACAAGCCACGAAACAATTCATATCAAAACCATCAATGGCAACCGACAAGGGGTGTTTTTTACAAGCCCTGACACAAGGTCATATCAAAACCATCAATCGATACCGACAAGGGGCGTTATTTACAAGTTATGAAACAAAATAATATCAAACCATCAATTGTAACCAACAAGGGCGATTTTTACAAGCCATGACACAAAGTCATATAAAAAACATCAATCAAAACCGACAACGGGATTTTTTTACAAGCCATGACACAAAGTCATATTAAAACCATCAATCGAAACCGCGTTTTTTAGAAGTCATGACACATATTCATATCAAAAAAACATCAATCGTAACCGACAAGGGACATTTTTTACAAGCCATGACACAACACAAGCCATGACACAAAGTCATATCAAAACCATCAATCGAAACCGACAAATGGCGTTTTTGACAAACCATAACAAAAAGTCATATCGAAACTATCAATCGAAATCGGCAAGGGCCATTTTTTACAAGTCATGACACAAAGTCATATCAAAACCATTAATTGTAATCAACAATGGGCGTTTTTTACAAGCCATGACAGAAAGTCATATAAAAAACATCAATCAAAACCGACAACGAGAGATTGTACAAGCAGTGACACAAAGTCATATCAAAGCCATTAATCAAAACCGAGAAGGGGCGTTTTTTACAAGCCATGGCACAAAGTCATATCAAAACCATCAATCGAAACCGACAAGAGGAGTTTTTCACAAGTCATGACACAAAAACATCAATCGAAACCGACAAGGAAGATTTTTACCAGCCATGACACAAAATCATATCAAAAACATAAATCGAAACCGACAAGGGGCTTTTTTACAAGTCATGACACAAAGTCATATCAAAACCGATAAGGGGTGTTTTTTACAAGCCATGACACAAAGTCATATCAAAACCATCAATCGAAACCGACAAGGGGCGTTTTTTATAAGTCATGACACAAAGTAATATCAAAGCCATCAATTAAAACCGACAAGGGGTGTTTTTTACAACCCATGACACACAATCATATAAAAACCATCAATTGCAACTGACAAGGGGCGTATTTTACAAGCCATGACACAATCATATCAGACCATCAATCAAAACTGGCAAGGGCGTGTTTTATAAGTCATGACACAAAGTCATATAAAAAACACCACTCGAAACCGACAAGGCGCGTTATTTACAAGTCATGACACAAAGTCATATCAAAAAGCATCAATCGAAACCGACTAGGCGCGTTTTTTACAAGTCATGACACAAAGTCATATCAAAACCATCAATTGTAACCCATAAAGGCGTTTTTTACAAGCCATGACACAAAATCATATTGAAAAAACATCAATCGAAACCGACAACATGAGTTTTTACAAGCCATGACACAAAGTCATATTAAAACGATCAATCGAAACTAACAAGGGGCGTCTTTAATAAGTCATGACACAAATTCATATCTAAAAAAAATGAATCGATACCGATAAGGGAGATTTTTTACAAGCCACGACACAAAGTCATATCAAAACCATCAATAGAAACCGACACGAGGCGTTTTTGACAAGCCATGACACAAAGTCATATCAAAACCATCAATCAAAACCGACAAGGGGCGTTTTTTACAAGTCAAGACACAAAGTCATATCAAAACCATCAATTGTAACCTATAAGGGGCATTTTTTACAAGCCATGACATAAAGTCATATAAAAAATATCAATCGAAACTGATAATGAGAGTTTGTACAAGCCGTGACACAAAGTCATATCAAAACCATCAATCAAAACCGACAAGTGGCGTTTTAACAAACCATGACCTAAAGTCATATCAAAACCATCAATCGAAATCGACAAGTGACGTTTTATATAAGTCATGACACAAATTCATATCAAAAACATCAATCGAAACCGACAAGGGGCATTTTTTACATGCCACGACACGAAGTCAAATCAAAACCATAGATCGAAACAGACATTGGGCATTTTTGACAAGCCATGACACAAAGTCATATCAAAACCATCAATTTAAACAGGGAAAGGCGATTTTATAAGTCATGACACAAAGTTATATCAAAAACATCAATCTAAATCGATAAGGGGCGTTTTTTACAAGCCATGACACAAAATCATATCAAAACCATCAATTGTAACTGATAACGGGCACAAGCCATGACACATAATCATATTAAAACTATCAATCAAAACCGACAATGACATTTTTTTTTTAATCATGACACAAAGTCATATCAAAAACATCAATCGAAACCGACAAGTGGCATTTTTGAGAAGCCTTGACACGAAGTCATATCAAAAGCATCAATCGAAACCGACAAGGGCGTTTTTTACATGTCATGACACAAAGTCATATCAAACCCATCACTTGTAACCGACAAAAGCGTTTTTTACAAGCCATGACACAAAGTCATGTCAAAAACATCAATCGAAACCGACAACGGGAATTTTTACAAGCCATGACACAAAGTGATATTAAAACAATCAATCGAAACCGGAAAGGGGCGTTTTTGACCAATACCATCAATCTCAACCGACAAGCGGTGTTTTTTACAAGTCATGACACAAGGTCATATCAAGAGCATCAAACGAAACAGACAAGGGGTGTTTTTGACAAGCCATGACGCAAGTTCAAATCATAACCATCAATCGAAACCGACAAAGGGCGTATTTGACAAGCCTTGGCACAAAGTCATATCAAAACTATCAATGAAAACCGACAACGGGCATTTTTTATAAGCCTTGGCACGAAGTCATATCAAAACCATCAATCGAAACCGACAACGGACGTTTTTTATAAGTCATGACACAAAGTCATATCAAAAGCATCAATCGAAACCGACAAGGGACGTTTTTTACAAGCCATGACACAAAGTCATATCATAACCATCATTTGTAACCGACAAAGGCGTTTTTTACAAGCCATGACACAAAGTCATGTCAAAAACATCAATCGAAACCGACAATGAGAGTTTTTACAAGCCATGACAAAAAGTCATATTAAACCAATAAATCGAAACCGACAAGGGGCGTTTTTGACAAGCCATGACACAAAGTCATATCGAAACCATCATTCGCAACCGACAAGTGGAGTTTTTTACAAGTCATGACACAAAGTCATATCAAAACCATCCATTAAAATCGACAAGGGACGTTTTTTACAAGCCATGACACGGTCATATCAAAAACATAAATTGAAACCGACAATGGGAGTTTTTACAAGCCATGACAACATGACAACAAGCCATGACAAAAAATCATATTAAAACCATAAATCGAAATCGACAAGGGGCATTTTTGACAAGCCAAGACACAAGGTCAAATCAAAACCATCAATCGAAACCGACAAGGGGCCAATTTACAAGTCATGACAAAAGTCATATCAAAACCATCAATTGTAACGAACAAGGGCAGTTTTTACAAGCCATGACACAAAGTTATATCAAAAACATCAATCGAAACCGACAACGAGAGATTTTACAAGCAATGACATAGTCATATTGAAACCATTAATCGAAACCGCCAAGGGGCGTTTTTTATAAGTCATGACACAAATTCATATCAAAAAACATCAATCGAACTGACAAGGGACATTTTTTACAAAACATGACACAAAGTCATTTCAAAACCATCAATCGAAACCGACAAGGGGCGTTTTTGACAGGCCATGCCACAAGTCATATCAAAACCATCAATCGAAGCTGACAAGGGGCGTTTTTTACAATTCATGACACAAAGTCATATCAAAACCATTAATTGTAACCGACAAGGGGCGTTAACAGGCCATGACACAAAGTCATATCAAAACCATCAACCGAAACCGACAAGGGGCATTTTATACAAGCCATGACACAAAGTCCTATCAAAACCATCAATTGTAACCGACAAGGGGCGTTTTTTAGAAGCCATGACACACAGCCATATCAAAACCATTAATCGAAACCGACAAGGGGCGTTTTTGACAAGCTATGACACATAGTCATTTCAAAACCATCAATCGAAACCGACAAGAGGCGTTTTTTTACAAGTCATGACACCAAGTCATACCAAAACCATCAATTGTAACCGACAAATGGGCGTTTTTTACAAGCCATGAGACAAAGTCATATCAAAAACATCAATCGAAACCGACAATGAGAGTTTGTACAAGCCGTGATACAAAGTCGTATCAAAACCATCAATTGAAACCGACAAAGGGGCTTTTGTTACAAACCATGACACAAAGTCAAATCGACACGATCCATTGTCAACAAATTTTTGCAACCAAGATCTACGAGTCACGGGACAAACGCTATATATTAAAACTATAGACAGATTTTGGTGACCATCATCTAAACGGACAAGGACATTTACAACCCATATCAATAGCGTTGGTTTTGATCAGTTATATGTTTACCAACAAGGTAACACCGAAGTCACAACTACAAAGGACTTTTTTTTATCGCATTTAACCCGAATTGACAAAATAAACAAACAAAATTCAGTTAAAAGAATCAACCGTAATTTTTTTTACAGATTCGGTAAACAGCAACTATAAAGTATCATCATAGTCTAAAACCCTAGGATATATATATTGGTTGAAGAATCAAAAACCATCAACCGTCAGTGAAAGAATCAACCGTCAATCTTTTATCGAAGAACATACAAAAAACAAAAACCATTAACCGACACTTTCTTCAGTATTTATATTTTAAGATTAAAGTTCATGTTCGATCTGATGATTACAAAATAGAGAGTTAATCGAAAAGAAATCTAACCTTTAATCTTTACGGTTTCGAGTAATCGCCACCAAAATCGCGACTATCAATAGGTTAATCTTTAGCGTAACAGGCAAATTGCATAATCAAATCGTATTTGATCAAATCTTTTTTGGTGTAGAATACAAATCTAGCCGTTAAAGAGGGATTATCTGAATCGTAAAGATTATCAGATATCAAGCGAATGATATGGAGTTAAAAACTGATAAGCGGGTCAAGTATTAATAGTCTACCAAAATAAAAGGGAAATTCCCCAAAATACACTTTTTTAAAAACTTTTATTCCAAAATACACTTTTAGAAAAAAAAATTGTCTATTTACACCATTAAGTCGACCACCCATTGGGTCGACTACCGCTATACCTGGTCGACCACACCAAATTTAAATGTGGTCGACCACCTTTTATAACTAGCAAGGTCGACTTTTGTTGGATATCGGTCGACTACTATATTCGACCCCAAAAAACACGGGCGACCTTAATGATGGTCGAGTATACAAAAAGACACTGAAATAGCGAGTTGGGATAACAAAATTCAAATTTCAACTCTTACATTGCAGATCGTAACCTGATTCATCAACCCTCATTCATTGCAGATTCAATCAAGAGATCACTTCAATAGTTTGTATAGTTTGTAGATAAACCCTAATTCCATCGTCAGTGTATCTATTTCGTCCCTAGATTCAATCAAGAGTTCCCTTCAAAGATGACAGATATTGAGGTAAAACCTATTTCGTTGTTGTATGTATATGTTAGTTTATCTGTATGTGTATATATGTGTATATATGTATATCTATGTATGGGTCCCTATATTTATATATATGTGTGTATGGATGTATTTGTATGTGTGTATATGTCAGTATATGATAGGTATCTGTAATTGTATATGTATATGTAAATGTATATGTATATGTATATGTATATGTATATGTATATGTATATGTATATGTATATGTATATGTAACTATAGATATACAATTCTCCCATTGTTTTTGGTAAAGTGTATATACCTGTATATGGTTATGGGGATGCCTTAGGTCAGAAGATCACTTGCATACTCGACCATTCAAAGGGTCGACTTCCAAAAAAATACACTATAGTTGACCCCATTTTGGGTCGCCTATAGTTGAATAAAACTTTAGTCGACCAAAACGAAGGTCGACTATAGTGTATTTGCTTTTCAATTGTATGTACCTGTATGTATGTGTATGTATATTAACATTTATGTATAATGACATTATCATTGTCTGATTACAGGTTTGGTTCGAGGCCAAGGTCACCATTCGAAGCAAGATGTCTCTTATAAGGGAGATTAAGAACAAACTCACTCCGGCTCAGACAAAGATTTTCAGAGAGACGTGTTCCGGTCATTGGTTAGATATAAAGTGTGATGACAATGATCCGGGATACATACATTGCTTATTAATGAATCAGACTGACCGTCCGAAAGAGTTTGTAATCAATGGACGCGAAATATGTGAGGAGCCAGAAGAGCTATTGATGATGTAGCGTGAGGGTACGAAATAGTATTATTTTTAATACAAAATACTACAAAATATGACACAAGTTTTATTAATTTACGGATGGGATATACCTAAACCTTGCTACAACACTATAGGCAGTGTACCTAATCGTAGAGTAGTGTAGTTTTTAGTAAGTCCGGTTCGTTCCACAGGGAGCTGGTGATACTTACTATATTTTTAACAACTATATTTATACAAAATATATATAATTATATAAGTAGTAATATTATTATAAAAGGGGGGTTTTACCGTTTAATGACCGGTTTGTCGATTCTATATTTTAAGCGCAAAGATAAATGACGATAATTAAAGTGCGTAAAATAATGACAATAAATAAAATGACAGTAAATAAAATTGCGAGTAATAAAATGACAGTAAATAAAGATACGATGAGAAATACAATAAAAGAATTATACTTATTTAAACTTCCGTAATCATGATGTTTGACGTGTTGATTTTAATTTATTACCATGGGTTAATTGTCCTTTGTCCTGGTTTATTTGATACGTCTATCTGGTTTTTGTCCATAATAGTCCATCGGTCATAAATATAAAGTGCGAGTGTCCTCGTCAAATTACCCTTATACCCGAAGTCAAATATTCTAACTAATTAAGGATTTAAACTGTGACGCAGTTATCACTTCTGTCAACAATTACACCAGTTATCACTGTATGTAATCTACCCCTGTTTTGATTAGATATGAATATTAATTTACCCACTTGATCAGTTTGAATAATCAATTACCCAACCCGAATAATTAATTAAATGATTATAATAGATTTCATATGAACGTCACTAAATAGGACAACCATAATCATTATTAATTATTAGGATAATTAATTTGAAGATAGGTTCGACAGACTCCAATGAGTTGTCACTCAATTAGACAATACCCCCCATCTATTAATAGTCAATAGTCCAATTTCCACAAGTGTCGGTCTTTTGCCCAAACCTTAATTATGGTACAAAGCCCAATTACCCAATTTTAGTAATTAGCCCAACATCATGATTACTTCGTTTTAAATAAGCATAATAATAACTTAGCTACGAGACATTAAATTAAAAAGGAAAGACATAACTTACAGTGGGTATTAATATCGTAGTATTACACGGGCAGAGTCTTGACTTAAAACCCGTAAATCATTTGTTACAATACTAAACTAAATCATAATTATTAAAATTATAATTAAAATTATAATTATTTATTTATGTTATATGTTTACAGAGAAGGAAAAGAAAAAGATGTGTTTGAGTTCGTGCATAAACTGCCTTTTTATAGGCATTTGGCCAGATTTTTACTGCCATGCGACTCGCATGGGTTTATGCCTATTTGCCATGCGACTCGCATGGCCACGCTGGACAGCTCACATATCTTTTGTCTTCTTGTTCGTCGACATATTTATTAAATATATATAAAATATAAATAATTTTAATAATTATTTATATATTATATTATATTTATGTGCATAGTAGACTAGATATTTTTGGTCCATTGCGTCGGGCGTTTCTTCTTGGCTCGGGTCCCGGTTCCGGATTTTCGGACGTCCTTTCGTACTATTTTATATCGTGTACTTTGCGTTCCGCAACTTGTACTCTTGTCATTTTTAGACGTTCTTCATCAATAATTTGAACCTTTTTATTTGTATCTTGTATATTTGAGCTTTTTGGACCTTTGTGTCTTTAATTCGTCGTTTTCGCCTTTTGTCTTCGCACTTATTTAATATAAACGAATATCACTTGAAAATGGAACAATTGCAACTAAAATCTTGTCTTTCTTGGGGGATTTTGCTATGAAATATATGTTCCTTTTTAGCCTTATCAATATCCCCACACTTGAGCGTTGCTTGTCCTCAAGCAATACAGTCTTGAAATAATATAATACATCACACGAATCACTTCTTTATTCTTCACACTTTGTACATCAGTGATTTTGATAGAGCGGTATAAACAATGATATTAACAATAGAACCATGGTTAAAGGTGGGTGTGTCATCCACAGTTGCCTTGGGTTTAGGTCAACGACACTTGCAATCAAATAGCCGATTTACTTTCGGTTTCCAAAGCAAAGTGCACATTTAAAAGGCGGTTTACAGTCCCACATGACTATAAAAATGTAGATCCTTTAGGAAATTGGATCTTTATGAAAACATTTGATCTTTTAAAAATTCAAGCTAGATTTTACCCTTGACAAGTTTTCTGATTTGACCCACCATCGGTGTTGCAAAATATATTTGTGGATCAATATTTTGGCTAAAAACATTTAGGTTTGTGTAATCCACTGCTATCCCGGTATCGGAAAGCACACATCCAGTTTACTTGTTCCGTATATTACCTTTCGGTAAACTACCGTCCGGTTGTAAAGGAAAGCGATGAACAAGAAACTGTTAAGGCAATGTCTAATGACATGCATTTGGTTATGGTCTTTTTAACGTGTCGGATGCTAGAACTATCCTTGGTAGGAGCAATAGTAAAGATCATCCTATGATTTTTCGGTCTGGCACAAGGTCCTGTCTTCGACCATGCTATGCAACCACCGTTCTTACGGTTGACACCCGATTTGGTTCAGGTGACCTAATGAATTCCAGGTGAATTCCTAGGATTTTACGTTCAATGGTAATGAACGCATTGAAAATGGGTTTTCAGAAAACAAATCGGTTTGTATTTTTGATCAAAATATTTTCTCGTTCAAGCTCGAGTTTAGATATCATTGAATTCCATGAGTTTGAATTCTCAATCTTTAAGGTCAATCTCAAGGATTGAGTAATATCAGTCTTAAAAGCTGATTTTTAATCTTTAAGGAGATTATCCTTTCTGGGGATCTGATTCATTAGTCTTATCAAGCTAATTTGCACGGTGCCCCCCCATTGTACGAGATAAATCCTTCTCATGGTTAGGATAAATCTGACCACTTGGCGACCCTGTTTGATGCTGAGGTCCGTGGATTTCCTGCTGATTTTAGTGATGACTTTTCTAGATTTTTCGTCAACCTACAGCTGGTCTGGACGACAACTTCTTGACCTAAATCAAGAAGCGCGTGTCTTTTTCGGAAGACTTTACTTCCTTTTAATGATGGAATTGATTCATCGTGTAGATCCATCTCTCATTACAGTAAATCGGGTAAAACAGTTAATTTAGTCCAAAACAAAACACCTGCAATAACTTTACAGAAACATGTGATAGATAGTTCTTAATTGAATGACTTGGTATATTCTCCCCACACTTAGTTTCTTTCTTTGCCTTTTTATTCTCCTTTATTCCATTCTTAATTGAATTCAATCGTTTTAAGTTGTTTCTCAATTTATGTCCTTTTCGAGGTAATGATAATTTCGTCATTAACACCTAGTTTTATTGTTCATAAATATATATAAACATGATTTTGAGTTCATTTAGTTGAAATTTTTTTCAAATTTTCACAAAATTTGACAAATAAACCAAGTATAAACCCGAGAGAATTTATAACCCTTCCCCACACTTGAGATCATGCAATGCCCTCATTTGCATGAAATCAGACTATAATTATAAATTCATGAGGGTGATTAGTGTAGAAAAGTGATTAAAAATACCGAGTTTGTAATTACAAAGCTCGTCGAATGATAGATGGCGCCTCATCGTTCATTCCTTCATTTGTTATATCATATTTGTTGTTTTGCGTCTTGTCGTCAAAATTAGTACCTTTTGCTGAACTTTAATGACAGTCTTTGAAAGTGCGTTGTTTTACCCTGTTTTGTACATAAGATAAAATACAAACATATATATATATATATATATATATATATATATATATATATATATATATATATATATATATATATATATATATATATATATATATATTTTTGAAGTTTGGTTTATAACCCCACTTTTCAAAAATTTATAAAGTATAATATTTTTGGCATACTTTAAATCAATAAAATTAAAAATAATGATAACAAAATTTGTCGCCCCGCCCTCGGGTAAAGTAATTTCGGCTTAATGACCTAGTCTTCAACTCACGACGAATTTTAGAAATCATTTTTTTAACTTAAAGAAATAAAGTAAATTTTGTTTTTAAAATCACACAAAACTTAAATTTAAAATGCATATTAATTTCATATAAAACCTAAAAAAACAAAAAAAAATTTAGAATGGAGGGAGAAAACTAGTTCTTTAGTGTCTGCTGGCGGAAAAGACCAATCGGATTCCATTCTCGGAACTACACGAGAACAGAACAACTAACTCCAAACAGCATTTTCTTTTTAGAATATTTGAATCTCCCCACACTTAGGTAGATGTGGTGTCGAAATTGTGATTAGCTTCATCGTCAATTTCTCTTGGTCCATAATCAACTTGCATATCTGTGACTTTTTCTTTAAGCCATTGGTCGGATTCATGTGTTATATCCACAATTTCAACTAGCTTTGCCTTTTCTTTAGGCGACAGATTGGATACTAATCGGTTACATAACTTAAAGTTCCCCTTGGTTCTAGCATCGCGAATCCGTTTAATAAGTTTCTTCATTGAACTATTAATAACGGGATCATTTAATTTCGTATCAACAACGGGGTTCTTTGTTATCATGTCATCATTAGGTGTTACTTCATTTTCCCCACACTTAGGCGTTTCATTATTGTTAAGCACTACCGTTGGAGTTGGTAAAACCACATGGTTCTTACCAATTGTTTTTACTGGTTCAACGGTTTTGGCTGGTGGAGATTTAGACTTTCGAATCATAAAGGTGATCGATTTGTCACCACTTTTAAGTGTCATTCTTCCATTTCCTACATCAAATAACGCCCCGGTGGACGCAAAGAATGGTCGACCTAAAATTAGAGGAACGTTTGGGTCCTCTTCTATGTCAATGACAATGAATTCGACTAGAAAGGTTAAATTGCCTACTTGAATGGGTAGGTTGTCAGCAATTCCAACTGGGTGCTTAATGGTTTGATCAAAGAGTCGAACACTCATATCCGTTGGACTTAACTTACCTACACCTAATCTCTTATATAATGAAAGAGGCATAACACTCACACTTGCACCTAAATCTGCTAGTGCATCATACATGACACAATCACTAAGTAGACAAGGAACAATAAATTCACCCGGATCACCTACTCTAGGTGGAGGTTTTGGTGGAACTGTATTCACCGGGTTTATTTCTACGGTTTTTGTTTCTTGTACTTTCTTCTTCTTTTTCTTCTTCTTCTTTCCAGAGGTATCACAATCTTTATTACCTATCACTTGCTCATACTCAACTCCTTTTCTTGGAAATGGGATGGGTGGTTTGTATGGTGCCACCACTGGCTTTACATACTCGGGTGGTGGTGGTGGTGGTGTTGTAACTTCTTCATTGTTACTCACATCTAAAATCTTCCCATCTTCTGATGCTGGTTTTTCAGAATTTGTTGAAACCATATTAACATTTTCATTCCGAGAATTTACTTCAGTATTACTCGGTAGCTTTCCTTGTTTCCTTTCACTCATCAATCTAACAAGAGTACCTACTTGTTTTTCTAGATTCAAAATGGAAGCTTGTTGAGTTCTAAATGACTGCTCAAACCTCTCATTCGTTTGGGTTTGAGTTTCAATAAATTGTGTTTGAGATTCAAATAGCTTAAATACCACTTCTTCCAGATTTGACTTCTTCTCGTCGGTTTGTTGTGGTGGTTTATACAAGCCAGGTCTTTGTTGATTGAAAGTGTTGTTTTGAGTTGGTTGGTTATTCGGACCTTGTTGGTTATACGAGTTATTGTCGGGTCCTTTTGGATTGTAAAGAATGTTTTGATTTCGATTGAAGTTTGGCCTTGGCGGTTGATAATTATTCTGATAACTATTTTCCAGCCTTTGGTTCATGTAGACAACATTCTCACGTTGTTCCATCGTTTGTTCAATGTGACAGTCTTTCATTAAGTGTGGTCCACCGCATTGCTCACAACTGATTCGTATTGCGTAAATATCTTTATTCATCTTTTCCATTCGTCTTTCGAAAGCATCTATTTTTGCGGAAACGGAATCAAAGTCATGGCTAGAATCGGCTCTAGCCGCTTTAGATGAACGAAAAATATCTTTTTCTTGATGCCACTCATGAGAGTGGGAGGCTGTGTTATCAATAATTTTGTAAGCTTCAGTTGCGGTTTTCTTCATAATGGAACCACCAGCTGTTATGTCGATGTCTTTTCGTGTAGCAACGTTGACACCTTGGTAGAATATTTGTACTATTTGATAAGTGTCTAAACCGTGTTGAGGACATCCTCTCAACAACTTTCCAAATCTTGTCCACGCCTCATATAGAGTTTCATTTGGCTTTTGCGCGAACGTTACAATTTCTCCTTGAAGTCTCACGGCTTTGGATGCCGGAAAGAATTGTTTAAGAAATTTTTCAACTAAAACATCCCATGTGTCAATCGCCCCTTCAGGTAACGATTCTAACCAATCTTTGGCTTCTCCCTTTAAAGTCCAGGGAAACAACATGAGATAGATCTGCTCATCTTCCACTTCTCGGATTTTGAATAGTGTACAAATTCTTTTAAACGTACGAAGGTGTTCGTTAGGATCTTCATTCGGTGCACCACTGAATTGGCATTGGTTAGTTACCATGTGTAGAATTTGTCCTTTGATTTCATAATCTGGCGCATTAACTTCTGGCTTAATAATGGCGTGACCTTGGCCCGTGCGTGTGGCTCTCATTCGATCTTCCATACTTAGAGGTTCCGTTACTTCCATAATTGAATTTGTTGAATACGAATCACTAGAGGACTCTGATTTAACGGTTTGTGGTTCAGGAGGAATAATTAGTGGTTCAGGATCTTGGAGTTGTCCTTGAATATGCTCCGGGTTCTTAATTGTGAAGTCGGGTTCAAAAGATGGATTATCGGAAATTTGAGTTGGAGTTCTTGTTCGACTAGATGACGATTCTAAAGAAAAATCAACGGCGACAATATTTGCTAGATGTCTTGATCGAGTTACAGGTGGTGAATGTATGAAAGGTGGTGAACGTTTTGCTCGGTGCATTCACTGAATATCCTATTAGTTTTTAAAAAGGAAAGAAAAATTATAATAAGTTATCCAATTAATAGACTTTTCTGATTTTGCCCACGTTTCGAATAGCCAAAAGATGCAGCAGAGGGGCAGGATTCGTTTGGTCTCAATATAATTGAGGACTGTTTGGCTCCAATAACCCGGTCCACGTACAAATCCAACTATTACTACGAACCAGAAAATTTTGATGTCTATCAATTTAACCACTTAAAATAAATTTTCGTAATTTTAAGAAATTTAGAGAAGAAGTAGAAAAAATTCTAAGTCCTAAAAACTAGAATGGCGAGAAATAAGAGAGAAAAAGATTGCGCGTCGAAAAGTGTCGAAAAATGAAAAAGACGAAGAGTGGTTTGTAAACACGCGGTTAATCCAACCTTATAACGATCACTATCTTAAAATTAAAGCTACAAATGGAGATCACTAATTGGAATTGTAATTGATACATAGGTAAAAGGCGTCGAAAAATAGGAAATAAGAAAATAGCACGAAAAATGGCGTCGCAAAATTTTAAGGCACCTAAATCTTAGTCTAAAGAAAAAGCACTTAAGGGATTTTACGGCAAAACTAAAAATTCTAGAAGTAAAAAATAACTATGGCAAAACTAAACTTAATACTAAAAGTTGCGAATATAGTCTAAAAATCTAAAGGTAATAAAACTAAAAAAAAAAAATTTTTTTTTATAGACAAAATCTTAAAAATATATTTTTTTATAATTTTTTTTTTTTTTTTCTACGTTTTTTTTTTTTTTTTTTTACGTTTTTTTTTTTTTTTTTTTTTTTTACAAATATAAATTAAAAATATAGCGTTTTAGTGCTCCCCGGCAGCGGCGCCAAAAACTTGATGATGTAGCGTGAGGGTACGAAATAGTATTATTTTTAATACAAAATACTACAAAATATGACACAAGTTTTATTAATTTACGGATGGGATATACCTAAACCTTGCTACAACACTATAGGCAGTGTACCTAATCGTAGAGTAGTGTAGTTTTTAGTAAGTCCGGTTCGTTCCACAGGGAGCTGGTGATACTTACTATATTTTTAACAACTATATTTATACAAAATATATATAATTATATAAGTAGTAATATTATTATAAAAGGGGGGTTTTACCGTTTAATGACCGGTTTGTCGATTCTATATTTTAAGCGCAAAGATAAATGACGATAATTAAAGTGCGTAAAATAATGACAATAAATAAAATGACAGTAAATAAAATTGCGAGTAATAAAATGACAGTAAATAAAGATACGATGAGAAATACAATAAAAGAATTATACTTATTTAAACTTCCGTAATCATGATGTTTGACGTGTTGATTTTAATTTATTACCATGGGTTAATTGTCCTTTGTCCTGGTTTATTTGATACGTCTATCTGGTTTTTGTCCATAATAGTCCATCGGTCATAAATATAAAGTGCGAGTGTCCTCGTCAAATTACCCTTATACCCGAAGTCAAATATTCCAACTAATTAAGGATTTAAACTGTGACGCAGTTATCACTTCTGTCAACAATTACACCAGTTATCACTGTATGTAATCTACCCCTGTTTTGATTAGATATGAATATTAATTTACCCACTTGATCAGTTTGAATAATCAATTACCCAACCCGAATAATTAATTAAATGATTATAATAGATTTCATATGAACGTCACTAAATAGGACAACCATAATCATTATTAATTATTAGGATAATTAATTTGAAGATAGGTTCGACAGACTCCAATGAGTTGTCACTCAATTAGACAATACCCCCCATCTATTAATAGTCAATAGTCCAATTTCCACAAGTGTCGGTCTTTTGCCCAAACCTTAATTATGGTACAAAGCCCAATTACCCAATTTTAGTAATTAGCCCAACATCATGATTACTTCGTTTTAAATAAGCATAATAATAACTTAGCTACGAGACATTAAATTAAAAAGGAAAGACATAACTTACAGTGGGTATTAATATCGTAGTATTACACGGGCAGAGTCTTGACTTAAAACCCGTAAATCATTTGTTACAATACTAAACTAAATCATAATTATTAAAATTATAATTAAAATTATAATTATTTATTTATGTTATATGTTTACAGAGAAGGAAAAGAAAAAGATGTGTTTGAGTTCGTGCATAAACTGCCTTTTTATAGGCATTTGGCCAGATTTTTACTGCCATGCGACTCGCATGGGTTTATGCCTATTTGCCATGCGACTCGCATGGCCACGCTGGACAGCTCACATATCTTTTGTCTTCTTGTTCGTCGACATATTTATTAAATATATATAAAATATAAATAATTTTAATAATTATTTATATATTATATTATATTTATGTGCATAGTAGACTAGATATTTTTGGTCCATTGCGTCGGGCGTTTCTTCTTGGCTCGGGTCCCGGTTCCGGATTTTCGGACGTCCTTTCGTACTATTTTATATCGTGTACTTTGCGTTCCGCAACTTGTACTCTTGTCATTTTTAGACGTTCTTCATCAATAATTTGAACCTTTTTATTTGTATCTTGTATATTTGAGCTTTTTGGACCTTTGTGTCTTTAATTCGTCGTTTTCGCCTTTTGTCTTCGCACTTATTTAATATAAACGAATATCACTTGAAAATGGAACAATTGCAACTAAAATCTTGTCTTTCTTGGGGGATTTTGCTATGAAATATATGTTCCTTTTTAGCCTTATCAGCTATGGTTTCGAGTTACCCGAGACCATGTCATTAGGTGTGGTAGACGTGAGTTTTGCTTGGTTACCGGGATGCGGTTTGGTCCAGTTACATCTTTTATAGATTGGATAGGTCAAGAGAGGTCGGATTTTGACCACTCGGTTTCATCTCGTGTTTTTATTAAACGACATAGTGGTCAACGTCATCTTTCGGAGTTTCACGACGCCTTTTTTAAAGATGAGTTGAAAGGAACTGGCAAGGATAAGGTCATAGTCGTTATTGCGTTGATAATTAACTTATGCTTCCTTGGGAAGCAGTTGCGGGATAGCGTAAACGATGACATGCTTCTTTTATTAGAGGACTTTGAGTTGATGAACAAGTATCCGTGGGGTTCTTTCTTATGGACCAAACTTTACAATAGTTTGCATCACGTGTTAGTACCTTATAAAGAGAGGGTAGCAGATCAAACCCGGAAGGGGGTAATGACATACCATTTGAGCGGCTTCACTTGGGCGTTTAAGGTAGTAATCCGTACTTATGAATTTTAAGCAATTAACATGTTTCATATTTAACCAAATTTGGTTTTTGTTTGTAGATGTGGATATGGGAGGCATACAAACACCGAATAGAAGCATATGCTTTCAAGCCGGAAAGTGAAGGCATACCTCGTGGAATCCACTGGAAACGGAAGAAGAAAGTCATGGGCTGGAATGAGTACGTTGAGTTGATGCAACTCCCGGTGAGTATAATTATACCAAAATATGGGCCAAAATATTTATGTACGTGTTATGTTTATATGTATGTGTATATCTATATGTATATGTAACTGTATATGTATGTGTATATGTAACTATATATGTATATGTATATGTATCTGTATTTGTACATGTATCTGTATATGTATATGTAACTGTAACTGTATATGTATATGTATATGTATATGTATATGTATATGTATATGTATATGTATATGTATATGTATATGTATATGTATATATATGTATATGTATATGTATATGTATATGTATATGTATATGTATATGTATATGTATATGTATATGTATATGGATATGGATATGTGTATGAATATGTGTATGAATATGTGTATGACAGGATGATATCCCGGACGAAGAACGACCTCTCAATCGTTTGAGGCCCACCAAGATAGAGGTTAAGTGTGAGTGGTGGGTCGCTAGTGCAAACTATTTCAAGAACCCCGATGCTAAAGTACCAGTGAAGAAAGATGATGATCCGAAGAAATTTGATGATGAGACGAAGAAGGAGTTGACGGATATGATTAAGAATTTGACAAAGAGATTAGATGACCAGGAAAACAAACATGCCAAGGAGATTAAAGAGATGAGTGATCGGGTTGAGGCTGGCATCCGTGTTACACGTGAGACACTAAAGATAGTGCAGAGTTTATATGTTTCTAGAGACTACCACAAGACAATGATTTTAAAACTCCATTCTACGATACAAAACCAACAACAGCATATCCGTCAACAAGAGCAGGTAATTTCTTATTATATAATTCATTTAAGCAAGTTGGTAAGTTATATAAACTGTCCAGTGTGCAGATGAGTAGTCGGCCCTTCAATGGATTGACTATCACCACGATTACAATGTAGTCGACCAATAACTAGGTCGACTATATTACATTTATACTATAGTCGACCCATGTCAAGGTCGACTATATATATGACTTTCTGATGACTTACTGCTGTGTGTTTCTGTGACAGGATGATGGTGGTTTCATTGGTGGATATGTGTCAGATGTTGAAGTTCAGACAACCAAGAAATATATGTATGATAATGTGAAGGTTGCTTCACCGGTTTATGTGAGGAGAAGCAAAGGGACCGTCGGGTTGCACGGGCAAGGATGTCTCCCTTCGTTACACCATCACAAATGATCAAAAAGGGTGCAAAAAGAAAGCCTGACATGCCAGAGAAAGAAATCCCGATAAAACAACAGAAGACGGGGAGACTGAGTGCCCCGGTAGTGCCTGATAATGTTATTCTAGAAATCATTGACGATTTGATTCATAAGTCTGGACTTATCTATCCCAGCCCGTCCACATTATATCATGATGAAAGGAATCTGGACAGCCCTAAGACACCGGAAGAGATGATGACTCCACATTACGAGTGCTTATCGGTATTTGTTCGGGGCCTATCCGACGGATTTATATTCATCACTGACGAGTTTTGGGAGCGGATCTACAACAAATTTGAAGGCGGTTACTTAGATAACTTTGTAAGTGTTTTATAAACTTATTATTAAAGTGGTCGACATTTAACTCCGCTAACTTGAGATTGACTAAGTGATTGTTAATGGGTTAATTTCAGAATATTAACGGTTGGGGATTGATGTGTCAAGACATAACCTTTAAAATGTAGACAATATGCTTAATAATTAACACATAATACATGCAACTAAAACCCGATCATGTAGTAACTAGCAAGTAAATTGACCAGTTCGATCCACAGGGAGAAGTTTGTTTAAATGATTTTACTACGATTAATTATTCTAAAAAGGGGGGTTTGTATTTGAAGTTGTATTTTTGTTTAACGAAACAGTAAATAAAAATAATAATTAACAAGAATGAGAATGCGGTGTTTACTTCTTTGCTTGATAAATGACAGGGATTGTTCTTTTATAATTAAAACCGTTATGCGATAGTTACAATAGAGTAGTTTATATCAATTTCACAATATCTATAAACTTAAGAACTATGTTTAATCAACAAGATTCTTTCTTGGTTAAATTCACATAAAACCTAGTTTACTAAGATCACTCTAAGTAAACTACATGATTGTAAAACCTAAATATCATCCAATTACCATCCTATATTCACATATAGGTGTGTAGATCACTAGGTGTTGAAGTACAAATTATAGCCTTTGATAAATTCACATAAATCAAGTCATAACTCGTATAATTGAACTAGAATATAAAGATAGTTACAACAATGGATTTCTTGAAAGAACATGGTGATTTAGATTGATTAACTAACTAGATTCAACCCGGTTAAACTCACGTGAAACCTTAATTACAACAATCACTTGAGGTAATTTCATAACTATGTTGCTTTGGAACTTATTCAATTACCGAATTAAACACATAACAAAATCACTTAAGTGTATGTATCTAATCGTCTAGATTACTAGATGTATTGAAGTATAGATTGTTTTCCTAGTTAACTCACATTAATAGGTTGCAATCTATATAATTGAAGTAATGATCTAAACATGCATAACAATGGTTCTTACGGTTGAACTAGATAATTAAATCAATCAAACATAAGTATAACTAGCATAACATCAAAGTATAGAACAATCCCAAGCCATAAATCTTACATTAAAGCAAACACACAAGGCTTTTAGCCTAACATAATCATAGTAGAACTAATGAAACAGTAAATACAAGTTGAATTCATGTTAAAAAGATATAGAACAATAGTACCAATTGCGATAAACGATCCTAGCTTAATATTGATGTTGAAAGAGTGGAGATTAACTTGCAGCCTTCCTTGGACCTTGAAAATCGTCTTAAAACTGGGGGATAACGTAGTAGTGAAGGTCCCCCAAGTAAGTAACCATTTGCTTCATTAAATAGCCTCAAAAGTTAGGTATTTTGGCTAGAAAGTGACCAGATGCGCCGCATCTCTTTGGGATGCGCCGCATCTCTTTACGTTTAGTAGATTCCAGCTCGATTCTGCACTCAGGACTGTCGGCAGGGGTTCAGATGCGCCGCATCTGGCTTGGATGCGCCGCATCCATCTCAGATGCGCCGCATCTGTTGCTATTTTGGCCCAGAAGTCTTCATGCTCCGCATCTGAAACTGTCGGGAGTTATTTGGTGCAAAGATGCGCCGTATCTAAGAGAGATGCGCCGCATTTGGACCTGTTTCAGTGGTTTCGGGCTGTTTTACGCATTCGATCTTCGTTTTAACTTTGTTTTCGCTGTTGGTCTTCATTTATTCATTCACAATGGACTTTTTACAAATGTACATGAATTACAATACATACGTATAACAATTACATACAAATGGAACAACATTGGATCGAAATAACGACAATAAACATGTATAATTTTGGCGTTATCAAAATCCCCACACTTAAACCTTGCTTGTCCTCAAGCAAGACTTACAAGAAATCGAAATTTACTACAGTAAACACACTTATTTAAGTGAGAACACAAAAAATGGGACTCACACTCACTCGATATAATACACAAGACACACAAGTTATTTAGTAACACAATAACTCACGCTATATGGAAATCACACTCGGGTCACAAAATATATACACTCACACTTTTATTTCACACACGAATCAAACTCACGCGTTTTGAGTATACACACACCTTTGGAGTACACACGCGAAATGAAATCACGCCAAAGTCGAAAGGTGGGTTTTAAAGTCCACATTTCTTGAAAATTTGGATCCTTAGGGAAATTAGGACCTTTGCTAAAAACCCTTTATGTTTTGAAAATTATTCATGTTAGTTTTTACACTAATCAAGTTTTTCGGTTTTAACCTCAAAGTCCGGTTGAGGGTAACTGAAAACCGAAGCCTCAGTCGACGCTTAGCAAGCTACTCGCCCCCATGATTGAAGTATCATGGAACTTGAAACCGGATGTCCTAAAAATGGTTTTACACAATATAGTTCATAAAATAGCATAAGTTTTAGAAGAAACTATATCATGTCCAAATATCATCGGTGAACCATGAGTTTGCACACCTCAATTTGTTATGGCATATGTATGTTAACCGTGGTCAACATAGATGCGGTTGATCTTTACGGAGATCATCCATCTGGGGATTAGATTCATTAGTCTTAAAAGCTAATTTGCACTGTGCCCCCCCCATTTTACGAGACAGATCCATCTCATGGTTAGGATAAGTCTGACCACCAAAAACCCTGTTTGATGCTGAGGTGAGGTGGATTTCCAGCCGATGATAGAGATAACTTTTCAAGATTTTTCGTCAACCTACAGCTGTTCTGGACTACGACTTCTAACATAAGTTAGCAAGTGTGTCATATTGGAAAACTTGACTTCCATCACAATCATTACATGGATGAGCATTGGATTAGATTGTTAGAACAACAAATTACTTGATGACTTTCATTTCATCCAGAATGTGGTATAGCATGATGATTATATCTTTTATATGACAAACTCAATCATTTGGTTGTTTCTTAATTTGTTTTGTGATAATAATTTCGGTGTATACACCTAGTTTTAAAATCTACAAATTTTAAACAAAATTTGAATTTATGAAGATAAAAGTTTAAAAATTTTCACCATTTTAAGCCTTTTTAACTAAAATCAAAAACCTGAAAGAATTTATAACTTCCTCCCCACACTTGAGTTCATGTATCGTCCTCGTTACATGAAATCAGAAAAATTTAAATTCAAGAGGGTCAAAGAGTGTAAGAGAGTTTATTACTTTCAAGGTTTAAAACCGAAGTTCACGGGATGATGGCGCTGAACTGAATGCCAGCATAAGAACATCATTCGCTTCTTGCAACCACAAAACAATCACCAATCAAGTATGTGCTGAACTTACTGCCAGTCTTTGTAAAAATGCAGCATATAGCACAATGCTCACCTGTAGCAATTCAAACAAAGGTACCATACGATTCACACAAATAAATGGGGGTGTACTCCATGTACTAAAAACCCCACTTACAATTATCTAAATTATTCAAATTACAATTATCCAAAATATTATCTAGTTATTACACACCAAACTTGAAAAGAAATTATTTTTGAAATAAACCAACATCAACCAAACCTGTCACACATCAGGAAAAATTACGTCATCTTCAGAAAAATCCCCAAAATGAGTTACTTGGGCCAGCTCCACCTTCGATTTGATTTCCCGCGTCGTCGTCCTGAAATATTGAGGGGTTGTACCCTGATAAGTTCCTTGAGCAGGGACGACCGCAGTGTCTTCAGTAGGCGGGTTAGGAGGAGGAGGATAAGGCGCAGGATATGGATCACCCATTCGAACCCAAGGATCGTATGCAGGCCAAGGAGAGGGGGTATAGTTAGCGGGATCTGCAGCGTATGACACTGTCTGTTCATGTATCCAATTAAGCTGATTTTGCTGCCCCGCTTGAGTATATCATGTTCGATCATTCCCAACATCAATGTAATGTTGCATCTCCCTGTTACCTGCATCGTAGTGATCAATTACCTTTTGGGTGTTTTGATCACTATGGAGTCGTATATCTGAAAACTGGCGCGCCATGTAAGCCTCCCAATCATTTCCCGAACCCGAACTACTTCCAACATTCGGCTGTGGATCTGGTTGCTGTTGGGGTTGTTCTGGTTGCCTGTTCACGGGATCCTCATACCTAGTTAGAAGGCCGTTCGACCCCCTCATCAAAATGTTTGCCCTTGTATAACTCACTCTATCAAAGGCAATCATATGTTTCTCCTCTAACCCACTTGTGTTGATTCGAAAATGTTCGGCAATCCTGGTTACAAAATGGCCGCCCATGATTGGTGTAATCTTTTTCCTTTCTTCGAGGAGGAAAGTGAGAATCATTCGTGGGATATGAACATGGGAGTGATCCATTATCGCGTGAATGTACCATATATCCAAGTTGGTGACTTTTTCACTACTGTCTTTTCGACAGTTTATGGTACTTGAAATGAATCGTTGGACGCATCGGTGCTCGTAGGTACGTAGCTTGCTACAAGTCTGCTTGCTTGCACTATATGCGGTATTGCTCATGTCCACCCATGTTGCTGAATGATTAAAAGAAGAAACATAGTATATACATTGATTAAAGTAATTTTGCATCAGTTGATGTGGCAACCCTTCATAAATATCCAACGCCTTCACAAATTGCAGCAGCGTTAATGTCCTGTCTTGACCTCCAAGACGAAATCTCATAAATGTACCCGATGTTGGTGACGTGTAATCAACCCTAAGTGAACCAACAAATTCTTTGACTAAAAGTGGATACACTCTTTCTTGCATTCTGAACAGGTTTTCCTAAGCATATATTCGATGGCCGTGATACGTTACTCGGAAAAGGTTGCAAAAATTTTGATATTCGCCGGCTTCCTCTAATGGTGTCCAATCGATATATTTCCCCGGATATACGTCTTTGTGTAGAAGTGCCTTATCCATTCATGGTATTCTGGATGCCTCAAAACTGCATTGATCCATGGATCCGGAGTGGTTAATCCACGGACATTTAACTGCCGGTTATCAATATCCATTTCTTCCTCTTCAGCAGCATGTTCTTCTTCACTTGTATCCTCATCTACAATTGCTGGGGCTTTTTGCTTCTTTGATTTTGGGTTTGATGATGATGCTCTAGTCTACAAAAACACAACAAAACCAAACAAACAAAATAACAAACCAAGTTGATTAGCGTTAAAGAATTTCAAAACATCTTTCATATTGTACCTAGCGAAAACCATGTAGATATGTTAAGTTCCAATTAAATCTCAATGTTTATGTTAACCAATATCTTAACATGGTATGAACTATTTTCACTCTTAACAAACATGAACTAGTATGCCAATTGATTCAAATCACTTTACAAGTATAATCATACATAGCATGCTTCATTTCACCAAACACTTGCAATGTCATAACATATGGAACCATAGGCATTCATCAAAAAGCATGTTAAACAATATGCAATCAATGGTTTTCATACATTTAGAACATTAAATTCATCTCAAGTCAACAACTTCATCAAAATGCTTAAGCATATAATCCTTAACTTATATAATA